>NC_052072.1:10086590-10405825 GCF_015852505.1 Tachyglossus aculeatus
CCCATGTGGGACAGGAATACATCCAACTTGCTTATCTTGTATCTATCCTAGTGCTTAGTTCAGTGCTTGACACCTAGTAAGCATGACACCTAGAGAAGCAGCATGGCTCAGTGGAAAGAGCCCGGGCTTTGGAGTCAGAGGTCATGGGTTCAAATCCCAGTTCTGCAAATTGTCAGCTGTGTGACTTTGGGCAAGTCATTTAACTTCTCTGGGCCTCAGTTCACTCATCTGTAAAATGGGAATTAAGACTGTGAGCCCCACGTGGGACAACCTGATCACCTTGTATCCCCCCAGTGCTTATAACAGTGCTTTGCACGTAGTAAGCGCTTAACAAATACCATCATTATTATATTATTATTATGTAATAAATACTACAGTTGTTGATTTACTGTTATCTAACTTCTCAGCACATCTGTACAAGCTAAACACTTGTGTATTTGCCACTACCCCTAGTACTTCTGTATATACTTCACATACCTGGTGACTTAAGAATTAGCTCATGAAAGCCGTTCCCTTTCCCTCCTTCCTCCTCTCATCAGCGTATTTTAGGGTCTGTATTCCCTGCTAAATTGTAAACTGCTCCAGATCAGGAAGCATATCTGCTAATCAGGTCGTAAGCACTCAGTCCTGCGCAAAATAAGCACTCTGTAAATACCATGTCAATTAAGATTTCCATGCCAGTGTTTCTTTCAGGCCCATACTGTATTGTAATGTAATTCAAAAGCGCTCATTTACTGGCTAATTCATCTTTCACCCAGGATAACCAGGTCGGCTTTCCAAAATAGTCGAAGCAATATCAGAAACCACATACAGTTCTCCTTTAGTAATGCAGCCGAAGCCCATTATGCACATGACCACAACACCACAATTCCTTATTTTTTGTTTCCTTTTTTCATTGTTTTGATTTTGAAAGCCATTCACGTGCAAAGCACCCTTTGCATTTTGCATTTTTTTGTGTTAAAAAGTTGTCAAGTGTAAAACTGGTAATATAGGAGTTGGTTTTGGTGATGAAATATTGTCATTTTTTTAAATGGTATTTCTTAAGCACTTATTATGTGCCAGACACTGTATTAAACACCGGAGTAGATACAAGCTAATTATGTTGGACACAGCCCCCATCCCACATGGAGCTCACAGAATTAATCCCCATTTTATAGATAAGAGAACTGAGACACAGAGAACTTAAGTGACTTGCCCAAGGTCACACAGCAAACCAGTGACAGGGCCGGGATTAGATCCTATCTTGTGCAGACAGGGAATGTGTCTGTTTGTTGTTACACTCTCCCAAGTGCTTATTGCAGTGCTTTGCACACAGTAAGCGCTCAATAAATCATCAATCATATTTATTGAGCACTTACTGTGTGCAGAGCACTGTACTAAGCGCTTGGGAAGTACAATTTGGCAACATATAGAGACAGTCCCTACCCGACAGTGGGCTCACAGTCTAAAAGGGGGAGACGGAGAACAAAACCAAACATACTAACAAAATAAAATAAATAGAATAGATATGTACAAGTAAAATAAATAGATGCATAAATACAGTAATAAATATGTACAAACATGTATACATATATACAGGGATACATAAATATGATTGAATGAATGAATGAATGAATGAATGAATGAATGAGCCCACCTGTTCCTTCTGACTCCTAAGCCCATGCTCTATCCATTAGGCAGTGCTGCTTCTAATTTGATAATAATAATAATTATGGTATTTATTAAGCACTTACTGTGTGCAAAGCACTGTTCTATGCGCTGGGGAGGTTAGAAGGTGATCAGGTTGTCCCATGGGGGGCTCACAGTCAATCCCCATTTTACAGATGAGGTAACAGAGGCACAAAGAAATTAAGTGACTTGCCCAAAGTCACACAGCTGACAATTGGCGGAGCCGGGATTTGATAAGTCTAGTAATGATAATAATTGTGGTTCTTGTTAAGTGCTTAATGTGTGGTCACTCATTACGCTTTGTCTTAATGAATGCTCTGACAAGAACTATGGGGATAGAAATAGAGGGTCTTCCTTTAAATAATATATATAATTTTTCTGGCACTGCTTCGTCCTCTAAAGAAACTGAAAATGATCATCACTTGATTATTCAAGGGCTGATTATCCCATTGGTGAATTATCGGAGACCTTTGGTTGCATCCTTTTAGAAAAGTCCCCTAACAAGTGTGCCAACGAGTGTGTTGAGGAAAGGGAGTAAAGTTGTTGGCCAGTTTTGCATCTTATTAGTAGCATTGGCAAGAATGTCAGTGGAGAAGGAATCGCTTCTGGCCATAATGAAGTTTGAAAGTTGGCAGTATAACCATTCCGGTGCTTCGGAATACTAAACTAGCAAAAAACTTCATGTGGAGATTGCAAAAACCAAATAATCAGTTTATTTTGAATGGTGATACAAATGAGAAAATCTGAAGCTCTTTACCATATCTAGAATAACATTTTATCCCTGTTCAGGGTATGTTAAATGGAAAAGATTACAGTATTCCCTTATGAGACCATATATGAAAAGCAGATTGGCAGTTTCAGCTTGATGTCAAGTAGACGAGCAATCATAATCACAATCACACTAGTTATAACTGGTTTCTGAGTAGTGACCCTCAGAAGACTTAGAAGGATCACATGGGTATAAAGCTTGAAATATCTTCTCTACCCCATGGATTGTTCTGATTGAGGAATATTGATGGCACAGTCTGAATATGAAATCATTGTAGTACCTGAAATACAAAATGAAGAGTGAGGTTAGAAAATAAAATGAGAAGAGTTTCTTGAAAGCTTTTGCCCTTTAACATGTTCTGTGGTAATTACGTTTTTGGATTTCCGGGAAACTTTTGCTTGGGGTTCTTGTGACTGTACTTCTCAGGAGTGCTTTTTACAGTTGTTCTGATTTTAACTTCCTTTAAAATTAGGTGATGTTTAATTTTCATAATTGTGTTTTTTGCAAAATGGAAAGTTGTCCTCAGTAAAGGGTAAGGTACTATTTAAAGTTTGTGCTACAGCAACAGATATAAAAAGGTCATTTTATAATAAAGCTTAGAGTGAATATATGAAATTCTGTTCTCTTACTCTGCAAATGTCTAATTTGTATTAAAACAATAAAATATATGAAAATTCACCAGTAATGCTTCTTTTTCATTGACTTAAAACAGAAAACATCAGGTTTCATCAAATTTGATTCTTATGTGCAAAGGAATCATGTACAGTAGCAATAAAATGCCTTAAGCAGTAGATTTCTAAGGATTATTATATTTCCCAAGAGACTGAGACACTTTGGTTTCTAGTCTTCGCCTTAATATACTTGAGGCGTGTAACAATTTTACAGAAAGGCTCTTCTCTAGAGTGTCTTGTCTCTTAATTGTAAAGCACTTCTAATTATTCCATTTGAAGTGTTGGCTTAGGTTTCTGAGGTACGGAAATCAGCTAGAATTCTGGGCTGTACTAGAAGTGTATTTTGTGTATTGGGGCAGCATGGATAAATCACTTAAATTCTCTGTGTCTCAGTTACCTCATCTAAAATGGACATTAAGATTGTGAGCCCCAAGTGGGACATGGACTGTGCCTGACCTGATTAGCTTGTATCTACCCCAGCGCTTAGTACAGTGTGTGGCACATGTGAGCACTTAACAAATACCGTAAAGGGGTAGGGGTGGAAGAGGCTGGGAGTAAGACAGTGTGGGTTCTAATGCCACATATGCCAACTAGCCAATTGTGGGACACAGGTCAAGTCACTTAACCTATCTGTGCCTCAGTTTCCTCAGCTGACAAAGTGGGGATAATAATGCTTACCTGTCCCTACCTCTCAGGTCCGGGGAGGATAAGATGACACAATTGATGTGAAAATCATTTGGAAAAGTTGCAGTCTAGATTTTGGTTCCATCCTCTCCACTCCCCTACCCAGAACTAGTTCCCACTCATTCATGCAATCATATTTATTGAGCACTTACTATTATGCAAAGCACTGTACTAAGCACTTGAGAGAGCACACTACAACAATAAACAGACACATTCCTTGCTCACAACGAGCTCATAGTCTAGAGGGGAAGAAAGATGTTAATGTAAATAAATGAATAAATAACAGAGTGCTGGGGTAGGTACAAGCTTTGGACATAACCCCTCTCCCACATGGGGCTCACAGTCTTAATCCCCCTTTTACAGATGAGGTAAGTGAGGTCCAGAGAAGTGACGGGACTAGCCCAAGGTCATACTGCAGACAAGTGGCTGAGCTGGGATTAGAACCCAGGTCCTTATGACTCGCAGGCCCCTGCTCTATCCATTAGGCCACACTTCTTCCCCTGTCTAAGGACCATGGGGGAACCCATGCTTCCATACGTGTGAAAAACTCTAAAATTAAATCAGAGCTTAATATTTTTCCTCCTGATGAAATAGTATAGGAAAGTGCTAGTCCCTATCCTCTCTTTCTGCTAAAACTGTATCTCTCCACCTATCCTAAATGATTCCTTGGGCTGGCTTGATTTAGTCCCTGCACTGGAAATCCTGGATTTATGAATAGTTTTACGTGAATCAATCAATCAATGCATTTATTGAGCAGTTGCTGTGTGCAGAACACTGTACTGAGCACTTGGCAGTCTAGGCCCAGAGAAGTTAATTGACTTGCCCAAAGTCACACAGCAGAAAAGTGCCCGAGCAGCAATTAGAACCCAGGTCTTTCTGACTCCCAGGCGTGCAGTCTGTCCACTAGGCTACACTACTTCTCTTCAAGGAGCTGACCATCTTTAATATCTGCTTTTCTTTATCAGGAAAAATTGTTATTCCAAGATTTATTATACAAAGCACTCAAATGGCTTGTGTTTTTACAATCAGAAATGTGAACAATTCCTCATTCTGACCTGGTTCCATTAGTAGACGATTGGTGGAGATTCTATTTCTTATTGTTTTCACTGGAGGCTATTACGGAGGCTGTGGGGATTCCATAACAAGTAAGACTTTTGAAACATCTTTAATATGCAACTTTGAGCAATTATGCTCTGATGCACAGCAGACCCATGGCAGGGATCGGGAAAACTGAAATATTAATCATTTATTAACAGTTTCAAGGGTGGAGAAGGGAAATGTCAGAGGGATTTTGTGTTTAGACTGATGAAAATAGCCATCTGCCCAAACATCCATGTTTGTGGTTTTATAATCAGAATGATTATGAAGAACATTTGTGGGTTAACAATATAAGAGCACCTTTGGACCTTTACAAAGACTTGGCACACCTGTATGGAGACCAATCATCTGCTGTAAGAGAACAGCAAATCTGAGGTCTAAAGCTTTTAAATCTCTCCATCGCTGGAATGTGGATAGCAATGTCATTTTTTTTTGAGTGAACCTGATGCCTGACATTCAGTTAAAATGCTAATTTAATTTGGTTCTGTGACAGTGAAGGTCACTCGGCTTCCAGATTTTACTATGGTTCAGTTATTCTGGGACTAAAATGAGAAAAAGGGTCCCCAGAAGAAGACTAACCACTGATGTAGACATTAGATGAATTCACTGTACTTACCAACCTAAAAAGAAATACCCCAGAGTATAATCCACTGCAAAGTTGAAAACTCTCTTGCTTTAAGGAATTTCCTACTGGCCTTAGGGAGGATATTAATGGCTTAACCTCGTTAAGAGACTGTTATGCAGCCCTTGTTGTTTCTGCTTTAAAGTCAGGAATTTTAAGTAGATTAGAATGAAGAGTATCATAAAGTTAATGTTGTACTATCAATACTATTCAACTAAATTATTAATTCTTACCAGATTTGCTTTAAAAATCATTGGAATGAATTACTGAGGTGAGGATTAGCATCTTCTTTTTGTTCTTTTATCCAAAAAAACCCAACAATTAAATATAGTCAGGTGTGTTCTTTCCAAAAGTATTTGGAAATAGTACTTCAGCCCTGGGAATACTGCATGTGACTACTCTAGCAATTTGTATGTAATTTTTTTTTCAACTGACTAATTATACGAACAAAATGATCTAATGTCTACTTGTTATGCCATTACAAATGGTTCTAAATAGGTACCGGTATGCTCACGGGGTAGTATTTGGGACTATTACCAATTAGAGTTCCATTTTGAAAGGTATTGGTTTGGTCATCTTTAGTCCAGGGAATGAAAACTTTGGAAGTCATGATATAGGCAAAGTGCTGTCAGGATTGAGAAAACTCTTCAGCACAGAGCCTGGCAGATGGCACTGTGAGCTGGAGAGACTGTTGGCAGATGGCATGGACTATTTGAGCAACAAAGAAGCTTTTGGCTACAAATGCTGATAGTTGGAAAGAGAATCAAGAAGTCAACTCCTCCAATGATGCCAGCTTGTATACAGAAGACATTTTTTTTTCTGTAAACAGAACACAGAAACGAGATTTATTATCTGTGGGGTGTTTTTGCCGGTCAATGGGAGATGGGAATTTCAGTTTCTTCTTTAAATGTGCCCTTTCAATAGAAAGAAATGTCTGGTATGACCAATCAAGGGAGCCTATAATTTTGCTATCAAATAATTTTTTGAGTTTTGATCCTAAACACATGCATTACAGGCATTTCTTGCAGATGATAAAGCCACCTGTAACAAATGGCCATTTAGTTTCTAGAGTGATTTCAGAAGGATTATCACATTTTTTGAATGGAATTTTTCAGGCACAAAGTCACTGCCTTTAAGCTTCTTCCTAAATGTAATGTTTCTAGGGTGAGCTAATACAGACTGCTTATTTCTTTTAGCCTTATTCGATATTCAGCATACCGTAAAGGCTATAAATAATGTACTGCAGAAAATAAATATGTTTAAAATTCAACAGCATTGATAAGGGTAGACAACATGTACAATTTTAAAATTAAGCAAGAAGATGGTTTTAAGAAAGGAATAACTAAATGGAAAATTCATTATTAGGAAGCCATGTTTTGTATACACCTAATTAGTAATGGTAATGATAATTACTTAGTAACCACAGTAGAGAATTAGTTCTAATCCTATTGCTTCTCCCGTAACACAAAGCTCCCTTTCAGTTCTCTTTCTGCTTTCCTATGAGATGAATGCTGCTTTCACATGACACCACAGAATTTATGTATGCAGATACATAAACCTTGCCCATTATCAAGCTTGCCAGGAAGAGACTTTTATTGTTTCTCGTGGTTACAAAAAATCATCATTTCCTTTCCTCTTCTCGGACTCATACCCTGAAATTTACTGAAATGGTGGAGTAAATCTTCAATGTCCAGAAGCTGCAGGTCCCGTGTGTTGACATTAATTTTTCTTAAAACTTATTTCCAGTGGAATAAAAAATCTTTGATGTGTGAAAAGTTTCTTTCTATGCAAAACTGTTCTTCGTAATAGAAAGTGGTCTTGTCCATACACTCAGACGAAGCCTAAAGGACCTTAACACAATCAAAAATCCTTCCCACATTAAGGTGAAAATGGAGTTTTACTAGGCTAATGCTTGCATCATTTCATTCATTCAATGCTATTAATTGAGCACTTACTGTGTGCAAAGCACTGTACTAAACACTTAAGAGAGTACAGTATAACAATAAACAGATACATTCCGTACCCACAACGAGATTGCACTCTAGTGCCTGTATTTGTTTTCTCAGCTCTCTTTTGGTCGGCAGTTGTTCTCAAACCCGCTGCTTAGGGAGAGAAACCTGAATCCTCATCGTTAGCTCCCTGGACTTTCTGTAGCTGCTGCATCTCAAAATTCCACATTTTTTGAGATGGTACTTCTCTATATCTTCAAGACGTTTGTTCTGCCCTTCTGGCATGCGGTGCCCCATGTCAGTTTAGCATTTAGCAGCGGCTTAGGTACCTGCAGACATCCATTCACCTCACATATGCCGCCCATTGAAGTTTCGCCACTTGAATACTGTTTCAATGCTGGTGACACGAGTGCTTTCCAGGACGTTATTTTCGGGGTCATGTCTATTCCTTTCAATCATGATTTTTATTAACATTATGGTATTTGTTAGGCATCTACTTTTAAGTCAAGCACTGGTCTATGCACTGGGGACGATGCAAGTCAGGTCGAACACAATCCCTGTCCCAAGTGGAACTCACAATCTAAGTAAGGGGGAGAACAGGCATTGAATCCCCATTTTACAGATGAGGAAACAGAGGCACAGAGACTTGCCCATGGTCACACAGAAGGCAATTGGCAGAACCGTGGTTTGAATCCAGGTCCTCTGACTCTGTAAGCCATGCTCTTTTCACTAGGCTACCCTGCTCTTTCTTGTCACCAGTGACTTCCAAGGGACCCTGATGTAATTGCTCAAGAAGCTAGATGAGGTGTTTATGGTAGATTACGGTCTCAGAGTCAAATGTGTGGGCACTTCTAGAGCTGTAGGTTTTATTTCCTTGAAATCACTGCCTTTTATCATCTCACAAAAGTCACGTTGGCTTTCCTTATTCCATTTTCTGTTTCTTTTTCTATCCATGTATTCTTTCTTTTATCTTAGAGTATCTGCCATCTTCATGATTACCACGCATGGGGGATAGGGACTGTGTCTGATCTTGCATCTTCCCCAATGCTTGACACATAGTAGGCACTTAACAACACAATTATTATACCGTAGCTAGGTGCTTGGGAACAAGGGGTAGAAGTCAGTCAGTCAATCGTATTTATTGAGCACTTACTGAGTGCAGACCATGGTACTAAGCACTTGGGCGAGGACAGTATAACAGACACGTTCTCTGCCTACAACGGGTTTACAGTCTAGAGTTGGAGACAGATATCGATATAAATAAATAGAAGTAAAAGATCTAAAAGATCTGGTCCCTGCCCTTGAGAACTTTACAGTCAAAGCTTTCTATGAACAATCAGTAAATTACTTGCAATTATTTGTACCCCTTACTCACCCCTCCCTCAGCCCCATAGCACTTATGCACATAACCATAATGTATTATTAATGTCAGTCTACCCCTCTAGATTGTAAGAGCACTGGGGGCAAGGAATATATTTACCAACTCTGTTGTACTCTCCCAAGTGCTTAGTTCAGTTCTCTGCACAGCCTAAGTGCTCAATAAATATATAATTGATTTTGTCTTTTGGGTTCCTCTTCTTTGTTTTGGTAATTTTGGGACTCTTTCTTGGGAATAGTAAAAGACACCTTTTCTTAGAGTTTCACCATGAGAATGTTTTCCATGAATGGCAGGCACTGTACCAAACACTGGGGTAAATACAAGTTGATCAGGTTGGACACAGTCCCAGTTCCACATAGGGTCACAGTCTTAATCCCCATTTAACCGAGAGGCACAGAGAAGTGAAGTGAGTTGCCCAAGGTCACACAGCAGACCAGTGGTGGAACTCGATTAGAATCCAGGTCCTTCTAACTCCCAGCCCATGCTCTATCCACTAGGCCATGCTGCTTTGCTGCTGATTCTCTACTGGTTCTTCAATAGACTATGTAGCCTTTTGAGTTGAAGAAAACGAGATTAGCTTTCACTTTGTATCTGCTCCTTTGTTTTCTGGCAAGAGACTGGCAAGAACACCCTCTGATCGAGGGCATTCTTGTATTTTCAAGTGAAATCTCAAGGACTAAGGTTATTTTACTGGTGATTTAAATGCAGTATTCTGGCTGAGAATGGATTTGCTTAGCAGGGTTTGAATCGCAGATTGTTATTCAATAATTTTGGTGACCAGAAGAAGCATCAGTAGGGCAGCATTACCCATTCACTGCACAGACAATAGAAGACATACTCACTTTTATCCTGGTATTATTAATTCTTCTGTATTCAACAAAATTCTGTCACAACCATCAGTTGATGGATTGATCATGTAATATTTACTGAGAACTACAATATATCGAAGCCTTGAATCTTTGACAAAATAATTACATTTTGAGTGTCCAGTCATAAGTAAACAAGATGAATATTTAACCTTACCACATGCTCTATCAATTTGCCTGACACCGAGGATGAGAAAGAAAGATTCTATAAGGATCTAAATCGACACATCACAGCAGTACAAGCTGATACTTGTGGGAATTTCTGGTGCATGTGTCGATGCTGAAATATAGTAAGAAAAAAGCTCATCAGAGGCTTACTCCAAGGGCTATTGATTCTCAATGAGTGTGCTGAACATTGTGCCAGAATCACTAACACGGTGTGTCACTTTCCAGTAAGAGAAAGGTATCCTGGATGCCCCCAATATCTAAGCAATGACACTTTATTGACTAGTATTATCTGACCTGTGAAATCTGAGAATTGTTCATTTGCTACCTTTATGCAAGGTGCAGATTGATGGATTGACCATTAGCTGATAGTTTCAAAATCCCACCAACAAAAAGAAATAGTGTATAGCAAAATGGCAACCAAGCTCTCCAGATGAGTAATTTTCTTACTCCTGGAAAATGAAGACTCAGATAAGAATGTTTATGGCAACTTGGATGCCTTGAAGGCCCTTTCAATCTAATGAGGTAGGGATTTTTTTTATTCAATTGTATTTACTGAGAGCTTACTGTGTGCAGAGCACTGTATTAAGCGCTTGGGAAGTACAAGTTGGCAACATATAGAGACAGTTCCTACCCAACAGTGGGCTCACAGTCTAGAAGGGGGAGACAGACAAGAAAACAAAACATATTAACAAAATAAAACAAATAGAATAAATATGTACAAATAAATAGAGTAATAAATACGTACAAGCATATATACATATATACATGTGCTGTGGGGAGGGGAAGGAGGTAATGTGGGGGGGGGGATGGGGAGGAGGGGGAGAGGAAGGAGGGGGCTCAGTCTGGGACAAGACCTCCCGTCTGCCTTTACCAGAATGACCAATGAATTGCTATCTCTGAGAGACTGTTCACCGAACACCCATTCAGACTCTAGGCGTTTTTAGATGACAAAACCTGGACTACCTTGATGTGAATGGTTCGGAACTCAAATCGCTTACGTATGACAAGTAAGGCTTGCGTCATTGTCACCTTGCAGATCCTCGTGACCCTGACAAAAGGGATGTTTATTGAAGTTTATGCTATAGAATGCGGAACAAGCTGAAGAAGATACTCATCAAGTGCTAGGACACCAGAAGCCAAGAAATCCAAGGCTAAGCACAGAACCAATTGTTCTCTGTCTCCCCCTTTTAGACTGTGAGCCCACTGTTGGGTAGGGACTGTCTCTATATTTTGCCAACGTGTACTTCCCAAGCACTTAGTACAGTGCTCTGCAAACAGTAAGCATTCAATAAATACGATTGATTGATTGATTGTATTTGGGCCTCTCTATATGCCCCACCTCAGTAAGGCCTACCTCAAATCAGGAGTCTTCTGTCTGTGTCAGAAAGTTGAAAAGTGTCCCTTAATTTTGTTACCATCTCCTTGACCAAGGCAGTTCCATCTTTCTGGGATACTCAATTTCATTCCCTCCATGGCAGTCTTAAGGTGCTGAGAAGCCCAGGAAAGGAGAATTTATTCATTTGTACATTCATTTGTATTTATCGAGTACCAACTGTGTGCAGAGCACTGTACTAAGTGCTTAGGGGAGCACAATACAACAATAAATAGAAACATTTCTTGCCCACAACAATCTTACAGTGTAGAGGGGATTTTCACCAGTAGAAGAGGGAAAGAACCTTCCAGCTGATGTCACAATGGCTTTTTGCAGCAAGGATACTACTCTAAGAAAAGGGTCCTTTTAGAAAGTTCTTATATGTGTGTAGTTATATATTTGATGGTATTTGTTAAGCGCTTATAATCAATCTTTTTTTTAGCACTTACTATGTACAGAGCACTGTACTAAGCACTTGGGAGAGCACAATACAACAGAATTAGCAGACATGTTCCGTGCCCATAAAGAGATTCTAATCTTACCATGTGTCAAACATTGTTCTAATTGCTGGGGTAGGTACAAGTCAGTTATGTAATAATAATAATTATGGTACTTGTTAAGCACTTACTATGTGCCAAGCACTGTACTCAGCACTAGGGTAGATATGTTAATCAGGCTGGACATAGTCCATGACCCACAGGACTCACACCCTTCATTGTCATTTTACAAATGAGGTAACTGAGGCCCAGAGAGGTTAAGTGACTTGCCAGAGGTTACACAGCAGATGTGGTGGAACTGGGATTAGAACCCAGGTCCTTCTGATTCCCAGGCCCATGCTCTGTCCACTAAGCACGCTGTTCTTCAGGGGACTTGCAGTCTTAAGTGGGAGGAAGAGCAGGTATGTGGGAGGAAGAGCAGGTATTGAATCCCGATTTTACAGTTGAGGACATTGAGACACAGAAGTTAAATAACTTGCCTAAGGTCACACAGCTAACAATTAGCAGAGCAGTGGGAAGAGCCAGGATTAGAACCCAGGTCCTCCAACTCCCAGACCTATGCTCTTTCCAGTTGGCCACACTGCTCTTTTTTAGTTATATTTATTTAGGGGCTTAGTCTGGGATTGAGTGCTTTAAAGCCGATGGTAAGGGGTATCTTTTTGGTGCAGAGGTGTCTAGGCAACCACTGGGAGTTCTTGAGGAGTGAGGAAACATGGATTAAATGTATTTTTAGACAAATTATTCAGGCAGCAGAGTGAAATATGGACTGGAATGGGGAGAGACAGGAATCAGAAAGCTTAGCAAGGAGACTGAGCCAGTTAGGACAGGAAGGGTATGAGAAGGGCTTGGATCATAGAAGTAGCAGTTTGAATGGAAAGGGTGAATTTTAGCAATGTCGTAAAGGTGGACAGACATAATTTGGTGACAGATTGAAATTTTGCAAAATATTACATTGGATGACAGTTAAAATGGGCTCAAAACCCCTGTGTTTCTCTATCATGTTACAGGGTGGGGCTAGTGATGGGCAGAATGTCCACTGGATCAGCAAGGATTTTTCTTCATGGAATCTAGGATTTCTTCCTGCTCCTTATACTCCTCCGTTGTCCTCTTCCTCCTCCTCCTTTTTGGCTTCCCTCTTCTCCTCCTCTACTGAGGACTCTAGATTAGCCTCATTGTTCTCTGGGCAATAATTTATCAAGGTATCCTCCAAAAGCTCTCATGTTTGCCAGTGCTAATGGGATGGGAACAGGAAATCCAGAATCCTGCCTCATAGGAGAAATTTTGTGAGAAGAAATTTTGTACTTTTGAGACCTGAGAACATTAAGTGCAATATCACTCTAAAATAATAGGGACGTAAAAGTTAAGCTGTAGAATTCGATAGAACAATGAATTATTCAAACCAGTCTTGTATATTCCAAAACATTAAAATCTAATTAGAACTGTGTTACATTCCCACTGAATAAAAGTAATGCCGATAACCCAAAAAGGTCAAACTAAGTTGATTCAAATGGGAAATGGGAAAGTTATATTTAAGGTTAAGGTTAAATCAGTATATTGTTAAAATGTTTTCTTTAGATCAGAATTAGACCAGGCATCTCCTCAGTTGCACAATGCGTTTATAACAGAAGATTTTTTAAAATCCTATTTTTAAGTGATTATACTTCCATCATTTATACTGTTTTAAGTTTTTCAGTTACTCGTGTCCCAATGAAAACTCTATATCCCTCTGTCATCTTGGTAATATGTAACTTGATTTGCAAATAAATCAAGTTAATGATAAACAGATACATACCCATTTCAACCAAGTATTATAGTTCACCTGGACAGGGTGACATTCAAACCTGATATTTAGTTCCAGAGTTGTTATTCCACCACAAAGCATAGCCTGAAAACGAAAAATCAGTCATCTTCCTCAAAGTTGTGAGTCAAACCAATTTATTTCTGTTGCTTTCTTTTTAAGATCTAACTAAAGGATCCTAGAACAGCATCCTGAATTGCCATCCAATGTTATGAACTAGGCAGCAGAATGTCATTATGGAGTAAGTTCTGTCCCTCCCCTCTCCCCCACACCCACCCAACCCTAGTTCCCATGATAAGTATGCCTGAAAAACATTCTACTCGATTCCGGCGTCGGCAGATGGCCGTGAGATTGGGAAGCATAGTGGCTTAATGGGAAGAGTAACCACAAGCCTGAGGGTCAGAGGACCTGGGTTCTAGTCCTGACTCTATCACTTGCCTGCTGTGTGACCTTGGGCAAGTCACTTAACCCCTCTGTGCCTCAGTTTCTTCATCCCCAAAATGGGGATTCAATACCCACCCTTCCTCCCACTTAGACTGTGAACCCCATGT
Organism: Tachyglossus aculeatus; assembly: GCF_015852505.1. Lineage (NCBI taxonomy): Eukaryota > Metazoa > Chordata > Mammalia > Monotremata > Tachyglossidae > Tachyglossus > Tachyglossus aculeatus. Next base: position 10,100,682 of record NC_052072.1, read on the forward strand.
GGGACAGGGTTGGTGTGTCTAACCTGATGATCTATCCTAGTGCTTAGTACAGTGCTTATCGGTCAATCATATTTACTGAGCGCTTACTGTATGCAGAGCGTTTAGGAGAATTCAGTATTCATTCAGTCATTTACTGAGCGCTTACTGTGTGCAGAGCACTGTACTGGGGCTTGGAAAGTACAATTCAGCAACAAATAGAGACAATTCTGGCCCACAATGGGCTAACAGAGTTGGTGGACAAGTGACCTGCCTTTTAGGAGCTTACTTGGTACATAGCTTGTTGTGAGCAGGGAACATGTCTACCCACTCTTTTATAGTGTTATATTGTACTCTACCCAGTGCTTAGTAATAATTATAATAATAACAATAATAATAATAATTGAACTTTTAAGCACTTACTATGTGCCAAACACTGTTCTAAGAGCTTGGGTAGATGCAAGTTAATCAGGATAGGCACAGTCCCTGTTCCACATGAAGCCCACACCCTCAATCCCCATTTTACATGTGAGGTAACTGAGGTACAGAGAAGTGAAGTGACTTGCCCAAGGTCACACAGCAGGCGAGTAGCAGAGTCAGGATTAGAACCCATGCTGCTTCTCAGTGCAGTACAGTGCTCTCTGGCCAAAGTAAGCACTCAACAAATATGACTGATTGATATTAAGTACTTGACAAATACTGTCATTATTATTACAAAGGCATTCAAGTATTCATTCTTTCATTCATATTTATTGAGCACTTACTGTGTGCAGAGCACTGTACTGAGCACTTGGGAAGTACAAGTTGGCAACATATAGAGACGGTCCCTACCCAACAGTGGGCTTACAGTCTAGAAGGGGGTGACAGAGAATAAAACAAAACATATTAACAAAATCAGATAAATAGAATATGTACAAGTAAAATAAATAAATAGAGTAATAAATACGTACAAACATATATACATATATACAGGTGCTGTGGAGAAGGGAAGGAGGTAAGGCGGGGGATGGAGAGGGGGAGGAGGGGGAAAGGAAGGAGGGGGCTCAGTCTGGGAAGGCCTCCAGGAGGAGGTGAGCTCTCAGTAGGGCCTTGAAGGGAGGAAGAGAGCTAGCTTGGTGGATGTGCGGAGGGAGGGCATTCCAGGCCAGGGGGATGATGTGGGCCGGGGGTCGACGGCGGGACAGGAGAGAACAAGGCACAGTGAGGAGATTAGCGGCAGAGGAGCGGAGGGTGCGGGCTGGGCCGGAGAAGAAGAGAAGGGAGGTGATGTAGGAGGGGGCGAGGTGATGGACAGCCTTGAAGCCGAGGGTGAGGAGTTTTTGCCTGTTGCGTAGGCTATTTATTCAGCTATTTAATCTGATATATTCAGATATATTCTGATATAATCTGATATATTCATACCACTTCCTGCTATCTCATTTTTATTCCCTCATTACTACTTGTAAACCTTTTTTGGCCTGTTTCCCCAGGTAGATCAATGGGTCTTAATGGAAGGAGCATGGTCCTGGGAGTCGAGAGGACCTGGCTTCTAATCCTGACTCCACCACTAGTCTTTTGTGTGAACTTGGGCAAGACACTGCACTTCTCCATGCCTTAGTTACCTCATCTGTAAAATGGGGAATAAGACTATGAGCCCTAAGTGGGACATGGACTGTGTCCAACATGGTTAGCTTGGCTATACCCTAAGGTTTAGAACAGTGCCTGGCACTTAGTAAGCACTTAACAAATACTGTGTTTTTTTAAAAAATCGCTAATCGTAGAAAATTATTGTTACGTCACGATTCCTTCAGTAATTTACATTTTAGAATGTCGAAGTGTTTGAAGTAAAGTTCAATGCATTTCAAAAATGTAGTGCAGAAGTGTAATTTTCAAGAAAAAGCAAAGCCGTAATTTTCATCCTTATGCATTTGCTAGCACAAAAGGAGCTTATAGCTTTTTAATGCATCAAGCACGAAAAAATGGAAACATATAAATTAAGTCAATTAAAATTAAAAAGGAAACAACTATCAGTGAATAAATTAATGCTCTAATTATGAATATTCACAAATTTGTCACAGTTGCATGCTTTTACCATATTATTATTTGTAAGTAATGGTAAGTGTAGAACATGCATCCCCCATTGCTTCTTTTATTTCCCTTGTATGGAGCTAGATGGAGCTATTAGATCTTTTGTAAATGGATACTAGGCCAGCGACTTTGTTTCAAATTTAAAAAGACTTTCTGCACCTTTTCACTTGAGGAGAGTTTGGGGAGAAGCTCTTGAGTACATCTTTCTTAAAATGGAGTGATGCTTCTGTGTTGTGTTGAGTCATTTTTTACGGGGCAGTACCTTCAAAAGAAAGGATGTGTTTGCCTCTGGAATTCTAATAAGCGAAGACATGCTGTTGTTTGAATTTTTTCCATTAAAAAATCAGACGATACATAGGATTCTGAACCAATAGTGGAGGTAGTTTACAAATCAGATCTTTCGGGAAAAATGAATAGGACTGCAAACATATTAAACATATTAAAACCTTTTCCTCCAAAAGTGTTTGTTTATGCAGATAGATGATTGATTGACTGATGGATTCTTTTTAGGCACACAGATATGCTATTTAGTAATCAACATTATTGAATGCTGAATATTGGCAAAACCAGCAATTTTTGAAAGGAAAATGTTTTTGTCTTTTTCTCTACCCTTTAACTATGATCTAGTAATCAATTTCTTAGTTTCTTAGGTTCCAGGTTATTTGATTATGCAGGCTAACCTCTGTTTTCTTACCACTTAAATATCTATTAGGGCATGAAAGGTCTGACTTTTAATCTTTGGATGAGATTCTTTAATTGTTTCAGTGGTATGTTTATCTTAGCCATGTGTTTGGATATCGGGCAGATTTTTTTCCTTTGGTTTATTTGTCCAATAGTTCAAATAGATTTTATATACTACTGGGCTTTTCCTCTGCCTTTTTTTGTCATTTACAGATGGTAATCCAGTATCACTGTTCATAGTGTATTCTGTGAATATATTTGTTATCTTCTAGCAGGAATGAAAAGGTAATATTCAAACAAGTACAGTGGTGAATTAGTATTAAGAAATTGTTCTCTGGCTAATGATCCATTCAGTCTTTCTTTTTCCTCGTTCCTCCCTCTTCCCCTCTTCTCGTCCCCTCCCCTTTTCTTCTCTCCTTTTTTCCCTTCCCTTTTTCCTTTCATCCTCTTCCAGTACCATGTCCCCCTTATCTGTCTTCCCTCTCTCATTCATTCATTCAATTGTATTTATTGAGCTCTTACTGTTTGCAGAGCACTGTACTACACGCTTGAGAAGTACAAATTGGCAACATATAGAGACGGTCCCTACCTAACAACAGGCTCACAGTCTAGAAGGGGGAGACAGACAACAAAACAAAACATGTGGACAGGTGTCAAGTCATCAGAATGAATAGAAATAAAGCTAGATGCACATCATTAACAAAATAAATAGAATAGTAAATATGTAGAAGTAAAATAGAGTAATAAATCTGTACAAACATATATACAGGTGCTGTGGGGAGGGGAAGGAGGTTGGGGGGAGATGGGGAGGAGGAGAGGAAAAAGGGGGCTCAGTCTGGGAAGGCCTCCTGGAGGAGGTGAGCTCTCAGTAGGGCTTTGAAGGGAGGAAGAGAGCTAGCTTGGCGGATGTGCGGAGGGAGGCCATTCCAGGCCAGGGGGAGGATGTGGGTCGGGGGTCGATGGCAGGATAGGCGAGAACGAGGTACAGTAAAGAGGTTAGCAGCAAAGGAGCAGAGGGTGTGGGCTGGGCTGGAGAAGGAGAGAAGGGAGGTAAGGTAGGAGGGGGTGAGGTGATGGACAGCCTTGAAGCCGAGAGTGAGGAGTTTTTTCTTGATGTGTAGGCTGACTGGCAGCCACTGGAGATTTTTGAGGAGGGGAGTAACATGCCCGGAGTGTTTCTGCACAAAGATGATCCGGGCAGCAGCGTGAAGTTCTCTTCTCTTTCCCCTTCTTCTCTTTATGACCCCGGCCTCTCTCTTCCCCCTCTTACCACCAACTAAGGGGGAAGTGTTCATCTAATGGTATCTGATGTTCATTTGCTTTTTGGTTCTGGACCAATTCTAAACACCCTGTTGTGATTTTACAAATGAATATTGCATCCAGATAATGCGAAATGCTCTTTGACATTAATGAGGGATCGGTCCCAAACGAGCACGCAAGCCGAGCTTCTGGAAGTGAATGTTTTTAATTCAGAATAGTTGTTATGTGATTTTTGCTGGATGGCTCTGATGACTTAATTTTAATGGATTTTAACTCTTTGAGAAGGCAACTGCTAGGATTCTTACATGAACAAACGACTGTCGTGTTGGTTGTCTTGAATTTGTTCATTCATTCATTCATTCATTGATTCAATCATATTTATTGAGCTCTTACTGTGTGCAGAACACTGTACTAAGCACTTGAAAAATACACTTCAGCAGCAGGGAGACAATCCCTGCCCACAATGGGCTCACAGTCTAGAAGGGAGTAAAAACAAGTTGTTCATATTGTACTTATTATTTGTTATGCAGGCATTGGCAGTTAGATACTGAATTTATTATCCATTCATCTAATCTATTTTCAGTTCTTCTTCCATCAGTTCTTCTATATGCATTCATTCATTCATTCAATCGTATTTATTGAGCGCTTGGAAAGTACAATTAGAGAAGCAGCAAGGCCTAGTGTACAGAGCCTGGGCTTAGGGGTCAGAAGGACCTGGGGTCTCATTCGGGCTTTACCGCATGTCTGCTATGTGTGAACTTAGGCAAGTCACTTCACTTTTCTGTGCCTCAGTTACCTCATCTGTAAAATGGGGATGAAGACTATAAGCCCCATATGGGACAGGGACTGTGTCCTACCCAATTTGCTTGTATCCACACCAGCGCTTAGAACAGTGCCTAGCACAAAGTAAGTGCTTAACAAATACCCCAATTATTAATTATTATTATTATTACTATGATGCAGGGACTGTATACCTGAAGAATCTTGTGTTCTCCTCACTCATGTGCAAAACTGTTTCTTTGGACACTGAATCACAATGACCGCATTTATTGTGCTTGTTTTTTTCAGTAGTAATAATAATAATGATGGTATTTGTTAAGCGCTTACTGTGTGCAAAGCACAGTTCTAAGCAGGGAGATACAAGGTGATCCGGTTGTCCCATGTGGGGCTCACAGTTTTAATCTCCATTTTACAGATGAGAGAACTGAGGCACAGAGAAGTTAAGTGACTTGCCCAAAGTCACACAACTGACAATTGGCGGAGCCGGGATTTGAACCCACGACCTTTGACTCTTTCCACTGAGCCACACTGCTTCTCTAATAAGGGAGGAAATCATTTCCTCTTTGGAAATACAGAATTCTTTGGGAGCTTATAAGGTCTACTTACAAAATTATAATTTATACTGAATTTACATTTACGTGGTGCCCTTGTCTTATGCTGTTGAGTCATCTACGACCCATAGCTACACCATGGACACATCTCTCCCACAATGCCCCACCTCATCTGCAATCGTGCTGGTAGTGTGTCCAATAGAGCTTTCTTGGAAAAATATGGAAGTAGTTGACCATTGCCTCCTTTCTTTCAGTACATTTGAGTCTCCACCCTCAACTTTCTCCCATGCTGCTCCTGCCCAGCACAGGGGAGTTTTGACTTGTAGCAGATTGCTTTCCACTCACTAACCACTGGCCAAGCTAGGAATAGAATGGATATGCCTCTGCTTGACTCTCCCTCCCATAGTCAAGACTGGTAGAGTACTGGAAAGTCTCCAAGTGTGACCATAAGACGGGGTGTAGTGCCTGAAAAAGGCCTGAAAAAGGCCAGTTCCAAAAAAGTCTAATTTATACCCCTAGAGAAACTTGTGTACTTGACAGTTCTATTGTTTGTTTGTCTGGTATTTGGATATTATATACTGAAAATGATGCTACTGATGCCTGTTTACTTGTTTTGATGTCTGTCTCCCCTTTTCTAAACTGTGAGCCTGTTGTTGGGTAGGGATTGTCTCTATTTGTTGCTGAATTGTACTTTCCTAGTGCTTAGTACAGTGCTCTGCACGCGGTAAGTGCTCAATAAATATGACTTAATGAATGAATGAGTGAATGAATGATTAACTTAAAAGACCCCTTTCCAATATGGTATTATGGCAAAATTTTCACATGTTAATATATCATTTTATAATACAGAGTTTTTTACTAGTAGAGTTTCTATGTAGAGTTTTTTCTAGTATAAATTAATTGAATTCATAAAGTTAAAAAGATAATCTTGCCACCACTGTTCAGGAAATTCCATTTTGATTTTGGAATCTAGGTTTTAACGTGTTGCTTACTCTCCTGTTTTCCTAGTTACAAGTCTTGGCTGCTGCACTTTTCTTCAGGCAGTCCTGTCCACCTGGGTGATTTCCCCTTGGAACCCAAATTTAATTAGAGATCATTAGGAAATGTAAAATGAGAAATGTGCCTACTCATTGGAGCCCTGGCCCCTCCTTCAGTACCAGCTAAGCCGGATCGTAACTAGTGAAGGTGGAGATTTAAGCCATTTCACAAGATCCCTTGAAATTCTCATCTCAAATCAGACTATAAGTACTGTCTTGGTAAAGAGTATTGCCTATTCTCACTGAAAGTTTGGGCTACATTGTGGATTTGGCACTACAGAATTGGTTGGTTGTATTGATAAGCTTCGTGTCTCAGTGGAAAGAGCACGGGCTTGGGAGTCAGAGGTCATGGGTTCTAATCCCGGCTCTGCCACTTGTCAATTGTGTGACTTTGGGCAAGTAACTTCACTTCTCTGTGCCTCAGTTCCCTCATCTGTAAAATGGGGATTAAGACTGTGAGCCCCACGTGGGACTACCTGATTACCTTGTATCCCTTCATTGCTTAGAACAGTGCTTGGCATGTAGTAAGCACTTAACAAATGCCATTATTATTATTATGATTATAAGCTGACCATTGAAACTCCTAGAACTCTGATAGCTAGGAGAAAAGCATAAGTTTTTTTTGGTAAACATTAAGCTTTGGATCCCCATCTGAAGAAGCTGCTGGCATTTGTGTACATGCACGCACGTGCACACACACACACACACACACACACACACACACACACAAATTGATCTAATATTCTGGTGGAGCTAGTCTGTAATATTTTGCTATTGTTATAGAACTAGGTGTTTTGAAAGAGATGACCTTTTTGACATTCATTCATTCATTCATTCCATCATATTTATTGAGTGTTTACTATGTGCAGAGCACTGTACTGGGCACTTGGAAGACACATTTCCTGCCCATGACGAGCTCACAGTCTAGAGGGGAATACAGATGTAAATATAAATAAATGCATAAATTACAGATAAATGCATATGTGTTGTGGGGATGGGAGGGAGGATGAATGAAGTGAGCAGGTCAGGGCCACATGAATGAAGTACCAGATCATCATCATCATCATCATCAATCGTATTTATTGAGCGCTTACTGTGTGCAGAGCACTGTTCTAAGCGCTTGGGAAGTACAAATTGGCAACATATAGAGACAGTCCCTACCCAACAGTGGGCTCACAGTCTAAAAGGGGCAGACAGAGAACCAAACCAAATATACTAACAAAATAAAATAAATAGAATAGCTATATACAAGTAAAATAAATAAATAAATAGAGTAATAAATGGAAACCAAACTCATTGAGGTGTTACGAATAAAGAATAGTAAATGGGAGTAAACTGGGGAAGAAAGGACTTGAATATGTAAAAGTTTTAGGTTAACTCTACACCCAGAAAATTCCAAGGTTCCTGGTATACTCCACCCAGCAAACTCCTCAGCTCATTCTACCAATAAGGTAGAATTGAGGTTGTTATCCACATAGCATTCCAGTGGGGAGACGGCTGACCCTGACAATTTAACTATTTCTTGTCTTTGGGTCCTACTGACAGCTTCAAACAACACATAGTAAATTAGATTCAATTTCCTGCACGAGTTTATAGACAGGTTGTAAATAGAAAAAACTCCTTGTTCATTATTTTCAGTGTACCCTGTTTTCTTTGTTATTTACTGGCTCTTCGTGTCAGATATTAAACTACAAAGGGTACAATTAGCAGTTTAATTGGAACTGTAAAAAAATTTGTAATTGCGCACCCGGCTTTAATGTCACCAGTGGTTTTTATCAACATAGAAGTTTACAGTCATTGTTGCAAGATTACTTTGATGTGTTAAAAAGCTAATTATAGTCAGAGCCTTGAATACACTGCCTATTTCATAGGTGACATCAGTCATCTTAAGTCATTGAATACAGCTGAGTTTTTGAAAAATGAAATTCTTGACAATTCCATTGAGTCGGCTTGTTGGTCTAGTACTGATTTCCAGCTTCCAAGGAAACTGAATAAAGTATGGAATGAGGACAAAAAACAGTAGTTAAATTCTAAACCTCAACTTCAGTGTCCAAAGACACTTGAACCAAAATTATGCAGCTGAAGAGAGTTTTGCCTCTCAAGTAACAAGATGGTAGTAACACATGTTTTGTAGTCAGGATTATGGCATATTTGTGGTCTTGCTACTTCTCTGAAGCACACAGTGATTTAAATTATAGACAAAATTCTCATTTTAGGGCAGTAAGAGGGCCCCACATTGAATTATTATTCTTTATGAGGAGTCACGTCTGGGGCATTTTAAGTTCTGGTATTATCGTATCGGGATCAAAAACAACTTTTTTATTGTTCAGTTTGACAGAATGTATATGATTAACAGGAATGTCTTTTTTTAGCTTTTTTAAATTATAGCCAGCACAAAGAACTGAAGCATACAGTACTTATTTCGGTTTCTAAGATTGACAATAATTTTTTCCAGAGAAGGTTCTGCTCTCGAAGTAAAAGGCTATAATTGTCGGGTGCTCTAGTTGCCCTCAGTTATTCTGTCTTTACCCACAGCAGCATACAAAATCACATGTTAGAAATGTTTAACTCCTGTAATTTTCCTCCCTGAAGAACTTTTCGTTTATCTTTATTTATGGGAAAGAGAGGTGGGGAAGTGATTCCTGGTGGCATTAGAAAATGATGGTCCTTCAATTGTCAAGGTGAACAAAATTGGCACTTTCCTATATTATTTCATTGGGGGGAGGGTGGTATTAAGCTTTGATTCAATTTTAGGTTTTTTGCACGTACAGAAGCACGGGGTCTCCCGTGGTCTTTAGATTTGGGAAGCAGTGTTGCCTAGTGGTTAGAGCAGGGGCTTGGGAAGTCAGAAAGACCTGGGTTCTAATTCTGGCTCAGCCACTTGTCTGCTTTATGACCTTGGGCAAGTCACTTCACTTCTCTGGACCTCAGTTACCTCACCTGGGAAATGCAGATTAAGACTGTGAGCCACATGGGACGTGGCTGTGTCCAAACTGATTAGCTTCTATCTACCCCAGCACGTAGAACAGTGTATAACACAGCCCCACAGCACTTATGTACATGTCTGTAATTTATCTGTCTTCCCCTATAGACTGTAAACACACTGTGGCCAGGGAATGTGTCTGTTTATTGTTATATTGTACTCTCCCAAGCACTTAGTGTGGTGCTTGGTACACAGTAAACGCTTAATAAGTACAATTGAATGAACGAATGAATCGTCATCATTTAAAAAGTTGCTGGCTTTATGAAAATGGTACATTTTGCTGGATTTTCCTTTGGGAGTTAGCTGGGATGTGATATCCCACCCTGGGATTATGGGAACCCACCACCTCATAGGTGATTCTCTTTGAAGCGGGGGTGTTTCCATTTCAGGGCTCTTTGCACAAGAGCACTTTAAGGCTTCTGTGATCACCCTTGGCAAGGCAGCTAAATCCAAACCACAGTGGTAGAGCACGTAGTGAACAGAATCTCTGAGTCATGCTGTGGTTTGGGGTTTAATCAATCAATGGTATTTATTGAGCCCTCTCTGTGTACAGGATGCAGTATACTAAGGGCTTGAAAGAGTACAGTACAATGAAGTTGGTAGACATCATCCTTACCTTCAAGGAGTTTACCGCCTAGGGCCAGAGACAGACATTTCAGTGAATTTACACATAAGGGGAGAAGGCAGAGTATGAGGATTTGTTTTAAAGTGCTGTAGGACTTGGAGTGGGGTGAATATCAAGTGATTAAGTCGTACAGAGAAGAAGCACGGCCTAGCAGGTAGAGTATGGGCCTGGGAAGATCTGGGTTCTAATCCCGGCCAGCAGCTGGTGGGGGTAAAGGAATCCTGAAGGTGCCCAAGGTTCCATGTGGATTGATTAGCTTCAGGGAGCAAAAACAATAAATATCTGTAAACGTGCTAGATGAAACAGCTTCAAAGAGTAAAAATAACCAATTGCTGTAAAGATAACTCTGAAGGATGTTTTATTGGGGCTCCTTCGTGGTGACAACCGTGTGGAAACCTATTTCAATGGATCAGTCGTATTTATCTATTTCTGGTTATGTCCTTTGGGTGTTCTGTCTTGAGGTATGTTGTGTCCTTGAGGGTTTGGAGAGTATTCCTTGCAAGGAACACACTTGGTGTTTCTGCACAATGATTCAAAAGAATAGATTTGGCCCTCCTCAGAAACTCTACCTGCACACTCGAGTTGGATGAACTGCAGCTGATGGGCCCTTTACTTAAGGTATTTAAGAAAGAATTTGCATTAGCAGGAGATGATTAAGAAGATTATGATTTCCCTATCCCTTTCATTCATTCATTCATTCAATCAATCGTATTTACTGAGTGCTTACTGTGTGCAAAGCACCGTACTAAGCGCTTGGGAAGTACAAGTTGGCAACATATAGATACAGTCCCTACCCAACAGCGGGCTCACAGTCTAGAAGGGGGAGACAGACAACAAAACAAAACATATTAACAAAATAAATAGAATAGTAAATATGTACAAGTAAAATGAATAGAGTAATAAATCTGTACAAACATATATACAGGTGCTGTGGGGAGGGGAAGGAGGTAGAGCGGGGGGGAGAGAAAGGAGGGAGCTCAGCCTGGGATGGCCTCCTGGAGGAGGTGAGCTCTCAGTAGGAGCTTTTGTACAGCATTGGGATGGTTTTACAGCCACTTTAATAGACCAGCTGCCCCTGTACCACAGTCTTGTCTATCTTGTCATAAACACCTTGCTCAAATATTCTCTCTGGCCTTGAACTCATTCCCCCCCTCACATCTGACAGGCCACCTCTCTCCCCACCCTCAAAGCCCAAGTTAAATCACATTTCTCCAAGGGGCCTTCTCTGACAAAGCCCTCATTTCTCCAATTTGCCCTCGCTTTTGCACCTCCTTTGCATTTGGATCTGTGCTCCTTCAGAAATTGTTTTTCACCCCACCCACTGCACTTATGCACAGACGGAAACAGTATGAGGTATTGGATAGAGCATACGCTTGGAAGTCAGAAGGTCATGGGTTCTAAACCCTGCTCTGCCACTTGTCTGCTCTGTGACCTTGGGTAAGTCACTTGACTTCTCTGTGCCTCAGTTACCTCATCTGTAAAAAATGGGGATTAACAGTGTGAGCCCAATGTGGGATAGAGACTGTGTCCAACCTAATTAACTTGTTTCTACTCCAGTGCCTAGTACATTGCTTGGCACATAGTAAGCGCTTAATAAGTACCTTTATATCCTCACATTCTGCCATTTCCCCTATCTTTAATTTATAATTATAATAAATAATAATGGTATTTGTTAAGCGCTTACTATATGCAAAGCACTTTTCTAAACTGCTGGGGTTACAGGTAATCAGGTTGTCCCACGTGGGGCTCACAGTCGTAATCCCCATTTTACAGATGAGGTAACTGAGGCACAGAGAAGTAAAGTGACTTGCCCAAAGCCACACAGCTGATAAGTGGCAGAGTCAGGATTAGAACCCACAACCTCTGACTCCCAAGCCCGTGCTCTTACCACTAAACCACGCTGCTTCTCTAATTTATAGTAATCTCTGCCTCCCCTTCTAAAATGTGAGCTCCTTGTGGACAGGTAACCTCTCCATCAACTGAATTGTTCTCTCTCAAGTGCTTAATACAGTGCTCAGCACACAGTAAGCACTTAATAAATAATGTTGATTGACTAATTGCTTAATTTGGGAGAAGGAACCCTAGAAAATGAGTCTCCACAGACAGCGTGCAGGTTTCTATAGATCTAGGGGACTGGAATATGAGTTAGAAAAGGAAATTTGAGTGGCTAATGGCAATTGAGCCAGGTTTTGAAAGGCTTGTGGTCTTTGCATTTGGGAAGGGTATAATAGTTGGAATGGCAACCCAGAAATTCAAGGGGATGGAGCTGCTGTTATATGAATGAAGACTGAAGAGGTTAGATTGTTCAGTATGGTGAGATGAACCCTGGGAGGAGCCATGGTTGAAGTTTACTCGGTGGTAATGAACATGATGAACAAAGAAATTTTGGTCCCCAAATCCCGCTATCACAGAGTGAGGGGATGCCTATTGCAGTAGCTTTAAGATGGTGGTTTGATAAGGAAATGCTTTCCTCATTCCAGGATTAACATATGGAATCTATTGTTAGAATAAGTTTGTAGGCACAAAATAACAGTAGGTTGAAGAAGGGGTTGGAGGAATTTATGTATGAAAAATCTATAATGGGTAATTTTGGGGGAAAATTAAGGTTGTCAAAAGACTCAGAGACTCCAAGTTATGTGGCTGGTAGGTCTGTGAATATTTATGAACAATGACCATGAGGGTGAGTGTCAGGGTAGCCAACACACTCTTCCTCTACAATAATAATGATGGTATGTGTTATGCGCTTATTATGTGCCAAGCATTGTTCTAAACACTGGGGTAGATACAAGGCATTCAGGTTGTCCCACGTGGGGCTCACAGTCTTATTTCCCATTTTACAGATCGGGTAACTAAGGCAGAGAGAAGTTAAATGACTTGTCCAAAGTCACACAGCTGACAAGTGGCACAGACAGGATTAGAACCCACGACCCCTGACTCCCAAGCCCCTGTTCTTTCCCCTAAACCATGCTGCTTCTTAATGACCCCTGTAATTCCTGCAAACTCATCACTTCCCTATTAAATATTGTTTCAGCCTCCCCACTGATCTCACTGCTACCGACTTCAACTCTCCTTTCTTCAGATTCTCCTACACTCTACATTTGGGGTCATCTTCTTAAAACAATTCTTCTATTCCATGTCTCCCCTCTTCAAAAAGCTACACATTTTCAGCTGCATCAAGAAAAAATGTCTGGCCACTGACTTCAGAATCTCTGCCAGCTCTCTCTGCTTTAATTACCTCTTCACGGGCTGTTCCCTGAGTCCGTGTGCTACCAGCCTCCCATGAGAAACTTATTCTAATCCCTTGTTCTCAGCTCTTCTTCCCTGGGCATTTTCCTCATGCCTTCCCCACTGTCTGAAAGTCACAGAAATTAGCCACACCTGCAAATCTCCCTATTGTCAAAGTCCTCCTCAAATCACACCTCCACCAGAAGTCATTCCCTGATTAATTTTATTAATAACAGTAGTAATGGTAATGACATGTGGTACTTGTTAAACACTTACAAAGTGCCAAGCACTGTACTAACCGCTGGGGTAGACAGAAGGTAATCAGGTCAGACGGAGCCCTTGTCCCACATGGGGTTCATAGACTAAGGGGAAGGGAGAACAGTTCCCCATTTTACTGTTGAGGATACTGAAGCCCAGCTTATTATTATTATTATTACTATTATTGTATTTGTTAATCACTCACTATGTGCCAAACACTGTACTAAGCACTGGAGTGGGTACAAGCAAATCAGGTTGGATTCAGTCCCTTGTCCCACATGGGGCTCACAGTCTCAATCCCCATTTTACAGATAAGGCCCAGAGAAGTGAAGTGACTTGCCCAAGGTCACACAGCAGACAAGTGGCAGTGGCAGGATTAGAATCCATGACCTTCTGGCTTCCAGGATTGAGTGGCTTGCCCAGGGTCACATATGAGGCAAGTGGCAGAGCCAGGTTCAGATCCCACATCCTTTAACTTCTAGGCTCGTGCTCTTTCTACTAGCCAAGCTGTTCCTCTTCTCCCATGGGGTGTGACCTTGGGCAAGTCACTTACCATCTATGGGCCTCAGTTCCTTCAACTGTAAAATGGGGATTCATAACTTCTTCTCACTCCTATTTACACTGTTAGCCGTATGTCATCATCTACGCTGATGACACCCAGATCTACATCTCTGCCCCTGCTCTCTCCCCCTCCCTCCAGGCTCGCATCTCCTCCTGCCTTCAGGACATCTCCATCTGGATGTCCGCCTGCCACCTAAAGCTCAACATGTCGAAGACTGAGCTCCTTGTCTTCCCTCCCAAACCTTGTCCTCTCCCTGACTTTCCCATCTCTGTTGACGGCACTACCATCCTTCCCGTCTCACAAGCCCGCAACCTTGGTGTCATCCTCGACTCCGCTCTCTCATTCACCCCTCACATCCAAGCCGTCACCAAAACCTGCCGGTCTCAGCTCCGCAACATTGCCAAGATCCGCCCTTTCCTCTCCATCCAAACCGCTACCCTGCTAATTCAAGCTATCATCCTATCCCGTCTGGACTACTGCACTAGCCTTCTCTCTGATCTCCCATCCTCGTGTCTCTCTCCACTTCAATCCATACTTCATGCTGCTGCCCGGATTATCTTTGTCCAGAAACGCTCTGGACATATTACTCCCCTCCTCAAAAATCTCCAGTGGCTACCAATCAATCTGCGCATCAGGCAGAAACTCCTCACCCTGGGCTTCAAGGCTGTCCATCACCTCGCCCCCTCCTACCTCACCTCCCTTCTCTCCTTCTACTGCCCAGCCCGCAACCTCCGCTCCTCCACCGCTAATCTCCTCACTGTACCTCGTTCTCGCCTGTCCCGCCATCGACCCCCCGGCCCACGTCATCCCCCGGGCCTGGAATGCCCTCCCTCTGCCCATCCGCCAAGCTAGCTCTCTTCCTCCCTTCAAGGCCCTGCTGAGAGCTCACCTCCTCCAGGAGGCCTTCCCAGACTGAGCCCCTTCTTTCCTCTCCCCCTCGTCCCCCTCTCCATCCCCCCGTCTTACCTCCTTTCCTTCCCCACAGCACCTGTATATATGTATATATGGTTGTACATATTTATTACTCTATTTATTTATTTATTTATTTATTTTACTTGTACATTTCTATCCTACTTATTTTATTTTGTTGGTATGTTTGGTTCTGTTCTCTGTCTCCCCCTTTTAGACTGTGAGCCCACTGTTGGGTAGGGACTGTCTCTATGTGATGCCAATTTGTACTTCCCAAGCGCTTAGTACAGTGCTCTGCACATAGTAAGCGCTCAATAAATACGATTGATTGATTGATTGATTGATGTGGACAAGGACTTTGTTCAACGTGATTCACTTTTGTCTATCCCATTGCTTAGAACAGTGCTTGGCATATAGTAAGCTCTTAACAAATACTATAAGCAAAATAAATAAATGATAAATATCACTACAGCATTTAGTAACTCCAATGAATAAATCAATGTATATGCTCTACTTTTAAGATTTAATTTATTCACATATCCTTCTCTTTATTCTCTTTTTCTCTCAATGTTAGGTTTCCCTGTGCCAATCTCCCTTTGCCAATCTCTCTGTTAGACTGTAAATTCCTTAGGGCCAGGATTATATCATTTACTTCCGTGGTACTCTCCCAAGTACTTTGTACAGTGCTCTACACTTGGTATGTTTATTCTATTTATTTTATTAATGATGTGTTTATATCTATAATTATATTTGTTTATATTGATGTTATTGATGCCTATTTACTTGTTTTGATGTCTGTCTCCCCCCTTCTAGACTGTGAGCCTGTTGTTGGGTAGGGATTTTCTCTATTTCTTGCTGAATTGTACTTTCCAAGTGCTTAGTACAGTGCTGTGCACACTGTAAGTGCTCAATAAATATGACTGAATGAATGAATACCATTGATTAAATGTTAAGACAGAACAGTGCTGTAGTATGGCAAATCAATTTCAAAAATTGACAGTTGGAACATATTGCTTGCTTCCTCAGAAATTACTACTGTCTTCTCAATGATGCCTAAAAGAAATAAAATGTATCTGCATGTTAATTTCAAAATGTTCTGATAACTATCTCTCTTTACCTCCTTCTTCCTCCTCTTACTACAATGGAGATTTTTTTTTTTTTACCTTTCCCAAGCAATGCTCCTAACCATCCTTCGATCTTAGCTGCCATTTGTCTTGTCTTTCCCCTTCATCTTCTCCAAGCTGCATCTCTCCTGTCCTTTTCGGTATTCGAAAAGCCAACCTCCTCTAGAAGGTATTCCCCAAATAAATTTCCCCACCTTACTAGTGCTGCCAATTCCTAAGCCCATCAGAGTTCAGAGACATAATGACCTTTTTTGCTGTGCACTACGGTAAGCACGTTAAGCTCCGCACACCTGTTTATTTGTTGTTGATTAATTTCTCCATTTGGGACAATTATTTATGTCTACCCTGATGCATTTTGAACTATTGTATTTTCATTAACGTATGAGCCCGTTCCTTCCCCCCTTAGATTGTATGTTGCTCTAGGGAAGCAATCTTATTCATCTTCTAAATCCTGCCAATTTCCTGGTATATGCTCTGCACGTAGTAGACTCTCAATAATGATGATGCTATTTTATATTATTAATGCCCTGAACATCCATCAAAGCTTTAGAGGTTATAATAACTGGCCTTTAAAGAATCAATTGCAGGGGTGCGATGGTCACCTTGTTTGTTTAGTCAGTGACCATTATCCTTTTGGGTTCAAGATTCTCAACTAACTCGTCCCGTCTTTAATCAATTGCTCAATGGTATTTATTGAGCACTTACTCTGGGCATAACACTAATAATAACAATTAATAATTATGGTACTTTTTAAGCACTTATTGTGTGCCAAGCACTGGTCTAAGTGCTGGGGTAGATACAAATTAACCAGGTTGGACACAGTCCCATACCCACAAGGGGCTCACTCTTAATCCCCACTTTTACAGATGAGGTAACTGAGGCCACAGAGAAGTTAAGTGACTTGCCCGAGGTCCACAGCAGACAAATGGTGGAGCTGGGATTAGTACCCAAGATCTTCCAACTCCCAGGCCCATGGGCTATCCACATCATACTGTTTCTCTGTACCAAGTGCTTGGGGCGGGTGCAAAATTACAGTTGGCACATTCCCTGACCACATTGAGCTTACACATGGTCTCATCCCCTGTTTTAGAAAACCGTCAGCCATCTCCAGCACTATGCACTTCCATATACCCATCAGGAGCACTTTTGTATATATGGTTTTCAGTTGTGGAACTGATTACTTCTGTTGATTATTTTGTTTGAAAATATTTTTATGTCTTTCTCCCCTACTAGAGGGTGAGCTCCCTATGGGAAAGGGACTTTCCACTTTCTTGTTTTGAACTACCCGAGCTTTTAGTACAATGCTTTATTCCCAGTTGACACTCAATACTGCTACTGCTACTGCTACTACTACTACTTCTACTACTACTACTACTACTACTACTACTACTACTACTACTACTACTAATTGTGGTATTTGTTAAGTACTTACTATGTACCAGACACTGTATTAACAACAGGAATAGAAAAGCTAATCGGGTAGGTACAGCCCTTGTCCCACAAAGTCTTCATCCCCATTTTACAGATGAGAAAACTGAGGTACAGAGAAGTGAAGTGACTTGCCCAAGGCCACACAGCAGACAAGTAGTGGAGACAGGATTAGAACCCAGGCCCTCTGACTCCCAAGCCCGTGCTCTTTCCGCTAGGCCACACTGTCACATCGTAGTATTACTACTATGGCTACTACTATCAATCAATCAGTCAATCATATTTATTGAGCGCTTACTGTGTGCAGAGCACTGTACTAAGCGCTTGGGAAGTACAAGTTGGCAACATATAGAGACAGTCCCTACCCAACAGTGGGCTCACAGTCTAGAGGGGGGAGACAGAGAACAAAACCAAACACACTAACAAAATAAAATAAATAGAATAGATATGTACAAGCAAAATAAATAAATAAATAGAGTAATAAATATGTACAAACATATATACATATATACAGGTGCTGTGGGGAAGGGAAGGAGGTATCGCTGCTTGCTGCTGCTGCTGAACAGTAACTAGCCTGGTTTACAGAGCGTGGATAGAGTTAGAGTCAATTATACCAGTTTACCATTTCCAGATTAAAATTAAATTTAAATTAGGTTTTCCACCAAAAATCCACTGCCAGGGACTCTGCATATTCAAGTGGACATATACATTGTAGAGGAAATACCTTACTGATAGGTTTAAGTGTGATATTTTAGCTCCTCCTTGTTTTGAAAAGAAAATGTTGGGGCTGATGTGATACTCTTATTTTTTTTCCTCAGGTACAATATAAATATTCTTCTAGATTTAGATTGGTAGTTCTTACTTAAAGGAAGGACGTGGATCTTTATTTTTCCCAAGCCATTTTCTTCTAAAGTTCTGGTTTCTCTATAAAATTACCCCCTTCTAGGTGTACTTTTCCTCAGTGTTATTTCTTGCTGTTTAAAATGTGCTTGATTTCCAGGAGAGAAAATAGAAGATTGTTGGTGGTATCCTTCAGAAAGAAGGTTGAGAGATTTTTACATCCCTTAGTGTTGTTTTATGCATTACTGTTGCCAGCTGTTCTACAACCCTGTCTCTTGGCTAGTTCTCTATGCAGTGCATTCCAAAGTTTGGAAATATAATGAAGACTGTAAAGGCCTTGCCTAGCTCCCAGAAACATACAGTGGATGTGGAAGCGGCACATAAATGACTTTCCCATGGGCAAGATATCTGGTCCAACTATTAAAAAAAAAAAAAATGGCATAACCCTATAGAAGCTCTGGCTAATTCATGCAATCATTACCTAGGAGTAGAGCCAGAGTCCTGCAGTTATTTTAGTGGAAGTGTGCCGGAGAGTTTGTGTTTATTAAAGTACATCTGTTGGCATCTTAAATTAATATTTTATTATATTTTGTTAGCAAAAATAAGCCACAGATAATTGAGCACATATTATTTTAGGGTTAGGCTATTTATATTGTTGAACCAAATTCCATACATCTTGACAAAAGGGAGCATACCCCACTGAAAACAAGTTTTGCACATCTTATTTGCAAGGCAGAGGGAAACTTGTACTTATGAATGACAAGACAAAGAATAGGCATGTGAACTGCGTCTTGGCTAATCCATTTTCTTTTCAATTCTTTTTCCTGAAGACTTGCACTTCATATACTAGTATGGGTAAACTATTATTTTGAGTTTGTCACATGCTTTAGATCCAATTGGAATAGCTTTATATTCTAAGAATGAATGTCTTTGCCTGTAAGTACATACTTTTCAAAATGTGATTGTCAATCAATAGCATTTATCGAGGGTTTAGTCTTTGTGGAGCTCAGTGCGTACTGCTTAGAAGAGTACAGAATCACTTTCTGCAAAGATCTTACAATTTACTGGGCAATCAAATCACTTAGTCATCTTCTATAAATGCAATTAAAACAGCTAACCCAGACTTCTTGTTGGTGTTATTATTGTTAATATATTTGTTAAGGGCTTTGTCTTGTGTTATATTGTTGAGTCGGCTCCGACCCATAGCGACACCATGAACATATCTCTCCCAGAATGTCCCACCTCCAACTGCAATTGTTCTGGTAGCGTATTCACAGAGTTTTCTTGGTAAAAATACCAAAGTGGTTACCATTGACTATTGCTCATTGACTATGACTACAAGTTGACTATTGCTCAGTCAACTTGAGTCTCTGCCCTTCACTCTCTCCCATGCCGCTGCTGCCCAGCCCAGGGGAGTTTTGACTTGTAGCAGATTGCCTTGCACTCCCTAGCCACTGGCCAAACTAGGAATGGAATGGGTAGGCCTCTGCTTGACTCTCCCTCCCGTAGCTGAGGCTGGTAGAGTATTGGAAACTCTCCAGGTGCTACCCTGAGAGGGATGTTATGTGTCAAACACTGTTCTAAGCACTGGGGTAGATACAAGTGCCCAGTGCTATTGGAATGGAGATAAAAGACAGGAAGATTCCCTCCAGCTCTATGTCCTCCTGGACTTTTTTCAAATTTTTATGGTATTTTTTAAATACATACTATGTGTCAGTCATTGCTCTAAGTGCTGGGCTAGGTACAAGATAATCAGGTTGAACACAGTCCATGCCCCACAGTCGGCTCACAATCGTCATCCCCATTTTACAGATGAGGTAACTGAGGCACAGAGCTGTGAAGTGAAGCTGTGCAATGTCACACAGCAGACAGGTGGAGGAGCTGGAATTAGAACCCAGGTCCTCCTGATTTACAGGCCCATGTGCTATCCACTGGACCGTGCTGCTTCTCACCCAGCAGTCTCTGCTGCTCGTTCATCCCACCCCCAGCCCCACAGCCCTTGGGTACATATTTCTGTGCTCTCCTATTTCCCCCATCAGTAATTGATTTTAACCTGTCTCCCCTATTAGAGTACGAGCTCCATTTGGGCAGTGAACATGTATAATGACTCTAACTGTATTGTTCTGGCCCAAGCGCCTAGTATTCATTCATTCAATCATATTTATTGAGCGCTTACTGTGTGCAGAGCATGGCCTAGAGAAGCAGCGTGGCTCAGTGGAAAAGAGCCCGGGCTTTGGAGTAAGAGGTCATGGGTTCAAATCCAGGCTCTGCCAATTATCAACTGTGTGACTTTGGGCAAGTCACTTCACTTCTCTGGGCCTTAGTTCCCTCATCTGTAAAATGAGGATTAAGACTGTGAGCCCCCCGTGGGACAACCTGATTGCCTTGCAACTTCCCCAGCGCTTAGAACAGTGCTTTGCACATAGTAAGCGCTTAATAAATGCCGCCATTATTATTATTATTATTATAGAGCAGCAGTGTGCCTTAGTGGAAAGAGCATGGGCTTGGGAGTCAGAGGTCATGGGTTCTAATCCCGGCTCCTCCTCATGTCTGCTATGTGACCTTGGGCAAGTCACTTAACTTCTCTGAGTCCAAGTTACCACATCTGTAAAATGGGGATTAAGACTGTGAGCCCCACGTGGGACAACCTGATCACCTTGTATCCCCCCAATGCTTAGAACAGTGCTTCGCACATAGTAACCGTTTAACAAATGCCATCATTATTGTTACAGCGCCTTACCACACTGTAAGCGTTCAATAAATGCCATTGATTGATTGATTGAGGTGTGGAGTTGCTGAAAAGCTTGCTTCTACCAGTTGACAACTTGAGGCAACTCACTACTTAGCTGACCCCTAAAACCAGCCCCCCTCTCAGGGTTGCACCTGAAGAGTTTCCAGTTCTCTACCAGGCATGGCTACAGGAGGGAGAGTCAAGCAGATAATTTGTTTGTATCCACCCCAGCACTTAGTTTAGTGCCTGGCATATAGTAAGTGCTTAACAAATACCACAATTATCATTATTGTTACCTGTTCAGTTGAAAATCCCACTAAATAGTAAATGAATTGTTCATTTCCATCGGCTTGTTGGATGTTCATCCAACGGCTCATTCTCTGTCCTAATCCTCCTCGACCTCTCAGCTGCCTTCGACACTGTGGCCCACCCCCTTCTCCTCAACACGCTATCTGACCTTGGCTTCACAGACTCCATCCTCTCCTGGTTCTCCTCTTATCTCTCCGGTCGTTCATTCTCAGTCTCTTTTGCAGGCTCCTCCTCCCCCTCCCATCCTCTTACTGTGGGGGTTCCCCAAGGTTCAGTGCTTGGTCCCCTTCTGTTCTCAATCTACACGCACTCCCTGATGACCTCATTCGCTCCCACGGCTTCAACTATCATCTCTATGCTGATGACACCCAGATCTACATCTCTGCCCCTGCTCTCTCCCCCTCTCTCCAGGCTCGCATCTCCTCCTGCCTTCAGGACATCTCCATCTGGATGTCTGCCCGCCACCTAAAGCTCAACATGTCAAAGACTGAACTCCTTGTCTTCCCTCCCAAACCTTGCCCTCTCCCTGACTTTCCCATCTCTGTTGACGGCACTACCATCCTTCCCGTCTCACAAGCCCGCAACCTTGGTGTCATCCTCGACTCCGCTCTCTCATTCACCCCTCACATCCAAGCCGTCACCAAAACCTGCCGGTCTCAGCTCCGCAGCATTGCCAAGATCCGCCCTTTCCTCTCCATCCATACCGCTACCCTGCTCATTCAAGCTCTCATCCTATCCCATCTGGACTACTGCATCAGCCTTCTCTCTGATCTCCCATCATCGTGTCTCTCTCCACTTCAATCCATACTTCATGCTGCTGCCCGGATTATCTTTGTCCAGAAATGCTCGGGGCATATTACTCCCCTCCTCAATAATCTCCAGTGGCTACCAATCAATCTGCGCATCAGGCAGAATCTCCTCACCCTGGGCTTCAAGGCTGTCCATCACCTCGCCCCCTCCTACCTCACTTCCCTTCTCTCCTTCTACAGCCCAGCCCGCACCCTCCGCTCCTCCGCCGCTAATCTCCTCACCGTACCTCATTCTCGCCTGTCCCGCCATCAACCCCCGGCCCATGTCATCCTCCTGGCCTGGAATGCCCTCCCTCCCAACATCTGCCAAGCTAGCTCTCTTCCTCCCTTCAAGGCCCTACTGAGAGCTCACCTCCTCCAGGAGGCCTTCCCAGACTGAGCCCCTTCCTTCCTCTTCCCCTCATCCCCCTCTCCATCCCCCCCATCTTACCTCCTTCCCTTCCCCACAGCACCTGTATATATGTATATATGTTTGTACATATTTATTACTCTATTTATTTATTTATTTATTTTACTTTTACATATCTATTCTATTTATTTTATTTTGTTAGTATGTTTGGTTTTGTTCTCTGTCTCCCCCTTTTAGACTGTAAGCCCACTGTTGGGTAGGGACTGTCTCTATATGTTGCCAATTTGTACCTCCCAAGCACTTAGTACAGTGCTCTGCACACAGTAAGCGCTCAATAAATACGATTGATGATGATGATTTCCACCTAGCCATGCATAAGCAACTGAATAGGGCTTATTCTTTCCTTTGGCTAGTTAGAGTAAGTTCTGCTGTTCAGTTGACATGAAACTGGGTTATATCACAGTAATTATTTTAACAGAGCATTGGAATCCACAGTGTGGTGTTTCTGTCTTAAGCAAAATTCTCTAGTCTGAAGGAATGCTGTATTTCTATTTGAATTTAAAACTCTTTGGGTTGTTGAGTCCTGTTCCTTCTGGGTCTGGCTTTGTTTGAAAACTATAAACCGAATACCACTGAAACTGAAGTTCTTATTTATGTTGGTTATTTACATGGAAATTTGAAATGCTGTTTCATGCCATTTTCCAAAATACAATTTGTGGATTTTTTTGATGAAACTGCCTAAATTTTGCAAATAATAGAATTAATGAGTTCATTACCTCCATCTCAGTGTTTCCTGGAAAATTATATTCAAAGTGGTTTAGCCTTCTCTATTCTAGTGGATCTAGCTTTCACGGCTTTGCTTTAAAGATTTCTTTAGCAATTGCTAATCCAGCTTTCTAAAGACATTATCTGCACCTTCTAAAGAAATGATCAAAACCCTAAAAACAAATTGTAGACTTTCAAAACAAGAACATTTATTGGTCAACTAGGTGGCTGTTTGGATGTCGTAAAGGCAACAAATAGGAAATGATTGATTATGCTAGATTGTAAACTGCTTGTGGGCAGGGATGTCTACTACATCTCTTGTACTCTCCCAGTTGCCTAATACTGTGCTATGACCACAGGAACTACTCAACCAAATAACAGTGATTAATCAATGAAATATGTAAAGGTTTAACTGGGATTGTAAACTCATTGTGGGCAGGCAATGTGTCTGTTGTATTGTACTCTCCCAAGTGCTTAGTATTGTGCTCTGCACAAGTAAGTCATCAAAGAATACGATTGATTGAGTGACTTTTTCCTTATTACTTGTAAACTATAGTAAAATTAGAGGTCTTTTGCCATTCTGTTTTATGAGGTGGAATATTTTATTGCCGACAAAACAAATATATTTGCTATTTTGCAGATTGGAAGTCTTGATGTGGCTGTTGTTTTTTTTATTTGACTGACACTTTGTGCATAAGAAAAAGAGAAAGAGTTAAGACTGCCCTAATTCCATGTCACAGCTAAAGTAGCCTAGGATTCTGGGTTGCATAATTAATTACCTCTTCCAAGTTAAAGAAGTCATAGCAAAAGCCTCATTTTCCTTTTAAGTTACTCTTTTAGCACCAAACCAAACTGAATGATATTCATTTTTTTTTTATGAACGCTGACAAAATTGCCAAAACACCACTTAAAGCACCTCTGGACTTGCCGCTTGCTCAGTACATTCTTCTGATGCAACTACAGAGTGGCTTTTTCACAGCATGTTATTAAATAACCGCATATCTGATTCTTCTCTCTGCAGTTCCATTTGTTGGATTAGCATGACAGTGGTGTGACAAGACACTATATCAGTAGTAATCGATCTGATTAGTATGGAGATGATATGAACACAGATTGTATTGATGTTTAATAGTGCAGGCTTCTAGGGGTTGTAAACATTATAGATGGTTTTGTATGCTGCTTGCGAGGTCTCTATAATGAAGACAGCAACCACAGCAGATTTTAGAGCTAGATGATTTATTTTCTGCCAAGTCCCGCAGTGAGTCTTGCAAAGTATATGGCATTCCTGCATTGAATAACTTGACTGCCTTGCACAAAATGTTTTAATCAGTGTTCAAAAAAAAAAAACTCACTGAGTAGATTTTAATGTTCTACTTTGAAGGGCCATTTGCAACACTGCAGTAAACAAGTTACTGTTACTCTCATTACAAAACAGTCACCAATTAAGAATTTTGTTGTAGGGTCACCTGATTTAGATGTGAATCAGATCTGAATCGTGTCTTTATATGCCTACCAAGTGTTACAAAACTAGAGAAAGTTTTGACCTCTAACATGAATGATAACTCCAGTGAAAATGACTCTTTAGTATGGATCACCTTTCTACCTATAGGTTGGTCAAATGAATTGTATAAAAGGGTATATGAACAAAAGATTTTATTTCTTAAGAAAACATAGAATGTCATTTAAAGAATGAGGGGGATTCCGATAATAATGATGGTATTTGTTGGGGTGCTTACTATGTGCCAAGCATTGTTCTAAGCAGTTTTTTTTAGCTCAGTTCTAGAAGCAGTATTGCTCAGTGGATAGAGTACGGGCTTTGGAGTCAGAAGTCATGGATTCTAATCCCAGCTCTGCCACTTGTCTGCTGTGTGACCTTGGGCAAGTCCCTTAACTTCTCTGAGCCTCAGTTACCTCATCTGTAAAATGGGGATTAAGACTGTGAGCCCCACATGGGACAACATGATCATCTTGTATCCCCCACAGCACTTAGAACAGTGCTTTGCACGTAGTAAGTGCTTAACAAATGCCATCAGTATTGCTATTGAAGCAGCATGGTTGGAAATAATTCTAGCTAGTCCATTTTTGGAGTCCAAGGTGGCATGGAATAACTAATTTTACGACCAATTAATGGTATTTACTGAGAGCTTACTGTAGGCAGAGCACTGTTGTTTTGGTACCTACAGACTTGGTAGGTACGTTCCCTTCCCACAAGGTGCTTACAGTCTAGAGATGAGTTTATAGAGTGGAAGGAACATAAAAATTTCAAAGTGAATACAGTGTAAATATTCTGTTGCTATGTCATATAATGATAAAATAAAGGAAAAACTTTATGTCTTTTTTTAGTGTAACAGGGCACACTTTTCAGGTACTTAAAACCTGGTATGAAAATGGGTATATAGAAATTGCGAGTAACAAATTGTATTGTACTTCAGTGTGAATTTTCAGGAAAACGTCAGACCAGTTTAATGTTATTTATAATAATTTATCAGGTTTGGGGTGATTTGAGGTTTTTTGGTAAATTATGCATGTTGAAACTCAGCTTAATTGCATCCTTTTCAAGGAATTTGTGTACTTTACATGAATTAAGGAAAGCTATAACCCTAGATTTATATTTTCACAGACCTGCACATTATGCAACCATTTATGTTAAGCAATTTGAGCAGTTGAAGTAAAAATTGCATAATGGAAGTAATTCAGCATGTAGTTATAGTCTCCCAAGTTTCCCATCAACATGAGGGTAGCCTGCTTGCAAAATCTCTGTGCTAAGAAAACGTCACAACTTAGTGTGTCAGACAGTGTTCTCTTGTGCACAAACTGTTCCTTTGTGTTATGCTAAATCCAAACCAGTATGTGTTATCAGATCAACTGTCCCTAATTGTCTTAAAGTCTTCTAACCCAAATAGATAGTGATTACACCCCTTCTGGCAAAACCGGGTGTAAAAAATGAAATATGTTCCAAGAAACTCCTAGAAAATTGTAACAGTCATTATGGAGTGCAGTAACTATAAGTGGAATAAATCTGGGGCAAATTTAGAGGAAATATTTAATTTATGCTACTGTTAATGTGTTGCATAACTCATCAGAGGGCAGTACTCAAAGCAGTTACCAGTCACACCATCAGTGGGTACCGAGTTAAATTCTTTTTTCCCAGGCCTTGGTCATTGGCCCCGTCTTATTCAATATTTTTGCCAGTACATGGGGCAGTATATTGAAGAGTTTGTTCATTAGGTTTGCCACTCGCATCAGGTTTAATTGGGTGATCAGCACCTTAGGAAGCAGGATTAGACCCCAAAGTGATTTTAGCAGATTAGAAAAATAGGCAAAAATAAATAGGATAAAGTTTAATAAACTAAATAGAAGAGTAATGCATTTAAGAAGGAAAACCAACTCCATGGTTACAGGATGAGGAAGAATTGTGCAATTATGGTATTAAAAACATCTAGGGCTGATCTGGGATTTTAAAGCCTAGAATGTATGACTCTCTGACTGGATGTGCAGGCCTACCTGGGAACATCCCTTCCAGATCCATAATTTAAGCCATTTATATGTTTTAAAGCATCCAATGAACTAATTTAATAATCAGCTCTGAGGACTTGCTTCATTGGACTAATGTGTCCCTTGAAAACCTAGAAAACAATTCAGATAACATGTAACACTATTATTGTTACCCATTGTTTAAAGCCAACATTTGAAACAAGTCTTTTGACCTTAGCAGCAAAATGATACATGGGTTTTCTTAGTTTGAGTTTTTTCTGTTGTCGAAGGAAGCTTCCTTAAGGATTACAGCTTTTTGAAGAATGGCACTTTAAAATCTAAATTAAGATTATTTGCATTGTCTGTTAGCTTCAGTCTATAGAGGGGATATTAACCAGTTCTCAAGATTTACTGAGGCCTGAACAAGAGGAATTGGTTTAAATTGCAGTAGTAGACAATTTGATTAGACATAAGAATCTTTGACCATCAGAATGCTAACCTACTGGAACTTTCCCATTACTTCCTCCTAATTTCTGAGGCCTGCACGCCTCCTTTGGCTCCTCCCTGTCCCACTTTAGCGAGTAACCAAATTCTGCCAGTTTTTCATCCTCAGCATTTGCAGGATCCTCCCCTTCTTCTCCATCCAAACCACCACCATACTGGTCCAGGCATATGTCGTATCCTAGCTTTACTACTGCCTCAGCCTCCTCACCGAAGCAGCATGGCCTAGTAGAGAGAGAACATGCCTGGGAGTCAGAAGGACCTGGGTTCTAATCGCGGCTCCACCATTTGTCTGCTGTGTGACCTTAGGTATGTCACTTAAGTACTCTGTGCCTCAGTTATCTGGAAAATGGGGATTAAGACTGAACCCTTAGTTCTACGCGACCCTCTGAGCTCTCGGCTTCAAGGCTCTCCATCACCTCTCCCCTTCCTACCTCACCTCCCTTCTCTCCTTCTCCAGCCCAGCCCGCACCCTCCGTTCCT
Organism: Tachyglossus aculeatus; assembly: GCF_015852505.1. NCBI lineage: Eukaryota > Metazoa > Chordata > Mammalia > Monotremata > Tachyglossidae > Tachyglossus > Tachyglossus aculeatus. Next base: position 10,128,409 of record NC_052072.1, read on the forward strand.
CTGCCGCTAACCTCCTCACTGTGCCTCGTTCTCACCTGTCCCGCCGTCGACCCCTGGTCCACGTCCTCCCCCTGGCCTGGAATGCCCTCCATCCGCACATCTGCCAAGCTAGCTCTCTTCCTCCCTTCAAAGCCCTTCTGAGAGCTCACCTCCTCCTGGAGGCCTTCCCAGACTGAGCCCCCTCCTTCCTTTTCCCCTCCTCCCCCTCCCCATCACCCCCACCTTACCTCCGTCCCCTCCCCACAGCACCTGTATATCTGTTTGTACATGTTTATTACTCGGTTTATTTTACTTCTACATATTCACTATTCTATTTCATTTTGTTAATATGTTTTGTTTTGGTGTCTGTCTCCCCCTTCTAGACTGTGAGCCCATTGTTGGATAGGGACCGTCTCTATGTGTTAACAACTTGTACTTCCCAAGCGCTTAGTACAGTGCTCTGCACACAGTAAGCGCTCAATAAATATGATTGAATGAATGAATAAATACGATTGAATGAATGAATGAATGAATGAATGAATGAATGAATGAATGAGCCCTATGTGGGACAGGGACTGTGTCCAGCCACACTAGCTTGTATCTCAGTGCTTAGAACAGCGCTTGACACATAGTAAGCGCTTAACAAAATACAATTATTATTATTATTTTGTCTGACTGCCCTGCCTCAACCCTCTCCCATTTCCAGTCCTCACTTCATTCTGCTGCCCAGATCATTTTTCTAAAACATTGTTTTGCACACGTTTCTCCACTCCTCATAAGCCTCAACTGGTTTTCCATTCCTCTCTACATCAAGATGTAGATCCTCTACATCTTCTAGACCGTGAGCCCACTGTTGGGTAGGGACCGTCTCTATATGTTGCCAACTTGTACTTCCCATGCGCTTAGTACAGTGCTCTGCACACAGTAAGTGCTCAATAAATACGATTGAATGAATGAATGAATGAATCAAGCAGCTTTGGTTTGAAGGCAGTCAGTCAGCTTCCTCCCTAAGTACACACTCTCTTCTCCCTCTACGCTCTCCCTTGCAATCGTCATCCTTCTCTAACTCTCCTATGCATGGGGCCTCTTTCTCATCCCCTCCACCTCTGACTTCTTACTCACCCAATCCACCCCTTCTTGGGACACCCCCTCATCCCCTTTAAATTCTACAGACTACACCTATGCCTATATGCAGAGCCCCGTTGAAATCCCATCTTCTGCAGTAGGCCTTCATCAAGTAACTTCTACTCACTCCTGCTTATATTCTCCCTATTAATAATAATAATAATAATAATAATGATGACATTTATTAAGCACTTACTATGTGCAAAGCACTGTTCTAAGCGCTGGGGAGGTTACAAGATGATCAGGTTGTCCCACAGGGAGCTCACAGTCTTAATCTCCATTTTACAGATGAGGTAACTGAGGCACAGAGAAGTTAAGTGACTTGCTGGAAGTCACACAGCTGACAATTGGCCGAGCCGGGACTTGAACCCATGACCTCTGACTCCAAATCAATCAATCAATCGTATTTATTGAGCGCTTACTGTGCGCAGAGCACTGTACTGAGCACTTGGGAAGTACAAGTTGGCAACATATAGAGACAGTCCCTACCCAACAGTGGGCTCACAGTCTAGAAGGGGGAGACAGAGAACAAAACCAAACATGTTAACAAAATAAAATAAATAGAATAGATATGTACAAGTAAAACAAACAAATAAATAAATAAATAAATAGAGTAATAAATATGTACAAACATATATACATATATACAGGTGCTGTGGGGAAGGGAAGGAGGTAAGACGGGGGGAATGGAGGGAGGGGGACGAGGGCCCAAAGCCCATGCTCTTTCCATTGAGACACACTGCTTCTCAGCAGCCTATTCAGCAGTCTTCAACACCTAAAGCCTTAATGTTCCTAACTTTCCATAGTGTTTTAATACATATTTGACCTACCCTATGTGACAACCAATTCTGCTTGGCCCCGCACTTGAGAGGGAAGAGGTTGCCATGAGAATCACTCCTGGGTGCCTCTTCCTGAAATGTGAGCCGAACGAAGCAGAGAGTTTGCAAAGAAGGAAAACCTCAGCCACCTTGAAGATGAAGAGAAGAGAGCGGGACATGGGGAGAGTTTTGCTGTGAACGCTGCATGGACACAGGGCACAGGGAAGGCTCGGAGAGAATCAGCATGACCTAGTGGACTGAGCATGGGCCTGGGAATCAGAAGGTCCTGGGTTCTAATCCCTCCACTGCCACTTGTCTGCTGTGTGACTTTGGGGAAGTCACTTCACTTCTCGGTACCTCAGTTACCTCATCTGTAAAATGGGGAGTAAGACTGTGAGCCCCGTGCAGGACAGGGACTGTGTCCAATCTGATATCCGTTGTTGGGTAGGGACCGTCTCTATATGTTGCCAAATTGTACTTCCCAAGCGCTTAGTACAGTGCTTTGCACACAGTAAGTGCTCAATAAATATGATTGAATGATTGAATGAATGAATTTGCTTGTATTCACCCCTGAGCTTAGATAAGTAAGTGCTTAACGAATACCATAATTATTGTTATTAGAAGCCAGCGGTCACGACTTTGGAGGAGCAAGGGTCTTGCCCCTGAAAGAGAGAAGAATGTAAGCCCCAAGATCTGAAGAGGGAAGTACAGAGAGTGCAGGATGGGAAGATACATTAGGAAAAGGTATTTAACCAGAATTGATTTGAGTTGCTATCTATTTAAGAATATGTGAAGTACTGTGGAGTTCCCAGGTCTTGATATCGGCCTACTGTAGGGGCCGGAGGAGGGAAGGAGGAAAGGGAAAGCTCTGGATACTAGGGAGATATGTGACCCAAGGAGTCCCTGTTGGGATTTGTTTGTCCGTGGGCTTCCCCCAGCCAGCCCGGAGAAGGGGGTGGTAGGCTATTCCCCGATGACCTCTATGCCTTCAGGGAGATGCCTGGGTCAGCTCTAGAGTTGTGGCAGCAAGAGGGATGCAGGGACTTGGGAGGCATTGAGGAAGATGCCTCAAAATCTGTGGTACAAGAGAGAAAAATATGGAGATTGTAGGATCCAGTGGAGAACAATAGTAATAATAATGATTAATAGTAATAATTGTGATATTTATTTAGTGCTTACTCTGTTCCAAGCACTGTACTAAGTGCTGGGGTGGATACAAGCAAATTGGGTTGGACACAGTCCCTGTCCCACATGGGGCTCACAGTCCTGATCCCCATTTTCCAGATGAGGTAACGGAGGCCCAGAGAAGTGAACTGACTTGCTCAAGGCCACACAGCAGACAAGTGGTGGAGCCAGGATTAGAATCCATGAACCTAAGGACTGAAGACTCCTGGTAATAACACACACTATTGCTTGAGCGCTTACAAGTATATCATCTTTTTTTCCCTCCCGGCAGTAATTTATTTTAGTGTCTGTCTCCCTTGATGGATTTTTACATTCCTAGAAGCAGGGATCATGTCTCCTAATTCTGTTGTACTCTCCTAAGTATGTAATAGGATGCTCTATACACAGGTGTTCAATAAATATTGATTGATTGAACAGGTGCAAAAGCAGGCTAAGGAATCTCCATCCCAGAAGGCCACTAAATAAAGAGTAGATAGCCATTTGTCCTAAATAATTTAGTCATTCATCTTCCTGGGAGCACAGTAACCCTTTATAGGCAGGGTTTGTCTATGTTGCTGAACTGTACATCTCAAGCGCTTAGTACAGTGCTCTGCACACAGTAAGCGCTCAATAAGTATGACAAGAAATGAATGAAAAATTCAAGAAAATGCTCAATTAGTGGTATCTATCAAACACTTACTGTGTGCAGAGCACTTGGAAAAGTACAATAAGACATGATACTTGCCCACAGTGAATTTACAATTTAAAGGGAGAGATAGAGATGAAAGTAGATTAGGGATAGAGGAACTAGTTGAGTATAAGAATATGTACACAAGAGATGACTCGATAGCAGAAAAGATAGGACTGTGGGCCTAAGGTGAGTATCTAGACTGTGAGCCAGTTGTGGGCAGGGACTGTATCTGTTGCTGAGTTGTACTTTCAAAGTGCTTAGTACAGTGCTCTGCACACAGTAAGTGCTCAATGTGTACAATTAAATGAATGAATCGAAGTGATTAAGGGGTATACAGCCAAGTGTGTAGTTGATGCACAGGGAAGGGCAGATAGGGGAAATCAATGGCCTAGTCTGCTAAGGCCTCTTGGAAGAGTTGTGGTTTTAGGAGAGTTTTGAAAGTGGGCAGAGTGGTGGACTGTAGGATGTGAAGGGAGCCTGAGTTAAATGATTTTTTAATATTACTTCTAGCAATGTAATTCCATCATTACCCAAATTGTACACCTAATAAAACTTTTTAAAATTTCATGACTCAGATAATGATATGTAGAAGAGCCTGAAAATGACTTCCTTATACTCTTGCTCTGACGTTGAAAGGCTCTTCTTAAACTGGCACTACATCCCAGATTTTAGTGATTCAAATAATGCAAAAGCGCTTAGGACCGGAATTACTCCGTAAAAAAGGTGTTGACTGTTTAGGAAGAGACTAAGAAGAAAGATGAAAAAATAAATAGGAAGAACTCTCAGGAATTTAGTGGGAAGAACTCTGAATTGGGAATCAGGAGACCTGATGAAGATGGTATTTGTTAAGTGCTTATTGTGTGCCAAGCACTGTTCTAAGCACTGCAGATCTAGGCCTGAATCCTCACTAATCTATGTGACCTTAATTGTTAGCACTCATTGTCCTGGTGCTTCTGTTTTCTCATCTGTTAAACACTGCAAACTCTTCTCTACCTCTCAGGAATATTTTGAAAACGAAAGGTATAGATTTTTATCTGACTACTCTTGATTGCTAAGGAAACCATTACTAAGTAGGTGCAGTGTGGCCTAGTGGAGAGAGCACAGGCTTGGAAGTCAGAAGGACCTGGGTTCTAATGCCGGCTCCATCACCTGTCTGTGGTGTGAACTTGAACAAGTCACTTAGTTTTTCTGTGCCTCAGTTACTTCATTTATAAACTGGAATTAAGACTGTGAGTGCATGTGGAACATGGACTTTGCCCAACTTGATTTGTTTCTCTCTACCCCAGCCCTTAGTACAGTGCCTGGCACATAGTAAACGCTTAGCACTATACGCCGTTCTCGCCTGTCCCAACTTCGACCCCCGGCTCACATCCTTCCCCTGGCCTGGAATGCCCTCCCTCCACGCATCCGCCAAGCTAGCTCTCTGCCTCCCTTCAAAACCCTACCGAGAGCTCACCTCCTCCAGGAGGCCTTCCCAAACTGAGCCCCTTTGTTCCTCTCCTCCTCCCCATCCCCCCCCCGCCTACCTCCTTCCCCTCCCCACAGCACTCGTATAAATATCTGTACAGACTTATTACTCTATTTATTGTACTTGTACATATTTACTATTCTATTTATTTTGTTAATGGGGTGGCTCAGTGGAAAGAGCCCAGGCTTTGGAGTCAGAGGTCATGGGTTCAAATCCCCGCTCTGCCAATTGTCAGCTGTGTGACTTTGGGCAAATCACTTGACTTCTCTGGGCCTCAGTTACCTCATCTGTAAAATAGGGGTGAAGACTGTGAGCCCCCCATGGGACAACCTGATCACCTTGTAACCTCCCCAGCGCTTAGAACAGTGCTTTGCACATAGTAAGTGCTTAATAAATGTCATCATTATTATATAGCTTTAATTCTATTTGTTCTGACGATTTTGTCACCTCTTTACATGTTTTGTTTTGTTGTGTGTCTCCCCTTTCTAGACTGTGAGCCCATTGTTGAGTAGGGGCCGTCTCTATATGTTGCCTACTTGTAGTTCCCAAGTGCTTAGTACAGTGCTCTGCACACAGTAAGTGATCAATAAATATGATTGAATGAATGAATGAATGAACAAATACCAGAGGAAAAAAGAAAAAGAAGCTGAAAGGTTGGCAACTTGCTAATGTAAGACCTCAACAACAAGCGACAGCTTCTGGATGACCTTTGTTTTTTGTTTTTCACCTGTTAAAGCATTGCTTTATGAGCTATCCTCTTCTAATTGGCTCCCCAATAATAATAATAATAATAATAATGGCATTTGTTAAGTGCTTACTATGTGCAAAGCACTGTTCTAAGTGCTGGGGGGATACAGTGTGATCAAGTTGTCCCACGTGGGGCTCACAGTCTTAATCCCCATTTTTACAGATGAGGGAACTGAGGCTCAGAGAAGTTAAGTGACTTGCCCAAGGTCACACAGCAGACTTGTGGTGGAGTCGGAATTCGAACCCATGACCTCTGACTCCAAAGCCTGTGCTCTTTCCACTGAGCCATGCTGCTTCCCCAAGGCAGGATCTGATTTGGGGAGGAACCTTACTGTTACATTGTCTCCATGGTCTAATAGTGGGGGGCTGGTGGGGAGGGGAGGAATCTACCTGTTGAGTCCCCAGTACCAATATGAAGGTGGCTTATAATAATAATAATAATGGCATTTATTAAGCGCTTACTATGTGCAGAGCACTGTTCTAAGCGCTGAGCACTGTTCTGCTTCAGTTTGTACATGAGTTTTTGAGGAGCCTAGGAGTTCTTCCCTTAGCAGAAGCAGAAACTCTGGGTAAAGAGATATAAAGAGATACCGAGCACTCAGTTTCCTAGTCTCCTGACAACTAGTCCCTTTCCATAGCAAACACATAAACTGTGGGAAGCGGGAGGTAGGCGGAGAGCAGTTTGGAAGCCACCGGGAGGTCAAACTTGTCGAGGTCGATAACGAGAGAGAGACGTGAGAGCAAGGCACAGTGAGTAGGTTGATTATTAGAGGCTCTGATTAATGTGTGCCTCGCTGCTCTACTTTAATCAGAGTTGTCACAAACTGAACAATCTCACCATTTGTTAAACTATCTTGAAATGTCTTTCTGTCTGGTACAGTTTCTATTAATTGAAATGATATAGTTTTACCAGCCTACTCAAGCAATTTATTGTGGTATCATTTTCAAGAGTCCTAAATTGCAGCAGTTCCATACCTGACCCCATTCCCCTCAACTAATAACTGCTCTCCTCGCTGAAGAGTAGTCCTTTACCATAACTCTTGTTTTCCCTCACTTATTCAATTGATAATACATTCCGGGGCTCTGTCCCTAACCTTAAGGTTATTTATTTTCATTAATAGTCCCTTTTCAGGGAATCTCATCAAATCCCTTTTGAAAATCCATACTAATTGTGCTTCTGGGTCACATTCATCTAATATTTTATTAACTTTCCTGAAAAATACCCTAATAATTGAGAGGCCCACTTTTTATTCAAGGGTATCTTGCTGCTTTGATACTATCAAATTATTCATGCGGTATAGGGTAACCTCTTTAATCATTTTATCCCAACTTTCAGTCAGTGTCTCCCAAGAAACTAGAACTTACTGTTCTGCAATTTCCTCTGTTTCATGGCTCTTTGCTCAAGTTAGAAACCATACTATCTTCTTTGCATTCTTGAGTAATCATTACCAAATGTTATGAGTGCACAGCCTTTTCCAAATAAAGTATTTCCTTGACATACATCCTCCTTTTAGTGAGTTCTTCATTTGAATCTCTTCATTTGTGACATTTATGGTAGCAGCAATTTTTGTCTTTTTAAAATCATTTTTGAAAAATAGTGTGGTGTGTTGCATTATTCATGTTTTTATTTGTGGCATTGGACCACCGATGTGATTAAATCCACAATATGTTAAAATGGAACTGCTCTATGATGTGCACAAATGTACATGCAGTGGACAGTTAGAATAGAAAAAGAAATTAGTCTTTAGTGATGGTGTTTATTAAGCACTTAGGGCCAAGCATGGTGCTAAGCACTAGGATAGACACAAGATAATCCAATAAATGCAGATCTAAACCCAAAACAGGCCTCTCAATCTAAGAGGGAGGTGGAGCAAGGTGGTTTTTTTTTTCCAATGAGCAAACAGAGGCCCAAAGAGGTTAAGCAACTTGACCAAAGTCACACAGTGGGCAAGTGGCAAAATTGGCAATAATAATAATAACTGTGGTATTTGTTAAGCACTTACTATGTGCCAGGCACTGTACTAAGCACTGAGGTAGATACAACCAAATTGGGTTGGACACAGTCTCTGTCCCACATGGGGCTTGTGGTCTCAATCCATTCTAGACTGTGAGCCCATTGTCGGGTAGGGACCATCTCTATATGTTGCCGACTTGTATTTCCCAAGCGCTTAGTAAGCGCTCAATAAATGATTGAATGAATGAATGAATTTTACAGATGAGGAAACTGAGGCACAGAGAAGTAAAATGACTTGCCACTTATAGTCTCAATCCCCATTTTACAGATAATAATAATAATAATAATAATAATGTCATTTATTAAGTGCTTACTAAGTGTTAAGCACTGTTCTAAGCACTGGGGAGGTTACAAGGTGATCAGGTTGTCCCACGGGGGGTTCACAGTTTTAATCCCCATTTTGCAGATGAGGTAACTGAGGCATAGAGAAGTTAGATGACTTGCCCAAAGTCACACAGTTGACAGTTGGCGGAGCAGGGATTTGAACCCATGACCTTTGACTCCGAAGCCCGTACTCTTTCCACTGAGCCATGCTGCTTCTAGATAGGAAACGAGGCACAGAGAAGTAAAATGGCTTGCCCAAGGTCACACAGCAGACAAGTGGCAGAGCCAGGATTAGAAACATAATAATAATAACAATGATGGCATTTATTTTGCACTTACTATGTGCCAAACACTGTTCTAAGCACTGGGACCCACCCATGACCTTCTCATTCCCAGGCCCGTGCTCTGTTTACTACACCATGCCTGGATGTTTATTTATTACTAATAAATCATTTTCAAAATTGCTAGCAACCTTCATCATTATTACTAAATAAACTATGACAAATTGAATGGATGTAGGGAATTGTTTATATTATTGTCTAGCAGATATAGCAGTAGTCGGTAGTACTTCCATAGAGGCAGCAACAGTGGCCTGGAATGCCCTCCCTCCACGCATCCACCAAATTAGCTCTCTTCCTCCCTTCAAAGCCCTACTGAGAGCTCATCTCCTCCAGGAGGCCTTCCCAGACTGAGCCCCCCTTTTTTCCTCTTCTCCTCCTCCTCCTCTTCTCATCATCCCCCTACCTCCCTCTACCCTACCCTCTTCCCCTCCCCACAATACTTGTGTATATTTGTACATATTTATTACTGTATTTATTTTATTAATGATGTGTATATAGCTATCATTCTATTTATTCTGATGGCATTGACACCTGTCTACTTGTTTTGTCCCCCTTCTAGACTGTGAATCTGTTGTTGGGTAGGGACCGTCTCTATATGTTGCCGATTTGTACTTCCCAAGCGCTTTGTACAGTGCTCTGCCACACAGTAAGCGCTCAATAAATATGATTAAATGAGTGAACGAATGGTTCAGTGTAAGGGCAGAGAAAAAGTCAGAAAATAAGAGAGACACAGTGATGGGGGCGGAGCTAGATGAACAGAGACTGTAAGCTCGTTGTTGACAGGGAATGTGTCTGTTGATTATTGTGCTGTACTCTCCCAAGTGCTTAGTACAGTGCTGTGCACACAATACTCAATAAATACGACTGAATGAATGAACAAAGAGCAATTAAAAAAACAGACTGTGAGGCACAGAGAGTCATATACCTCTCACACATGCTCTCTTTCTATCTCTCTTCTACACATATCCAACCTGCTTATCTTGTATGAATGATTGTGGTAAGAACAGTGCGTGGCTCATGGTAAGCACTTAGCAAATATGGCAATTATTATTATATACTGTCATTCTCACAGTCACCCAGATGATATTCCTCATGAAGGCTGACCATTGCAGTCGATCAATTGTTATTTATTGAGCGTTTACTATGTGTAAAGCACTGTACTAAGAGCTTGGGCAAGTGGTCACTTAACTTCTCTGTGCCTCAGTTCCTTCATCTGTAAAATGGGGATGAAGACTGTGAGCCCCCCGTGGGACAACCTGATCACCTTGTAACTTCCCCAGTGCTCAGAACAGTGCTTTGCACATAGTAAGTGCTTAATAAATGCCATTGTTATTATTATTATTACAATATTCATTCAATCATATTTATTGAGTGTTTACTGTGTGCAGAGCACTGTACTAAGTGCTTGAGCAATATCACAGAGTTGGTAGACATGTTCCCTGCCCACAATGAGCTTATGAACTAGAGGGGGATTTATTCATTCGTATTTATTGAGCACTTGCCGTGTGCAGAGCACTGTACAAAGTACTTAGAAGGGTACAGTGCAATAGAGTTAGCATGGCTTTAGTGGATAGAGCACAGGCCTGGGAGCCACACGTTCATGGGTTCTAATCCTGGCTCTGCCACTTGTCTGCTGTGTGACCTTGGGCAAATTACTTCACTCCTCTGGGCCTCAGTTACCTCACCTGTAAATTGAGACTATGAGCCTTGTGTCCACCCCAGTGCTTAGTACATTGCCTGGCACATAGTAAGCGCCTAACAAATATGACAATTGTTAATCATTAATAGAGTTGATAGATGATCCCTACCCTTAGGGAATTTGCAATCTATTGGGGGAGAAAGACATTAGAATAAATTACAGCTAGTGGATGTGTCCTAGTGTAAGGATATGAACATAAGCATTGTGACTCTCTCCCTCCTCCCAGTTTGTGCTTTAGCAGGCTGCCCAGTGTAAGCTGCACAAAAACAATTAAGGGTTGCATTTTTCAGTGCCCACATAATGGGTTTCCTTATTCTATGCCCTCAGGTGAGCCTTCCATTTTTTCTAGGTTTATGTTTCACCTCTGATGACCTTTCTTGCTCACTTAAACAGGTAGCAGGCTGCCCAGTGTAAGCTGCACAAAAACAATTAAGGGTTGCATTTTTCAGTGCCCACATAATGGGTTTCCTTATTCTATGCCCTCAGGTGAGCCTTCCATTTTTTCTAGGTTTATGTTTCACCTCTGATGACCTTTCTTGCTCACTTAAACAGGAAGGATTTCTTTTTGAAACAAATTACAGTGGTTTCATTTCAATTTTCTTTGCTGATCTACACACTTTGCAGGACAGTGTAGTATAATTTGCCCTCCTCATTAATCTATGTCCTTCAATCACTCTTTTTCCCCATCTGCTTCTCCCATCCAGCATTTCCTTGTCCTTCTTCAGTCTGATACTTTGTTTTTCCTTCAAATGTAAATGGTGGTTGAGCTGGCTTCAGATCACTGAGAGTCTTGGGCCATTTTGAACCAGGTGGAACGTATCCTTTCCTGCCTTAACTCAGCCCTCTCTTCTGCCAGACAAAACTATTTCTCCTCCCTTATTGACACCCATGCCCATCACCCCCGCCAGCTCTTCCGTACAGTCAACTCCCTTCTCAGGCCCCCGGTTCCTCCCCCTCCTCCTTCCCTCACCCCCAACGATCTGGCCTCCTACTTCATTAACAAAATTAAATCCATCAGGTCCGACCTCCCCAAAGTCTCTTCCCCCCTTTCTCCAACCCCCCGGCTCTCAACACTCTCTGCTACTCTCCCATCCTTCCCAACGGTATCCTCAGAGGAGCTCTCCTCCCTCCTCTCAAGTGCTACTCCAGCCACCTGTGCTTCTGATCCCGTTCCCTCTCATCTCATGAAATCTCTCGCTCCATCCCTTATCCCCTACTTAACTTCCATCTTCAACCGCTCCCTCTCCACTGGTTCCTTCCCCTCTGCCTTCAAACATGCCCATGTCTCTCCCATCCTAAAAAAACCCTCTCTTGACCCCACCTCACCTTGTAGTTATCGTCCCATATCCCTCCTACCATTCCTTTCCAAACTCCTTGAACGAGTTGTCTACACGCGCTGCCTAGAATTCCTCAACAACAACTCTCTCCTCGACCCCCTCCAGTCTGGCTTCCGTCCCCTTCATTCCACGGAAACTGCCCTCTCAAAGGTCACCAATGACCTCCTGCTTGCCAAATCCAACGGCTCATACTCTGTCCTAATCCTCCTCGACCTCTCAGCTGCCTTTGACACTGTGGACCACCCCCTTCTCCTCAACACACTATCTGACCTTGGCTTCACAGACTCCGTCCTCTCCTGGTTCTCCTCTTATCTCTCCGGTCGTTCTTTCTCAGTCTTTTGCAGGCTCCTCCTCCCCCTCCCATCCTCTTACTGTGGGGGTTCCCCAAGGTTCAGTGCTTGGTCCCCTTCTGTTCTCAATCTACACGCACTCCCTTGGTGACCTCATTCGCTCCCACGGCTTCAACTATCATCTCTACGCTGATGACACCCAGATCTCCATCTCTGCCCCTGCTCTCTCCCCCTCTCTCCAGGCTCGCATCTCCTCCTGCCTTCAGGACATCTCCATCTGGATGTCTGCCCGCCACCTAAAGCTCAACATGTCGAAGACTGAACTCCTTGTCTTCCCTCCCAAACCTTGTCCTCTCCCTGACTTTCCCATCTCTGTTGACGGCACTACCATCCTTCCCGTCTCACAGGCCCGCAACCTTGGTGTCATCCTCGACTCCGCTCTCTCATTCACCCCTCACATCCAAGCCGTCACCAAAACCTGCCGGTCTCAGCTGCGCAACATTGCCAAGATCCGCCCTTTCCTCTCCATCCAAACTGCTACCCTGCTCATTCAAGCTCTCATCCTATCCCGTCTGGACTACTGCACCAGCCTTCTCTCTGATCTCCCATCCTCGTGTCTCTCTCCACTTCAATCCATACTTCATGCTGCTGCCCGGATTATCTTTGTCCAGAAATGCTCTGGGCATATTACTCCCCTCCTCAAAAATCTCCAGTGGCTACCAATCAATCTGCGCATCAGGCAGAAACTCCTCACCCTGGGCTTCAAGGCTGTCCATCACCTCGCCCCCTCCTACCTCACCTCCCTTCTCTCCTTCTCCAGCCCAGCCCGCACCCTCCGCTCCTCTGCCGCTAATCTCCTCACCGTACATCGTTCTAGCCTGTCCCGCCATCGACCCCTGGCCCACGTCATCCTCCGGGCCTGGAATGCCCTCCCTCTGCCCCTCCGCCAAGCTAGCTCTCTTCCTCCCTTCAAGGCCCTGCTGAGAGCTCACCTCCTCCAGGAGGCCTTCCCAGACTGAGCCCCTTCCTTCCTCTCCCCCTCGTCCCCCTCTCCATCCCCCCCATCTTACCTCCTTCCCTTCCCCACAGCACCTGTATATATGTATATATGTTTGTACATATTTATTACTCTATTTATTTATTTTACTTGTACATATCTATCCTATTTATTTTATTTTGTTAATATGTTTGGTCTTGTTCTCTGTCTCCCCCTTTTAGACTGTGAGCCCACTGTTGGGTAGGGACCGTCTCTATATGTTGCCAATTTGTACTTCCCAAGCGCTTAGTACAGTGCTCTGCACAAAGTAAGCGCTCAATAAATACGATTGATGATGATCTTTCATTATCAAGTTGCACCAGATCCAAAATTTCCCCAGTTCCTAACCTATCAATCGATTGTACTTATTGAGTGCTTACTGTGTGCAGAGCACTGTACTACGCACATAGGAGAGTACAGTCACAACAGAGTTGGTAGACACGTTCCCTGTCCACAACAAGCTTTCAGTCTTACTTTGTGCCAATCCCCTTATTTGAGTTGAAAATTACTCTAGAGTACAGCTTTAAGAAACTAGTTGAATCCACTCAGATATTTTTGATATTTCAAACTGCTTCATTATTCACTTCATGTAGACACAGCATGGCTTTAGTGGATAGAGCATGGGCCTGGCAGTCAGAAGGACCTGGTTTCTAATTCCGGCTCCTCTGCTTGTCTGCTGTGTGACCTTGGGCAAGTCACTTCACCTCTCTGTGCCTCAGTTACCTCATCTGAAAAATGGGATTTAAGAGTGTGAACCCCATGTCGGACATGGACTTTGTCCAACTTGATTAGCTTGAATCCATACCAGCTGTTGCAACAGTGCTTGACTTACGAGAAGCAGCGTGGCTCAGTGGAAAAGAGCCCGGGCTTTGTAGTCAGAGGTCATGGGTTCGGATCCCAGCTCCGCCACATGTCTGCTGTGTGACCTTGGGCAAGTCACTTAACTTCTCTGAGCCTCAGTTACCTCATCTGTAAAATGGGGATTAAAACTGTGAGCCCCACGTGGGACAACCTGATCACCTTGTATCCCCCCCAGCGCTTAGTACAGTGCTCTGCACACAGTAAGCGCTTAACAAATGCCATTATTATTATTATTATTATTGACGCGTAATAAGCTCTTAACAAATACCGTTGTTATTATGTAGACAAGATAAATGCCTGAAAAACAGCCTATTAGCTTAAATTTACATTTTTTTCAATTGGAAAGAACTAGAAACGTACAATTTACAACAATGGCAGAAGACAGACTCTGGAGTCTCGTCATTCAACCTGTATCTGCTATAGTTGGGCAGATCTTTGCAGTATAAACACATGACGATCGGTCTCTTGTCGATGATTGTTAATTGTTTCGTGGGTCTAAACCTTCTTCTTTGCACTATAGTCTCATCTCCGTGCTAAGACTGTGGATATTGATCTGTCTTTGGGCACCTTATGTTAACTTCTAACCTTTCAAGAAAGGAGGTGCAGCGGGGCCTAGTGGAAGGACAACAGGCCTGGGTGTCAGAGGACATGGGTTCTAATCTGGCTCTGCCTCCTGTGTGAACTCGGGCAAGTCACTTAACATCTCTGGACCTCGCTTACCCCATCTGTAAAATAGGGATTAAATCCTACTCCTTCCCACTTAGACTGTGAGCCCCATGTGGGACAGGGACTGTGTCCAACCTGATTAAGCAGCTTGGAGTAGTGGATAGAGCTGGGGCCTGGGAGAAAGAAAGCGGGGGTTCCCGGCTCCGCCAATTGCCTGCTGGGTGGCCTTGGGCAAGTCACTTCACTTCTCTGTGCCTCAGTTACCTCATCTGTAAAATGGGGATAAGAGGGATAAGGCTGTGAGCCCCATGCAGGACAGGGACTGAATCCAACCCGATTTCCATGTAACCGCCCCAGTGCTTAGTACAGTGCCTGACATAGTAAGTGTTTTGCTTACTAAAGTGTAAGTACTTTACTTAACTACCTAAAAAGTAACTACCTTACTTAAGTGTTTCTAGATTGTGAACCCGTTGTTGGGCAGGGATTGTCTCTGTTGCTGAACTGGACTTTCCAAGTGCTTAGTACAGTGCTCTGCACACAGTAAGCACTCAGTGAATACGACCGAATGAACAAATTTATACAAATACCATTATTATTATTAATCTTATCTACCTCAGCACTTAAAACAGTGCTTAGGATTCATTCATTCATTCCATTGTACGTAGTAAGTGTTTAACAAGTTCCATAATAATAACAATGATAATCAGAACTTTACCCATGAAATGTTGAATTTCGGTCTCCTGCCTAGCAACCCAAGTTTGCCTCCTTTAGTAAATAAGGTGGCCCTCCAAGGAAGAGGGTAAGATAGAAGTCAATGTGTAGTAGAGGGAGGGTTGCAAAATAAGTGCTGGCCAGTTAACATAGTGAAACAGTGAGATCGTGTGCTTAGTACAGTGCTATACACACAGTAAGCACTCAGTAAACACGACTGAGTTGAATGATTCTATCAATAGGCAAGACATGCACATTTATTAGAGTTCCACTTATCACAATCTGTGCATTATAGGTGCACATTTTTCAGGGCTCCTATTCTTATAATGTGTGCTTTACAGGTGCATAATTACAGGGACTTTTTCCTCTTATGAGGCCATCTAGAGAAGTTATTACCCCACTTCTCGTGTTAACTGATTGCATGTGAAAGTCTGTGTGTGTGTTTGGATGTGTGCTGGTAATAATATTCTGAAGTCTGTGTATAAGTGAGGGTCAGATAGTGATAAGTTCATTGGGGAAAAATGGCAGCAGCTCTAATGAGCAGTAGAGAAGTGTGTTAAAATTAGGATTTAGTGGGCAGCTGCGCCCCTGCCTAGGATGTTCAGGACGAATGAACACGGCACGCAATTTAAGTGGGTTAAACAACTCTTGAGGATAAGTGGCAGCCTTCCAGCAATTTTAACACTTTAAAACAATATTTGAAATGAAAAGCAACTTAAATCATTAAGAAGTGATACAGAAAGGGAACAGGCACAATCATTTCAGGAGTTAATTTGAGAAAGTGGAATTGTCACACCAGGCTTTTCAGGAAGACAGAGACAGACAAGTGGTCCGATAGTTGTCAGCCCTCCACTCACATTCAATCCTTTGTTTTCCTGAACGCAGGGACTGTTTTCAAATTAGTGATGGTGGCATACCAAAAAATCCCTTTATTCTCATAACTTGCTGAGTTCTTGTTGGCATCATTCATTCATATATTCAGTCGTATTTATTAAGTACTTACTGTGTACAGAGCACTGTACTAAGCACTTGGAAATGTACAATGAAATAATAATAATGATGGTATTTGTTAAGCATTTACTATGTGCCAAGCACTGTTCCAAGTGCTGGGGTAGATACAAGGTAATCAGGTTGACACATGAGGGACTCACAGTCTTAATCCCCATTTTACAGATGAGATCACTGAGGCACGGAGAAGTAAAGGACTTGACGAGTCACACAGCTGACAAGTGGCGGAGCTGGGATTAGAACCCATTACCTCTGACTCCCAAGCCTGTGCTCTTTCCACTAAGCCATGCTGCTTCTCAATAAACAGTGACTGTCCCAGCCCACAATGAGCTCACAGTCTAGAGAGGGGGAGACAGATGTCGATATAAATAGACATGAATGCAGTGAAATTATATATATATATATATATGCTATGGGGCTTGGAAGGGTGGGAAGAAATGTATCGATTGAGAGGGATGGGGAAACTTTGCATTGAGGAAAAATAAAGCTTCCTCTGCTTATCTGTATGGAGGCAGGAAAGTTTGAAGTGCCTTGTGTAAGACTCCTCATTTTGTCATGTGTTCTCTGGCACTCTCATCACGATCATCGCGTAGAAATGAAAATTCTAAGTGAAAAGACTTTCCTCATCCTTTTTTGCTGTTTTCTTGACAAAGGAAAACTCATGATACATTGTCCTCTTGTGTCTGCCTAAAATGACCTGATTAGAAAAGACAAAACACGTTTCAATTTTGAAACCTCTGTTTAATTTTTATTGGTAATCATTGTGTTTCTGTTCAGGCAATAATTTCCGTCCTTCCTCACGACTTTAGCCATTTATCAACTGTAATTATTCTGTTCATTTTAGTCTGGTAGTTCTAATAGCTATCTAGCATTGTTTGAACATTGAGTTTACATTCTATTGTCTTAATTTGGCTCTTCAATTTGGAAAGGTTTTTTTTTTTTCCCATCTCCTCCAACTGGCCTTCCCTGACTAAGCCATCACTTTTCCTCCTTCCTCGTCCCCTCCTGCATTACCTTTGCACTTAGGTTTGTACCACTTAAATTCTTTGATAGTCACCCCATCTCCAGCACCGCAGCACTATACAGTCCATCTAGTCTGTAAACTCCTTTTGAGCAGGAATCACGTTGACCTGTTCTGTTGTATTGCATTCTCCCAAGGGCGTAAATGCACTGAACATAGTAAATGCTCAGTAAATACCGTCCATTGATTCCCACTATGGGTGAATTACTTGCAGCTGAATAATTTGCACCTCTATATTTGTGTGCCTTTCTATTGCACCATGAATTATATGGGGCATGTATCAGGTCACGTTATATTGTACTCTCCCAAGCGCACAGTACAGTGCTTTGCACACAGTAAGCGCTCAATAAATACAATTGATTGAATGAATGAATGTATCCTCACCCAGGCATCTTGCATGCCCTCTGAAATTTTGCAGGAGTGAAACGAATGGGAGAGTAGAAGAAACAAGGTTTATTTTCTTTTATTAAGCTATGCCAAGACAGTATAACTAATATTCTCTGGGCAATTCAGCATGCTCCAGATCAATTGGCTGTCTTATAATTCTCTAGTCTGAAAAATAACTTGCTTCTGGAGGATTTGGAGAAAAAATGCTTCTGTAATTTCTTCAAGGTATGTGCAACTAATTGAAAGGAAATGTGAAGTGGCCAATATGAAATTATGTGAATTTGCGAGGGTACATCCCTCTTGGTAGTTTTTCCGTCTGCCAAGAAATCCTTGAAAATGTTTCTCTTTCCTTCCCCTCCCTTCTATCACCTTATTTGCATTTTTAGGATAAAGTGGGGCCCAATTTCACCCTTGGCTCTCATTACTGCATTTTAGTGTAGATTAGACTGGGGAACTTCCAGGCCAAGTCTTAATCTTTAATTATAGAAACTGTAAATTAACTGATGTTAACTAGTTGTTACTGGTATTATTTATAAGCAACAGAATTACTAAAACATTTCATCATTGCTGCCAAGTGAGGGTTTACGGAAGCATAAATCTAGGAAAATTTCAAACATGTTTACGTTTGTTGTACACATGAATTGATTTGATTTTGGTTTTGATTTTTTTTTCCATGAGAATAGAGTGGTGTTAAGATTTTGGGTTTTATGAATAAGATCCTTGTCCTCATCCTTAATGGAGGGCACTTTTACAACTCTCTTCTCCCTGGAAACATGGTGAAAGGAACTGAATTCTAGAAATTTTTATATGAAATCTCAAATGATCTTGAATATAATTCTTTTCTAAAGAATTCTGTTGACAGGGAGAGTGGACTTCGAGATCTTATTCAATTTAAGTTCTGCCTGATAATCAGAGTCTGAAATTTTTACTAAAATAACAGAAAATTCAAAATGTACTCTTGCAAAGTTACCTTGCTTTCATTCCTAGAGAGTTTACATCGGCATCCCCTGAAGAACTTACCTCAAAGCAGCACCCAGAAGAATTTTGATGGTACCTGTGTAGTATGTAATAATGATGGTATTTGTTAAGCCCTTACTATGTGCAAAGCACTGTTCTATGCGCTGGGGAGGTTACAAGGTGATCAGGTTGTCCCATGGGGGGCTTACAGTTTTAATCCCCATTTTACAGATAAGGGAACTGAGGC
Organism: Tachyglossus aculeatus; assembly: GCF_015852505.1. Lineage (NCBI taxonomy): Eukaryota > Metazoa > Chordata > Mammalia > Monotremata > Tachyglossidae > Tachyglossus > Tachyglossus aculeatus. The sequence continues at coordinate 10,147,300 of NC_052072.1, forward strand.
ACAGAGAAGTTAAGTGACTTTCCCAAAGTCACACAGCTGACATTTGGCAGAGATGGGTTTTGAACCCATGACCTCTGACTCCAAAACCTGTGCTCTTTCCACTGAGCCACGCTGTATGTAAATTTACATTGGCTTTATATAGTGCCTCAAAGAGTTGTCCAATCATTTGAGTGGAAAATTTGACTATTTTTCCCTTTAGCCTTTCTGTAAAGGAGAAAGTAAATTAAAGAAAGTTTATTTTACACTTTTGAAAGTTTTCAAAATTAGATTCATCTGAAAGAAATGCTTATTTCAGAAAAATATGCATTTTTAATGGCATTTAAATGCTTACAAGGTGCCAGGGATTGTTTCTGTTACACTGTTGTATTATACCCTCCCAAATGCTCAGTACAGTGCTCTACACACAGTAAGTGCTCAAAAAATACAATTGATTGATTGCCAGGCACTGTCCTAGGCACTGGGGTAGATTGACACAGTCCATGTCCCATATGGGGCTCACAATCATAAAAACCATTTTACAGATGAGGTAACTGAGGCACAGAGAAGTTAAGTGGCTTGTTCAAGGTCACGTAGACAAGAGGTGGATCTGGGATTAGAACCCAGGTCCTTCTGACTCTTAGGCCCATGCTCTATCCATTAGGCCACTCTGATTCTCTAAATTGAGAAAAATATCTTTGATAAGTACCTTTAACTATAAAACTGAGGTGACATTAGGTATTATTTATCATTCCTTAAAAATATGGAAATTGATGCTCCATCTAGAATGCTATCAGATATACTCAAAAAACAAAAGTATGCCCCTCGGAATTAGAAGTTCCAGGATAATTCTTGGAACAACCGAGGAAAGTTGTTTGGTGGTAAGGAAATGATGGCACCTTTCTTCCATCTAGGTCATCCCTGAAAAATCTTTTGATGACTCCTGTTTTAGCCAGTTGCACATTAGTAGGCTTAAATAAGAATATATAAAACGGTGCTTGGCACATAGTCAGCACTTAACAAATGATAATAATAATAACAGATCAAGCGAAACCACGATCACTTAGTCTTCCAAATCTTTCCCTGCATGTTTATAAATTGTTGCCCGTGGTGTTTTATATTTGACTTGCATAGAATGAGATTCATTTGATTGGCTTTTGCCTCATCATCCTCGATGTTTCTCCAGTTCTTGCTTGAAATTCATTAGCTTGCCTGGAGCCATTATTCTAGGTTAAGTTGTCCTCTGTGGTTGCTAATAGATGCTATTGTCCACCTAGTCACCCCTGCCTTCACAATACATTTTGTAAAAAGCTTCTTCTCTCCCTTTTTTTTTTCCTCTAAGGCTTTGTTCTTTAAGTGTTTCTCAGCCTCCATGTCCTAAAAATCTTCCTGGTTTGTTTCAACCCTCAAATTTTCCAGGTCTAGTGAAGAGTGAATGTTCTGACCCATTCTCTGTATAATCAGTGTAGCAGCTACACTTCCCAGTGGCTTCCTAATGAAGTCTCTTTCTCAGATAATAGTGATAATAATTATGGTGTTCATTAAGCGCTTACTATGTGCCAGATACTATTCTCAACATTGGTACGGTTACAAGCAGATCTGACCGGACACGGTCCCTATCCCACGTGGGGCTCACAGTGAGTCCCCATTTTATAGATGAGGTAACTGAAGCCTGGAGAAGTGAAGTGAGAAATGATTTGCCCAAGGTCAGAAGCTGAAAAGTGGCGGAGCAGGATTAGAACCTATGACCTTCTGACTCCCAGGCACATGTTCTGTCCATTATACTATGCTGCTTCTCAGTGAATACTATTGATTCCATTGATGGGTTGATCTGAATTTGAACTAGATATACATCTATATTCTTCCTGCTATCTATTTGGCCGGAACTACTGTAATGATCAATTTCATTCAGTCACATTTATTGAGCACTTACTGTGGGCAGAGCACTGTACTAACTGCTTGGAAAGTACAATTTGGCAACAGAGACATTCCCTACCCAGTAATGGGCTCACAGCCCTGGACATTCTCAGGCGGTTATCCATAGAAGAAGAGCCCAGCAGGAAGTTCCACTGGGTGGCCTTGTTGGAGTAGCCATTACAAGGAGAAGGAGAAGAAGGAGAAGCAGCGTGGCTCAGTGGAAAGAGCCCGGGATTTGGAGTCAAAGGTCATGGGTTCAAATCCCAGCTCTGCCACTTTGCGACTTTGGGCAAGTCACTTCACTTCTCTGGGCCTCATCTGGAAAATGGAGATTAAGACTGTGGGCCCCCTCTGGGACAATCTGATCACCTTGTAATCTCCCCAGCACTTAGAACAGTGCTTTTCACGTAGTAAGTGCTTAATAAATGCCATTATTATTATTATTATTACAAGTCTCCTGTAGGGAGTTGGGGAAGAAAGGTTGTTTTTTTCCCCCTTGCTGCCTATAATGAGAAGAGGGAATCAGCTCAGGGTTAGATGTTTTGGGGGAGATAATGAGAGTAGAAAGAGGAAGCTGTAAAAAGGGGAGAGAATAGAAAGATAACCAGGCCCCACACTGGAAATATATCTTGAGAGATCTGTCTACCACAGAATGAGTCAACCTTCTAGGAACTAGAGGGGTTTCTGTAGCCAAAGTTTTGGAAGTTGAATGGCAAGTGCTTGCCATTGGTTCTCATTCAAAATGGGAGAGTACGTGTTTTCTGTCTTTCTCCCTCCCCTCTTTATTTTTCCACTCTCTCCATGTGTTTTATTTAAATCAGCACACGTCGTAGCTATGGGGAGATTTTGACGAAAATCATCCACCTATCAGGGCAGTATTGTAATTAAAAGAACTATATGCCAGCAGTTTTAAAAAAATCAACATACACCATTTGTACAAATATGTTCAAGTACTAGAAGTACAAATATGATCCCCTCTCCCTGTTCAATCCCCCGCCCCCCAAACACACTTTCTGGTCCTTGAGTAGTAATTTTGATTCATGGATCCAGATGCCCTTATTCCAAGATTTATTCCATGTGGAATTTTGTCAAATATACAATCCAAATGTGAGTGTGTTTTTCCAGTTTGTTAATTTCAGCAATTATGAAGTATCAGCCACTAGTGAGACATAATCATTCTTTCTTTAAACCATTTGGATTATCCATAATTAAGTTTAACCATTCTCTTTGACTGAATTAAAAAAAAACATCTTGATTTACTAAAGCAAAAGTAAAATGCTGTCTTATTTATTTTTTTCCTAGAGTTAGTTGTAGAATAATGGTGTACTGATTTAAAAGCTGGTCTTGTTCCAAATGAGTTTATAAAACTCTCCTCACTATTTTCTAATTTATGTTCAGTTTGTTAGAATTTACGTGTAGGCAACTATATTTTCCAGGGCTTAATGGAATGTATTTTCACATCCTTTCTGATTTTTTTCTTGGGATTAATTATTCAGATTTAATACTTTCGGTTTACTATTTGAACTGTTTTAAGAACTATTCAGTCGTTTGGCTTTCTAAGATGCTTCAAGTGATGCTACAGTGAAGCAGAATTGAACAATTTCTGTGGTTCTTGCAGATCAGTAAAAGTCACCGGGGGAGAGAGGGAGCAGACAGGGAAGAGGAGAAGAAAATAAAGGAAGAAAAGAGGTGCTCCTCAAAAGGAAGAGTAGAAGAAATAAAGGAAGAGGAGTGACTATCCTGACCCCCATAGCCACTGCCACTTGAGTTGAAGCGATGATGACTCTTGGCACCCACCCCAGCCAAACAAGCCTGTCCTAAGGGTCAGCACGGACCAGTTCAGTCTGAAACAAATCAGGAAGTAGCTACTTTCCCTCCACTCTAAAAATGGGGAGAGTAGAGTTTGGAAGCAGAGGGAAAATGGAAAAAACCCGGGCCTACGAGTCAGGGGAATGGGGTCCCAATCCTGGCTTCACCACTGGCCTTTTGTAACACCTTGGGCAATTCACCTTGCTTCTCTGTGCCTGTCTCCTCATCTTTAAAATGGAAATTAAATACTTCACCTCCCTACTCCTTTCACTGTGGGTCCCTTGTGAACCAGGGGCTGGTATCTGATCTGATTGTATGGGCTGTATGATTGTATGAGCATGGGCTTTGGGGTCAGAGGTCATGGGTTCAAATCCTGACCATCAATTCTCAGCTGTGTGACTTTGGGCAAGTCACTTAACTTCTCTGCGCCTCTGTTACCTCATCTGTAAAATGGAGATTAAGACTGTGAGCCCCCCCATGACACAACCTGATCACCTTGTACCCTCCCCAGTGCTTAGAACAGTGCTTTGCACATAGTAAGTGCTTAATAAATGGCATTATTATGATTATTATTATTATTATTATTATTGTATCTACTCCAACATTTGGTGCAATGCTTGGCAGATAGTAAGCACTTAATAAGTACCATCATTACTAACATTATTGTTATTATTATTAAGACATACAGTATTAATGTTGCAAAACTATGGTCCTTATTTTTTATTGCTTTCCCTTCTGCTGTCACTTTGTTATTCCAGTGCTTACAGATGCTTCTTCAGTAATGTGGATGGTCTTTCCATTTTTAACTTCCAAATTGTTCTTCTCCCTTAGTGGAAGAATATCATTTTCATTTCTCTTAATTGCTCCCCATGAGGCAGAAATCTCTTCTTGATTCTTCAAGAAACTTAGGTTTCATGCTGCAAATAAAGGTGCTCTCCCATGGTTCATTTAGATTTGAAAGCATGATTTAATGATTAACCCCCGAAAATATAAGTTTAAACTGGATTTAGTATCTGACAAAATGATGAAAAGTGAGGAATTTGTAGTCTAGGGTGATAATATCATTCATATCTCAAACTTCTTGGCATTCCTATTGTAGAAATTTCACTATAATAGTTAAGTTCTGTTCTTGTAGTGTTGGGATGAAAGCCAAGGTGGGTCTTCATTTGAATTTGCTTTCTGGAGTCAGGCCTTTGTTTTAAATGCATTTTCATTTGTGCTTAGATTTCCCTGGTGTATATATATTGCGTTTTTTTCTTTTTTTGAAAAAAAAAGGAAAGAATTTTTAAAGACATATGTGAAACCATTTTATTACATTACATTTGTATATTTAAGCTATAATGATTTTTCATTCAAGCTCCAAATTACTCTTCAACATAGGTAAAATGTTTACATTTCAAGAACATTCTTAATGGAGTAGTATATGCAGATAATGTTACAGCATTTGTTCTAAAGAAATATGTTCAATTATCACTAAAGTTGACCTGGCAGTGTGCCCCCGAATTCGTTTTCCATGAAGTATTGAGTATCATAGACTTAAACCGTGAGGAAGAAGAAATCAATTTGAGTTCACTTTATAAAGGAAAATATGAATGTAGTTTTGAAAACCCAAACAAAATTTAGGATGCTTGGGGGAACCAAGTGATGATTGCGTTCTTAGACATCCATCCAAATAGTTTTGTATGGGCTTCTATCTTTTCCCTTTAATAGCCCATGTTGGATACTTTCATGAATCCTGCTCATTTTTTTTTAATGGGCCGAAACTGGGCATTAATAAATTGCAAATGCTGGCCACCTTTCAGGAAAGAATATATTTTGTTCATTTTGAAACTATTGCCTAGAAACTTCAGTGGTTGTCATGCTGCCTTGGCAACACAGGTTGTAGTGAGCAACAATTCCATTTTAGCCCTGTCTATTCCCTTCATAATTTTGTAGACTTCTACTGTCAAGATGTATGTGCTGCCGTGTTAATCTTTGTTCTGCTAGCGATTGAAAAATTGAATATTAGCCAGTTGGCTACTAATGTGGATGGAACCCAAAGCCTAGGCTAACAACATCTCATATCCCATTTTTAGATTGAAGCAGCAAGACTTAGGAAAAAAACACATGCTTGGGAGCTAGGGAACCTGGTTTCAAAATTCCTGCTCTGTCACTTGCCTGCTGTGTGAGCTTGGGCAAGTTTGTTCATTCTTTCATTCGGTCATATTTATTGAGCCCCTACTGTGTGCAGAGCACTGTACTAAGTGCTTGGGAGAGTACAATATAGCAGTTAACAGACACATTCCCTATTCATTCATTCATTCAGTCGTATTTATTGAGTGCTTACTGTATGCAGAGCACTGTACTAAGCGCTTGGGAAGTACAAGTTGGCAACATTTAGGGACAGTCCCTACCCACAGTGAGCTCACAATCTAGAGCAAGTCATTTAATTTCTCTGTGCCTCAGTTTCCTTAACCCCCAAAAGGTGATTCAATACCTGTTCTTCCTCCTACTTGGACTGTGAGCACCAAGTGGCCAGGGAATGTGTCTGGCCCGATTACCATTTGTCTACCCCAGAGCCCAGAACAGTGCTTGACACATAGAAAGCGCTTAACAAATACCATATTTTTAAAAAAACTATGTTCACCATAATAATAATAATAATAATAATAATAATAATGGTATTATTATTATACCATTATATAAGACAACAACAACAACTCTCCTAAGCACTTAGTACAGTGCTCTGTATATAAGATCTCAACGAATAGAATGAATGAATGAATGAACTCTGAGTTCACAATAACTTCAGTTTGGGCTGGAAATGAAAAACATTGATTGACTGATTGATTGACTGGACCTGAGAAATCTCAACAGTATCCAGAGTAGATTTTTCTTAAACAATTTTGGTTAAGAAAATTCCACATCCTTTCTTGGAAATATGTTCAAGTGACATATCTTAAGTGCGTGTTCAAATACTTAGTACAGTGCTTTTCACGCAATAAATACCTTTACTATTAAATTTTCCCTGTGAAGTTTATGTTATTCTCATTTGCATGATCCTTGATGAAAATGGAGAATTCTATGAATGCCATGACCCATGAAATTCCCATTCAGATACTCTAATACTGTTAAATCCCCTGTCAGATTTCCCTTCTCCAGGCCAAAATTACCATGGTTAATATAGCTACTGCTCCTAGAACGTATTTCCAAGTCTTTCAGTGTATTACAACCTGGTTAAATATTTTAATGTAGTATAGGCAATTGCACTTCATTTCTCAAACCCAGAATTATATTGAGGTTTTGGGTGGTCTCCTTTCATTCTGTAACTGAGAGAGGGAGCGAAATAATGGTGGTGCTTCCTAATGTTCCAATTTTGTGAAGCTCTAAAAACAAATTTCATTTTTTATATAAGCAATATTTTCAGTAGGCAATATAATGCAAATTTTCTCCACAGTAGGCAACATAATACAAATATTGAAAATTTGTTGCTAGAGATTTAGCTGTGTTTCATTTTGAAATGTTCTGAAATAGTGGCCGTAATCCGTAACTCTTTCAAAGGCTAGCTTTTATCTTCAAAGGATCTTGCAAGCATTAACTAATTAATCATCATAACACCCCTCTGGAGTGGGTTTTTTGTGGCTTCCAAATCCATGGTCCACATTAATGGCATCGCACAAATAAAGTGCCCTTTGTAATTGTCTATCTCAAAGCATTTTAAAAGTCAAGTGTGGAACAATCAAAAATTCATTTGAGGTTTATGGCTGTGAGTTTGATAAAAGGTTGAGGGTGGATCCATAAATGCTTTTGTTTGGCTTGAATGGTTGCACCTACTCTGGTTATTTTTTGATCGTTGTTTTATAGTCTTGGAACGGTCAAGTGATTTTAATAATACTAAAATTACTTTCTATCAAAGATCAAACTTTAGAGGAAGCTTCATTTTGCCTTAATACTACCGAGATTTAAAACTTGGTTATCTGGTGTGGGTGTGTGTGGGTGTCATTTTTTTTTTTTTTGGTGAGTCCAGGAACGTTAGTAATACATGATCCCTCACTCCCAGGAGCCTGCAATCGAGTTGTGGGGGCAGGGATGAGCACAGATGATAAAATAATTTTAGATTCATTCATTCAAGCAGATACACACTGGTACTAGAGGAGTGAAGTGTTTTAGGAGCTCAGTGAGTTAGGGTAAGGGGGACAAGGTGACTGAGTGCTTTAAAACCAATGGTAAGGAGTTTCTGTTTGACACAGATAGTGAAGCAGCATGGCCTAATGGAAAGAGCACAGGCCTGGGAGTTGGAAGACCTGGGGTATGCCATAATTATTAAGTCACAAACTAGTGCTCTGAGTCAGTTCTGGGTATATTACTGATTGGTTGTTAACCTGAGCATTTATTTAACTAATTCTAGTCAATTATATTCTGTGTTTGTGGATTACAGGCTTCTCAGTAGCTGCTCTGTTTCCTATTTTAGTTGTAATTTTTTTACATATGAATTCAATCAAATTCAAGGTTCCATTTACTTTCCACTCTAGACCTTGAAGATCAACTTTCGCAATTCCTTTATAATTTTTGTTCAGTTTTATTTGGTTCAGTGTGAGGGCAGTGACTTTGTCTATGGAGCTTTTAAATGAATGTATAATCCATTTCTCTTTACTCCAGTTATACACAAGCAATGGGATACAATATATTTATTCTATCTAGTCCATTTTAAGCAGACTTGCCACTGAATATGATTGCAACCGTTGTATAATTGGGATCTGAAAGAAGTAAGTAATGAAATAGCATTAATACATATTAGCAGTTGTCATGTAATAAAAAGATAGAAAAAATCTGTGAAGCAGCATGGCTTAGTGGAAAGAGCCCGGGCATGGAAGTCAGAGGTCATGGGTTCTAATCCTGGCTCCGTTGCTTGTCAGCTGTGTGACCTTGGGCAAGTCACTTTACTTCTCTGTGCCTCAGTTACCTCATCTGTAAAATGGGGATGAAGACTGTGAGCCCCACGTGGGACAACCTGATTACCTTGTATCTACCCCAGCACTTAGAACAGAGTTTGGCACATAGTAAGCGCTTAACAAATACCAACATTATTATTATTATTATTATTGTTATTATTATTATTATTATTATTATCATTATTTAAAAAGTAATCTTTTGCCTAGCATTGAATCTCTGGAACCTGGAAAATAAATAATAATAATAATAATAATAACGGTCTTTGTTAAGCACTTACTATGTGACAAGCACTTGGATAGATTCAAGGTAATCAGGTTGGACAAAGTCCCTGTCCCAAATGGGGATCGCAATCTTAATCCCCATTTTACAGATGAGGTAACCGAGGCACAGAGAAATTAAGTGACACGCCCAAGGTCACACAGCAGACAAGTGGCAAAGATGGGATTCGAATGTACTAGTTTGGGTTTTGGTCAATTTATTTTTCTTAGTCTAACCAATTACACGGTGTTTTTGTCTGAAAGTCTTAAAACTAGATTTGCAAAACTAAGAAAACAGATACTCTCTGTAGGATCTACAGACTGGCTCTATTGCCCATAGAAATTCCATCTCAGGAAGCAATGAGTTTTTTTGAAGCCAAACCATCTCTCCTCTTCTTTTTGGTACCTGCTCCATGCCTGATTATTGCAAACTGTAATCCTCAAAAGAATTTTGCTGGGAGCATTTAAATCGGTTAAGATCTGTTGTTCACTCAGTGGTTATGTGACTTCTTAAACAAGGGAAGAGATTCTTTTCTATCTCTTCCTGTACCACACACCTAGCATAGAGATAACTGTGGCCATTTGATAATCTCATTTGTAAAATGGGGATTAAGCCTGTCAACTCTACGTCGTACATGGACTGTGTCCCAACTGATTAGCTTGTATCTACCCCAGCATTTAGTATAGTGCCTGGCACATAATAAGCACTTAAGTATTACCATAAAAAATGTTAAAAAATTAAAAAAATGTTAATGGGAGATAAAGTTATTGGACAGGATAAGCTTTGGACAGCTTGGAGGGGTTACTGTTCTTACCTACACATAGCCCACTTGTAAATTAGAGTTTTGTCTTTGCCTAACAGATATACCCCAAACAATCGAGGTCTCAAGGCAGGGCTCTCTGAAACAAATATTTTAGGCCAGCTAAGAGACACTTGCATATGTGAGAGTGAACAGGATGCAACTTTTAACCTTCTCATAAGAAAGTAAAGTGAGTTCTTCAGGGAGTAAGAAGGTCATGGGTTCTAATCCCAGCTCTGCCACTAGTCCGTTGTATGATCTTGGGCAAGTCACTTCACTTCTCTGGGCCTCACTTACTTCATGTGCAAAATGGGGATCGAGACTGTGAGCTCTACATGGGACAATCAATCAATCAATCAATCATATTTATTGAGCGCTTACTGTGTGCAGAGCACTGTACTAAGCACTTGGGAAGTACAAGTTGTCAACATATAGAGACAGTCCCTACCCAACATTGGGCTCACAGTCTAGAAGGGGGAGACAGAGAACAAAACAAAACATATTAACAAAATAAAATAAATAGAATAAATTTGTACAAATAAAATAAATGAATAGAGTAATAAATACGTACAACCATATATACATATATACAGATGCTGTGGGGAAGGGAAGGAGGTAAGGCGGGGTGGGGTGGAGAGGGGGAGGAGGGGGAGAGAAAGGAGGGGGCTCAGTCTGGGAAGGCCTCCTGGAGGAGGTGAGCTCTCAGTAGGGCCTTGAAGGGAGGAAGAGAGCTAGCTTGGCAGATGTTGGGAGGGAGGGCATTCCAGGCCAGGGGGATGACGTGGACTGGGGGTCGACGGCGGGACAGGCGAGAACAAGACACAGTGAGGAGATTAGCGGAAGAGGAGAGGAGGGTGCAGGCTGGGCTGTAGAAGGAGAGAAGGGAGGTGAGGTAGGAGGGGGTGAGGTGATGGACAGCCTTGAAGCCGAGGGTGAGGAGTTTCTGCCTGATGCGCAAGTTGATTGGGAGCCACTGGAGATTTTTGAGGAGGGGAGTAGACTGCCCAGAGCGTTTCTGGACAAAGACAATCCAGGCAGCGGCATGAAGTATGGATTGAAGTGGGGAGAGACACGAGGATGGGAGATCGGAGAGGAGGCTGATGCAGTAGTCCAGACGGGATAGGATGAGAGCTTGAACGAGCCGGGTAGTGGTTTGGATGGAGAGGAAAGGGCGGATCTTGGCAATGTTGCGGAGCTGAGACCGGCAGGTTTTGGTGACGGCTTGGATGTGAGGGGTGAACGAGAGAGTGGAGTCGAGGATGACACCAAGGTTGCGGGCCTGTGAGACGGGAAGGACGATACTGCCGTCAACAGTGATGGGAAAGTCAGGGAGAGGGCAGGGTTTGGAGGGAAGACAAGGAGTTCAGTCTTGGGCATGTTGAGTTTTAGGTGGCGGGCAGACATCCAGATGGATATGTCCTGAAGGCAGGAGGAGATGCGAGCCTGGAGGGAGGGGGAGAGAGCAGGGACAGAGATGTAGATTGGGGTGTCATCAGCATAGAGATGATAGTTGAAGCCGTGGGAGCGAATGAGGTCACCAAGAGAGTGAGTGTAGATTCAGAACAGAAGGCGACCAAGAACTGAACCTTGAGGAACCCCCACAGTAAGGGGCTGGGAGGGGGAGGAGGAGCTTGCAAAAGAGACTGAGAATGAACGATCGGAGAGATAAGAGGAGAACCAGGAGAGGACGGAGTCTGTGAAGCCAAGGTCAGATAGCGTGTTGAGGAGAAGGGAGTGGTCCACAGTGTAGAGGCAGCTGAGAGGTCGGGGAGGATTAGGATAGAGTATGAGCCGTTGGATTTGCCAAGCAGGAGGTCATTGGTGACCTTTGAGAGGGCAGTTTCCATGGAATGTAGGGGACGGAAGCCAGACTGGAGGGGGTCAAGGAGAGAGTTATATTGAGGAATTCGAGGCAGTGCATGTAGGCGACTCATTCAAGGAGTTTGGAAAGGAAAGGTAGGAGAGAGATGGGGCTATAACTAGACGGTGAGGTGGGGTCAAGAGAGGGTTTTTGTTTAGGATGGGAAAGACAAGGGCATGTTTGAAGGCAGAGGGGAAGGAACTAGTAGAGAGTGAGCGGTTGAAGATGGAAGTTAAGGAGGGGAGAAGGGATGGAGCGAGAGATTTCATGAGATGAGAGGGAATGGAGTCTGAAGCACAGGTGGCCGGAGTAGCACTTGAGAGGAGGGAGGAGAGCTCCTCTGAGGATACTGCTGGGAAGGATGGGAGAGTAGTGGAGAGCATTGAGAGCCGGGGGGTTGGAGAAGCGGGGGGAGTGACTTTGGGGAGGTCCAACCTGATGGATTTAATTTTATTAATGATGTAGAAGGCCAGATCACTGGGGGTGAGGGAAGGGGGAGGGGGAGGAACAGAGGGCCTGAGAAGGGAGTTGAATTTACCAAAGAGCTGATGGAGATGATGGGCATGGGTGTCAATAAGGGAGGAGAAATAGTTTCGTCTGGCAGAGGAGAGGGCTGAGTTAAGGCAGGAAAGGATAAACTTGAAGTGAACGAGGTTGGCATGGTGTTAGACTTTCGCCAGCAGCGTTCGGCAGCTCAAGCATAAGAGCAAAGGAGGCGGACAGTGGCAGTGATCCAGGGCTGTGGGTTAGTGGTACGAGAGTGGCAAAGGGAAAGGGAAGTGAGTGAGTCTAGCTGAGTAGAAAGGGTAGAGTTAAGAGCAGTAATCTGATCATCAAGATTGGGTAGAGAGGGGAGGGAGGCGAGGTGGAGAGTGAAGCGCTCAGAAAGATGGATGGGGTCAAGAGAGCGGAGATCTCTGTGAGGGAGTAATATGGATTTACAGGGGAAAGGAGTGTGAGTGAGGAGGCAGGTGAGAAGATTATGATCAGAGACAGGGATTTCAGAGACAGGGACAGGGACTTTGTCCAACTCCATTTGTTTGTATTCACCCCTCTGCTTAGTACAGTGCCTGGCACATAGTGCTTAACAAATGTTATTATTATTATGTTATTATCATTATTATTTGGAATTTTGCACATCTCTTGCCTGGCCTGCTTTTTAATAGAGTACAGTGAACACAGCAATGGTTTTATTTGCAGAAGTTCCTTGCGGGCAAGAAACATGTCCACAGTCTCTGTTGGATTGCACTCTCCCAAGCTCTTAGTATAGTGCTCTGCACAGAATAAGCTCTGAAGCAGTACCATTGACTGATTAATTGGGGGTTTCCAGTTGAAAATTTGAGCCCCATAAATCTAATCGTAATGTAGAGTATCTTAGTCTGGAGTAAGAGATTTCTTTCCAAAGACCAGAGTATTGTATTTCAAACTAAAGATTTAGTGTATTGGATTAAAAGGAATGCCCAAAAACAATTTTCCTGTTTTTCTCTCCTTTGCTTGCAATTTGAACAAATGTTGTGTAGTCTATTTACTCGACCAGATTGACAAGATTATAAATGAGGGGTGTGTGTGAAAGCCTCTAATTTTTCATAAGTAAATGGATTAATTTATCACTGCTGTTGTGTTTTATTGCTATATCTATGCCAGATTGGCCAGCTCCTTTATTCTTCCTTTTACCTTCTAAACATTGAATCCATGTCATTGTGTTTGACAGTTTTCTGATTCCCCTGTCAGATGCAATTTGGTGCTAATCACATTTTCTTTGTTTAGTGTCAGTGATACAGACCATGCGTAATATCCCTGTATGCCCACTTATGCAGTTGAAATATCTTGGGTATTAATCTGATAAAAGTGCTATATTGAAATGCAGGAATTGTACTTGAGCAATAAGATCATGTGGAAAGGCAGATGTGTAATGGATGTGAGGCTAAACTCGTGATCTTTACTAAGCATTGATTAATTTTATTTCAGTTTTGAATATCGCTACGAAACTATGCAATCAGTGCTGGTTCATTAGGCCCTTGGCATTTAAAAAATAATTCAGTCAACCTGTGAAGAAATTACATTTTCACCCATTTGTAAGGGAGAGCATGGCGTTTTTAAAATGTGAAGGAGCATTTTATCTTTATCTGATTCCACTTATCGACCAGGCAGAGAACTGTTTTCAGTCATATTGAAGTGACTACATCTCCTAAAGAAGCAATCATTTGTAAAATAAATAAATAAATCAATAAATCGTTCAAGTACCAGGAGAGATTCAACAGGAAAAAAACCCAAAAACCTTCCCCAAGGCTACCATGAGGGAAAAAGTCAGATCATGCAAAGAATGATTTTATTCTTTCCAAAATGATCAATATAGAATTTGATTGTGTTTGGGTAGTGAGATGGCACAAAAGAACACTGGCAGTAATTATGCTCTCTGACAATTCAGAGCCTAGTTTTTGAGTTTACAATGGAAACTTAGCATGAAGGAAACTTCAGACTCATTTCCAGAAAAAACAAACAACCTCCTTTTTCTTTTTAATGGTGCCAATGTATTCAGTCAATCAATGGTATTTACTGTGTGTATACTGTCTGTAGAGCACTGTACTAAGCACTTCAGAAAATACAACTGAGTAACAATACTAATAATGCTATTTGTTAAGCACTTCCTATGTGCCAAGCAGTGTTCTAAGTGCTGGGCTGAGGTTACTGAGGCACTGAGAAATTAAGTTGCTTGACCAAAGTCACACAGCTAACAAGTGGCGAAGCCAGGATTAAGTAGACATGATCCAGAGACACATTTGAGAGTACTGCTCAGGGCATAGCTTGGTATTAGAAGAGCAAAATGTGTGGTATGAACTGTGGCGGAAGAGGAGCGAGGATAATATATAGCAGGGTAAATAGATATATTCCCACCTCTATACTGTAGGCTCCTTGTAGGTAAGAATCATGTCAACTAACTCCATTGTATTGTACTCTTCCAAAGACTTAGTACCCTGCTCTGCACACAGTAAGCGTTCAGTAAATATAATTGATTGATGGGGGGGAGAGTGTTTTGATTATCTTGAAGGAAATGGTGATGCAGAGATGAATGGGCAATATTTGGACATTTTTGAGGGTTGGGGAAGTGTGTGCAGAGCAATGTATTAAAAATTATTCAGGCAACAGGGTCAAGTGTGAACTGGAAAGGAGAGAGGCTGGAGGCAAGAGCGAAGAGTTTGGTGCAGTGGTTGAGGTGCAATATGGCAAATGCTTGAATCAAGATAGCTGCACTTTGGATATAAAGATAGAACCACCAACATTTAGAGTGTGAGATCCATGTGGGTAGTGAATGTGTCTACCAACTCTATTGCTCTCTCCCAGATGCCTCAGAGAGTGCTCAATACACAGTAACTGCTCACTCAGTAAATACCATTGATCCATGTGGTGAATGACTGAATATGCATTTCAAAGAGAGAGAGGTCAAGGTTTGTGGAAATAGGGAGGATGGTGGTATTGTCAAAAATAAGAAAATCTGTGGAGGAGGAGGTTTGGGAGGGAAGGTGAGTTCAGTTTGTGACCTCAGTACCTTGTTTCACTCAGTCTCAAAGGAGACTGGGATTTTATTTTTATGTTTTTATTTTTTGGTATGGGATACATTATACTGCTATCACGCCAGAGGGACATACTCACAAGCTGCCACTGACCATAATAATAATAATAATAATAACAATAATAATAATGATAATAATAATAATAATAATAATAATGGCATTTGTTAAGCACTTGCTATGTGCAAAGCACTGTTCTAAGCACTGGGGAGGATACAAGGTGATCAGGCTGTCCCACGTGGGGCTCACAGTCTTAATCCTCATTTTACAGATGATGTAGCTGAGGCACAGAGAAGTTAAGTGACTTGCCCAAGGTCACACAGCTGACAATTGGCAGAGCCGGGATTTGAACCCATGACCTCTGGCTCCCAAGCCTGTGCTCTTTCCATTGAGCCACTCTGCTTCTCATAACATAACATACACTGAGGCTGTTAGAGAAAAGTAAGATGTAAGAAGGGTATGAATTTGATAGTGCAGAGCAAGATGAGGGCACCCTCCTAATGTTAATAATAATAGTAATGATAATGATAATAATAATAATAATAACAGTGGTATTTGTTAAGCACTTACTATGTGCCAAGCACAGTGCTTGACACATCGTAAAAATGAATGAAATAAAATTAAGAAAAAAACCCTAAATTCCACATTGAAGTCCTTTAGGTATCTCAGAAGGATCTTATGAACTAGTGAAAGCTGATTGTGAATTTCATATTGTAACAGTTACAGGATGGAAACAGTGGTTTAGCTAAGGAAGCAGACATCATATAATTAGGGTATTTTATAATAAACAGTATAATAATAATAATGATGGCATTTATTAAGCACTTACTATGTGCAAAGCACTGTTCTAAGCGCTGGGGTGGTTACAAGGTGATCAGGTTGTCCCATGTGGGGCTCACAGTCTTAATCCCCATTTTACAGATGAGGTAACTGAGACACGGAGAAATTAAGTGATTTGCCCAAAGTCACACAGCTGACAAGTGGCAGAGGTGGGATTTGAACCCATAACCTCTGACTCCAAAGCCTGTGCTCTTTCCACTGAGCCATGCTGCAGTATAAGGGAGAATGAAGGCACACATAAGGACAGCCCAATTGCAAACATATCTGACTGTATCTGGAGGTGATAAACTGATTTGTTTTTGTCTAAACTGTTAAAGACTGTTAGATGTGAATGAGTATCTTGGTTGACATTTAGGAAATAGTGCCACGAATAAAGTCAGAGCTGCCAGTAACTTGTTGTGGTGTGTCTTTTAAAACTTACATGATCACAGAGCACTAGGCATATATTAACCTCAAATGCTGTTTGATCTTTAACATCAGAAGAGCAAATTGAAAGTCTTATGGAATGCAAAGACCTGTTCCTGAGTTTGATAATTGTTAAAATATAGACATTGTTACACATCTTTGTTTTAAAAAAAATCCAACTCCCGAGTAGTATTTGAAAAGACTTTTGATCCTCAAAATATTTTCAAGAATATCTTATTGAGAAAGAATGAAATTAGCTGACTTGCCCCCCTTGTTGGGGTGGGGAGTACCCACCCATTCCCATCAACCTTTTTAGACACACACACACAAACACACACACCCATACTTGTCATACATCCCCAAGCTATATTGACCACAGTGTGTAGGAGCAACATGGTTTAGTGGAAACAATGTGGGCCTTGGGAGTCAGATAACCTGGGCTGTAATCCTCTCTCCACACTTGTCTGTTGTGTGACCTAGGGCAAATCACTTTAATTCTCTGAGCCTCCATTACCTCATTTTTAAAATGGGAATTAAGACTGTGAGTCACATCAAGGATATGGAACTGCATCTAACCTGATTATTTTGTATCTACCCCAGTGCTGAGTACAGTGCCTTGTGCAGAGTAGCACTTAACAAATACCATAACAAGAAACAAAAAAACCCACACCCCTCTCTTCCAATGGCATCTCCACTTTAGATACCCTTGCCAAAATACCTCAAATACCCCATTTACACATGCGCATAGGGGTAGACAGCACTCTGAGGATACCAAGGAAATCCTGCTAGCCAAGTGAATGTGTGTACTGCATCAGTGTTAGCTTCTATTCCTCAGATCCTGTAAGCATTTGCAGCAGAAACTTTTCTCCCGTAAGCACTCACCTAGTGAAACATAGAAATGTTGGATCCAAAGTAGCTTGTTCTTATGGCGGAATAAAACAGCAGCAATTAGCAGGGAAAAACAGCCAATGCTTCTACTCCTTCCACTTCCCAGAATTCCTATCTCTTCAAGAAGTTGAGGAAGAAATTGCAAGACCTCTGAGGGCAGCGAACATCTACTTTATAATAATAATAATAATTAATAATGATAGACTGTGAGCCCACTGTTGGGTAGGGACTGTCTCTATGTGTTGCCAATTTGTACTTCCCAAGCGCTTAGTACAGTGCTCTGCACATAGTAAGCGCTCAATAAATACGATTGATTGATTAATAATGATAATAATAAGGATGGTACTTTTGAAGAACTTTCTATGTGCCAGGCACTGTACTAAGCACTGGGGCGGATACAAGTAAATCAGGTTGGACCCAGTCCCCGCCCCACAGGGGGCTCACAGTCTCAATCCCCATTTTACAGATGAGGTAACTGAGGCCCATAGAAGTGAAGTAATTCCTCTTGCAAAAGGGCAAACTGCAGAGAGCACCCAAAATCATGAAAAAGGTGATCTCCATTCCACTGTTGTGCTGATAGATGGTATGCCCATAAATCAGTAATAAATCACTTAGTTCTATCTATTGAGCATCTACCTTGTGCAGAGCAGGGTACTAATTGCTTAGGAGAATACAACAGAAATAGTTAATACAATCCCTGCCTTCAAGAAGTGTACATCAGTAAATGGCTGCAGTTCAATAGTTGTCTTCTAATAGAAACTGAGGAGATAGAGGTTGCTCTTGAAATTTTTCATTCTCTCGTGTTAATGAGAAAACTGTTTGACATTGTTTTGCCTAAAAGTGAAAGTTGAGGACTCATTTAGGATTCAGTCAATCATTCGTTTTAGTAACTTTAGGGAGTGGGGATAGGAAGGGAGGAAATGACTTCTTTGGGTTTATAACACCCCAAGCAATGGTTCAGCAAAACAATATTACTGCTATTTATATTTCCCATCTCAGTTCTCCTATTACCCTGAAGAAGTTCCCCACTGAAACAGATCTCTGAGGAAAAGAGCACAGCAGCAGTCACTCGGAATAGACCTTGAATAGCGATAATTAAGCCCCAGTTCTAATTACGTTATGGAAGCTTCAAGGGGACTGCACAGCTAGAATCCCCAAAGTAGTGGAGAATCGTGCAGAGCCCTTCAAAAAATCAACTGGCAGCCTGTGAACTATGTTTGGAAAGCATTCTGGGGTCTTTCCCTTGAAGAAATCAGGTTCTCAAAGCAATCTATTTAGATAGGCACGAAAGCAATCTGCCACTCTAGACATTTTCCCGTTTGAATCCAAACGCTTGCCACTAGGACTCGAGAAGCTCTAAAAATTGCTAATGGGGTAGAATTGACAACCTATACATAGGCTCTGACCTACTTGTAGTTAGGTCCGTGCAAGGAAGAGAGTGAGACAGTCGTTCTCTTCTTCTAAGACCCAATCTGAGCTGATTCCGTTGTGGTGTCGGTGAATTTAAGTGACCTGGGGCTTGTGTAGCCTGCTGAAGCCTCTATTCGGTTCATTTCCGTTTGTGTGTGGATCTTGGTAATAGGGGGAAAAAGCCAGAAAAAAACATCTTTCAGTCAGGCAGACATGCTGTCATCAGGGTTCCCAGGGAAGGCTCAGAGGTAGTGCTAGTCACCTGGGACTCCAAAAACATTTGTCTTGTCTACATAGTCCAGTCATCACTAATGCTCGGCTGGTGCTTAAAATTATGTTTGTCCTCTGTCGAGAGAGATCCCAAGTGATTATGTCTACCAAAACATTCCTTTCAAAACGTACACTTCGCCCATGCAAATGTGATTTAGGATTTAGATTTCCTAAAAATTTTAAATTAAATCAATCTTGCCGATTTGTACTTCCCAAGCACTTAGTAACGTGTCCTGCACACAGTAAATGCTCAATAAATACGATTGAATGAATGAATGAATAAACCCTTTAAATAAGTCTAGAATTTTGATGAAGATTCAGGATTTTTCCACATTATTCATCATCATCATCATCAATCGTATTTATTGAGCACTTACTATGTGCAGAGCACTGTACTAAGCGCTTGGGAAGTACAAATTGGCAACATATAGAGACAGTCCCTACCCAACAGTGGGCTCATTCATAATTTAAACACCAGCTCAGTTGAAAGACAAAGCACTTAATTATTAGCAATGAATCCTTATTGTTAGTGTATGCCTTTTCACTTTCAAACTAAATTCCTTTTCCCTAAGACTCCTTTTTGAATTCATATAGCTTATTAGGAAATTGTCAAGTCGAACTACTGAAGTAAACCTGTCTGGAGAGACCTTGCTGTTCATATAATATGATGATGGATATTGTGATGTACATTTGCAGGTTGAAACTACGCTGTATACTGTAAAAGTAATTTAGTTCATAAGACTAGCCAGATAATCAGGGTAATGGATACTGTGTTTACTTGACATTAAATGCTTACGATCTCCAGCAATCTTAATTTCAAACATGCCAGTATTAATGATTGGAAGACTGCTTCATGACAGCCCTTGCGGTTATTTCATTGAGACAATCTCTTAGTATCGTATTGCTACTCTAAGTTTAATTGAAGAAAGAAAATGAAGCTCAAGCATAATGACAGAAGAGGCAGAAATTGTTTAATAAGACTCATTTAAAAGTGTGACTTAAAAAATACCGCAGATGACTTTTACAATCCATTATGTGGGTAGATAGAACTCGACCTCTGTAATACTCAGTTTCATGTTACCTGGAACTCTGTGGGCTAAGGAGAAAGGGTATACAGCAATTGAATTGGAGTTGGGATAGAGAAGAATGAACAATCATAGGGACACAATGGAACAGATTGTTACAACAATAGAAATAGGCTTCAACAATAGAAATAGGTTACAACAACCTATTTATGGAGAATATTGTTAAGTAAATATATTGAGGAATTTCTGTTATTGAGATAGCGGAATAGATCTCTTTCCTCTTAAATCTGTTATTCAATGAAGAAGAAAATAGGAATACTTTACATGAAGAAAAGTGGGTTCTAGCTACTAAAGAATAGAAAAGCAAAATATTTTGAAGTTAAGTAACTGATTCAATCATATGTAATCAAATAGTTTGGGGGAATTATCCAAGGGAAGAAAAAACGTTTTTCATTCTTGAGGTCAGAGTAGTTCTGAGATTGAGGGGAAGAGGAAATGAGTTAGAGGAAGAACATTATTTTCTAGATAAATGAGAAAAATAACACCAATTCTGTGAATGAGTAGAAATTTGGAAAAGATTAAGTTTTTCATGGAAAACATAAAAATATAGAGGCACAAAATGAGTGATATCAAACCACAGATTCTAAATAGGCAATAATATTGCTTCCAGGAGGCTACTCCCAATTCATTGATTGATCAATCATATTTATTGAGTGCTTAGTATGCAAAGCAGTGCAGTAGACACTTCGGGAGAGTACATTGTAACACTATAACAAAATTGGTGGAAACATTCTAATCTCTCAATCCTAGATCAGATCTTCCCGGTGACTACATAGGTATTTTTTAAAAAGTGGATTTTTATATTCTATCAGTGAATTATTCACAAATGCATATTTTCATTTGTTTTTTAATACTAAATGTAAATAGTTTTATGTCAACCTCACCCCTTAGATTGTTAAACTCCTGAGGACAGAGATGGGTCTTTTACTTATTTTGTGCTCTTCCAAATTAGTAATATTCCTAATCATGATCTCTGTCCCCAAAGAATTTACAAACTAGTGTGAGAGATGGACGCTAAAATAAAGTTCAAGTATGGATCTGTCAGTCCCTAAATGCTTAGATGGTACTAAAGTGCTGAAGTTGCAGTTGGGAGTATATAAGGTGGGGAAATGAAAAAATAATCATTGAAGTCCTCATGGATTTTAGTAGTAAGCAAAACTACAGTATGTGATACAATAGTAAAAAAAAATTATACTATAATAAGCAATAGAAAGACCTTGTTTTTTTCCCAAATACTTGGTTTACAATTGAAATTATCATTATAGTGATGTAGAATTATTCTTATTAAACAGTGGAAAGATCTGTTGCTAGAAACTTTAATCACTGCTTCCCTTGTCTCAGAATTTTGGTTCTTATCCAGAAGATATAATTTCACATGCATCAGTGTCCCTAGCATTGTGGTTTTGCAAGGATCAATGTACAACTTGTTCCATTGTGCTTGTGAAGAATTATTTGCAGAACGTTACGGATTATTTGATTAGCCAAAGTCCTGGTTTCTGTAAGGTTGAGGTCAATTATCTCCAGCTGCAGTAGCTTTCAAGTGCTCTCGGTAGCCAAAATCATCTAGTTTTTATTTTATAAAAACATAATTTCTACAGGGGATTGGTACTTCGTGTACTAGTAACAATCATTTCCCATCATTAGATTTAATAAAATGAATAGAACTCGGTACACATACACATATATTAGGGGTAAAATTATCTATGTCATGGAAGAGTGGAATTATAAAGTGTATATGTGTACAGGGCTACAGATCACTACCAATATCACTTGCTAATGTTCACTTGCTTCTTTTTTGCATCTGAATTAGATATTACATTGAAAAATGTCTCAAAAATACTAGTAACGCCGTATTTTGCCCTTTCAGATAAGGCTCGTTCAGAATTTTAGTTTGTGTAGAGAATCTGCCCAATGCCTCCTTGTATTCATAATAACAATATCTTGTATTTATGTCTTTCTCCAGTGAGCTTTTATAGCATCCTTGTTGAATGTCATGATATTTCTATGAGCAAAAGAGATGGTTGTGGATAGGAAGAATCAAATGCAGATTCAAAAGATTCAGGCAAATAAAATAAGGAACACGAATAAGAAGAATAGAGGCAGGTCTCTGATTTTCATGTTAGTATTTTATCACCTTTAACACATTGTCTCAAAAGCTTCAATTTTAGCGTATGTTCCCAATATTGCCATGTCATTAATTCTTTTTCTAATATTTTCTAGCAGAGTCTATTAAGAGGACAGTATCTGGTATTATTTTCCTTGGAATCTGGGTCTGGATAATGACAGTGGAAGATGCAATATGCCCGTCAGTCCGTCAGTTAATGGTATTTATTGAGCACTTATTGTGTGCCGAGCACAGTACTAAGTGCTTGGGAGCGTATAATATAACAGATGCATTCCCTGCCGACAATGAGCTTACAGTCTAGAGCGGGAGACAGACATTAGTAGAAATAAAATTACAGCTAAGTACATAAGTGCTAAGGGGGTGGGACCCTACCCTTAGCTTCACTCCTTTGCAGTGCCCCCCGGGCAGCAAAAGAACAGGGTACCCCCATCAGAGCCCCCTGAGGAATGTGGCTAGCATATTCCCTTTGAGGCAAGTCCTTTTCGGCAATTGTGCTTGGCATGTTAAAATAGACCCAAGAAGGCAGTCGCTCCACAAGGGCTATCTATGTAATCTATACATATACACAAATAGATGTGTATATATGTGTGTTTGTATAAACATATACATGCGCACACACACACACACACACACAGTTTTAGGTAAAGAAGTGGCATGGAGTAACAGTAAGTGCCCTGCACACCTTTTTATGATCTCAATAATTACCAAACTCCAGAAACAGGTATAAGAATATGAATATTTATGTGCAAACTGGTTTGGTGTGGCAGTTGATTCTAAATGTAGAAAAATCTGGGCTGATTTCAAAAATGAATTGGCACGTAGAGATAATTATTGTTGATTGATTTGAGAAACCTCTGCTTATATAATAGTCCAGTCAAATGCCAATATGGCAGTTCTTTTAAAAATCCATTGCATAGTGGGGTGAGTTTAGGCTTTTAAAAAAAAAGTGGGTGCATTTAATTTGCTTATGCACTTAGCCCTTTGAGCCAGACTTGCAGACGCAAATTGAATGTGCTCACAAAGCACACGGAAACTGATGTGCATGCAAATATCTATGATATACCAATTTACTCCCTTAATACTGAATAGAGCTGTTCCTTTTATTCATTAACACACTGACCTCACTCAGAGCTTTAGTGAGCAATAAAAATGGTAAAACAATACTCTGAAAAATGTATTTACATGCTTAAAGCAGTAATTATTGGTCTTTGTATTTGCCTTTAAACTTTATATTTCTTACCTCTTTGGGCTTCATCTTCAGTATTTTGACTCTACTCTGTGGGTTAGTCTTTTCAGTATTATTTTCCCAAAACTGTCATGACAGTAATGTTTCTGGTTGGTAGTCAGTAAATAATAATGATGGTGTTTGTTTAGTGCTTACTTTGTGCCAAGCACTGTTCTAAATCCTGGAGCAGATACAAGGTAATGAGGTTGTTCCGCATGGGACTCACAGTCTTAATCCCCATTTTACAGAAGAGGTAACTGAGTCACAGAGAAGTGAAGTGACTTGCCCGAGGCCCCACAGCAGACAAGTGGCAAAGTCAGGATTAGAACCCATGACCTTCTGACTCCCAGGCTGAGGCTCGACCGTATGTTATGGTCCTCCACCTTCATTGATGCTGTACTGTAGTTTTTATTCTTGGGTGTTTTCACTCATTTATTGTTGTCATGATTATTCTGCTCTTGGAGCTCAATAATAATAATAATAATGACATTTTGTTAAGCGCTTACTATGTGCAAAGCACTGTTCTAAGTGCTGGAGAGGATACAAGGTGATCAGATTGTCCCACCTGGGGCTCGCAGTATTCATCCCCATTTTACAGATGAGGGAACTGAGGCACAGAGAAGTTAAGTGACTTGCCCAAAGCCACACAACTGACAGTTGGCGGAGCTGGGATTTGAACCCATGACCTCTGACTCCAAAGCCTGTGCTCTTTCCACTGAGCCACGCTGCTCAATAGTTTATTCTTTTATACTGTATTATAAACTTCAGTGCCTGACCACAGCTCTCTCCATCTTTGTGATCCTTCTGAGATCACATATCCTCTAGAGGATATCCCCTCCTCCCCCTCCCCATCCCCCACCCTCACCTTACAGCACCGGTATATATGTTTGTACATATTTATTACTCTATTTTACTTGTACGTATTTACTATTCTATTTATGTTATTTTGTTAATATGTTTTGTTTTGTTGTCTGTCTCCCCCTTCTAGACTGTGACCCCGCTGTTGGGTAGGAACCGTCTCTATATGTTGCCAACTTGTACTTTCCCAAGTGCTTAGTACAGTGCTCTGCACACAGTAAGTGCTCGATAAATACAATTTGAATGAACAGCAAGCACTCATTAAATACGATTGAATGAATGAATGAATGAAATGAATAGAGGACCTTTAGTCACTTCAATCTACCCACTTCACGTCTCTCAATTGCCACCTCAACACCCCATCCACTCCGCATCACCAAAGAACTTAATCTATCAGTCAGTGGGATTTACTGTGTGCAGAGCACTGTAATAATAATGATAATCATGGTATTTGTTAAGCGCTTACTATTTGCCGAACACTGTTCTAAGCGTTGGGTTACTCCTCATCCTGGGCTTCAAGGCTCTCCATCCCCTCGCCCCCTTCTACCTCTCCTCCCTTCTCTCCTTTCCTCCCTTCTCTCCTTCTACCGCCCAGCCTGCACCCTCCACTCCTCTGCCGCTAATCTCCTCACCCTGCCTCGTTCTCACCTGTCCCGCTGTCGACCCCCGGCCCACGTCATCCCCCTGGCCTGGAATGACCCCCCTCCGCACATCTGCCAAACTAGCTCTCTTCCTCCCTTCAAAGCCCTATTGAGAGCTCACCTCCTCCAGGAGGCCTTCCAGACTGAGCCCCCTCCTTCCTCTCCCCCTCCTCCCCCTGCCCATCCCCCCTGCCTTACCTCCTTCCCCTCCCCACAGCACCTGTATATATGCATATATGTTTGTATGCATTTATTACTCTATTTTATTTGTACATATTTATTCCATTAATTTTATTCTGTTAATATGTTTTGTTCTCTGTCTCCCCCTTCTAGACTGTGAGCCCACTGTTGGGTAGGGACCATCTCTGTATGTTGCCAACTTGTACTTCCCAAGCTCTTAGTACAGTGCTCTGCACAGAGTAAGTGCTCAATAAATACGACTGAATGAATGAATGAATGATGGGATGCAGGAAACAGAGAGTCTTTGTATGTCCTATATGTGCTGGTAGGGAAGGAATTGTTTTTTAAGTGGCATTTGTTAAGTGCTTACTATGTGTCAAGCAGTGTTCTAAGCTCTGGGGGAGATGCACCTTAATCAGGTTGGACACCATCCCCGTCCCACAAGAGTTTGCCCAACTGGGAGGTGATGGGATGCAGGAAACAGAGAGTTTATGTATGTTCTATATATGCTGGTAGGGAAGGAATTTTTCTTTGAAGTGGTATTTGTTAAGTGCTTACTATGTGTTAAGCACTGTTCTAAGCTCTGGGGTAGATACACCTTAATCAGGTTGGACAAAGTCCCCGTCCCACAAGAGTTTGCCCAACTGGGAGGTGATGGGACGCAGGAAACAGAGAGTCTATGTGTGTTCTATACATGCTGGTGGGGAAGGAATTTTTTTTAAAGTGGTATTTGTTAAGTGCTTACTATGTGTCCAGTACTGTTCTAAGCTCTGGGGGAGATACACCTTAATCAGATTGGACACAGTCCCTGTCCCACATGAAGCTCACGGTCTATACGTAGGAAGGAAAACAGGTATTGAACCCCCATTTTACCAATGAGGAAACTGAGGCAAAGAAAAGTTAAGTGACTCACCCAAAGTCATGCAGCAGGAAAGTGGCAGAGCCAGGAGGTCTTCTAACTACCAGACCTGTGCTCTCCCCATTAGACCATGGTGCTTGTCTGCTTTGTAGGCAGACTTTCTCTTTCTCCACCTATGGCATTATATTTCTTGGATGAAACTGGGCACTCGATTGATCTGGTAATTATACATTTTCCAGCCATCATACCAAGATCAATTCACACCTGCATAAAATAACAACCTTAGGAGAACTGTGAAAAAGAGACAAATGTGATACATTACCCCCTAACAATCAGAAATTGACTATCAAGTTTTCTCTTTATTCTTACATGGCTAGGGTTCCCTCCTCAACTCAGTTAAGGGTAATTCTTGTTTATATTTGTTTTATACACCAAGGCCCTGCTGAGCCAATCCTAATGTCAGTTTCACATGCAGGACAGGCACAGTGTCAATTTTTAGGTGTAGAATGCATTAGATGATGAAAGAATTTGAAGTTGATTAAGAAATTCAAGAAAAATATTTGCATATTCACAGATTCTATTGACATTGTGTAAACCATTGCAGCAATGCAGTAATCGAGGGGATATACTGCCGCAGTAACCTGGACGTGTTCTGAACTGATATTTTTAAAAAATGGTTTATGAAGTGTGCATAATTTCATAGACTAGAAGCATTCCTCTTTTTGACAGAATTTTTTTACTGCCTATCCTTGAAAAGTCTCATTGCAATTGCTTTAAACAATGTAGATGAAGTGTGGTGTCTTGAAAAAAGACTAGAAAGCTGTTCTGTAAACCAGATATAAGTGTATGTATGTTCTATGAATCAGACCTCAGTACATCATGAAATTCCATCAGGAATCGGGATTTCATTATAATTGGTGAGAGGTATGCTGGCTGTTCGTCTACCATTTTTCCACAATTGCTATAGTTAAAATTTTTGAGCTTTGAACCGGCTTAATTGAAAGTAAATAGTACATTTGCAAAAGTGACCCTTCAGCCCCAGTTTAATCATGCCAGTTGATGGCTCTGCAAATAGTCCAGTACCTGGCAATCAGCATATCTTGAGATCAGCCTTTCTTTTTCAAGAAGAGAAAAACAGGCATTACTTTTAGTCACAATCCATACAACCTCAACTTCTATTGAACTTTTCCAAGTGCACCCTTCACCAAGTAAGAGCTCAATTAGAACCATCAGTTGTACTTTTAACCGTTCTGCAAAATTTTGTCCTATCTTTGGGAGATAGGTAGAAACATTTGTTATCAATCAATCAGTGGTATTTGTTGAGTGCTTACTGTGTGCTGAGCACTGTACCAGGTGCTTGGGAGAGGATAATATGGTCATGTTTGGTAAACCTATTCCATGCCCACAAGGAGCTTATTTATGGTCATATGCCCACAGAACTTATGCACATGTCTGAAATTTATTTATATAAATGTCTGTTCCCCCCCCCCCCCCCAGACGGTAAGCTTGTTGTGGGCAGGGAATGTCTGTTATATTGTTTTGTTGTACTCTCCCAAGCACTTAGTACAATGTGTTCCCCAAAGAAAGCCCTCAATAAATATGATTTACTGACTGACTGACTTCCAGTCTAGTGGGGCTTCAGAGTCTACCATTGCGTGGCAGATACTGTTAACTATCCCTATATTCAAAAGAAAGAATCTGCTCATCAGCCAAGTTAAATGTCCTCATGAGACAAATCAGCTCTTCAGTTGCAGGAACAGGAATTGTGCTATCAGTTTCACCTTAAACAGAGTGTCCTGGGAGAATGGCCTTTGCAGGAAGCTTTGGGTAAGGTGATCTGTAGCTCACGGAGGACGGCCAACTGGCAGGAGGAGAGGGATGCGGCCCATTCTAGCCTTCTCTTGTCTGTACTTCTATCACCCCAGCCCCTACTCTGGGCCTACCCATGCTGCCACTGTCAGAACCTTTTCTCTGGGGATTTTGTGTGCGGTTTCCCAGAACGTGGTAAACTCTCGGGAGCCACCTCCAATAGCAGTGGCAACTGTTGTCCATGTAACCCTGAGGTCAGACTGGCAGCGGAGCATGCGAGAGGTAACCTCATCTCTCCCCCTCTTCTGCTACTGGCTGGCTGTGGGGAAAGATTAATTCTTTCAGTCATATTTATTGAGCACCTACTGGGCACAGAGCACTGTACCAAGTGCTTGGGAGAATAAGATTCATCTGAGAGGAGGAAAGGTAAGCTGCCTGAATCTCTTGGTAATAATAATAATACTAATGATGGTTTTTGTTAAACACTTACTATGTGCCAAGCACTGTTCTAAGTGCTAGGGTAGATATAAGGTTATCAGGTTGTCCCACGTGGGGCTCACAGTCTTAATCCCCATTTTACAGATGAGGGAACTGAGGCACAGGGAAGTGAAGTGACTTGCCCAAAGTCACACAGCTAAGTGGTGGAGTCAGGTTTTGAACCCATGAGCTCTGACTCCAATGCTGTGCTCTTTCCCTTGAGCCATGCTGCTTCTCCCAAGCACTGTTCTAAATGCTGGGGGAGATACAAGGTAATCAGGTTGTCCCACGTGGGGCTCACAGTCTTAATCCCCATTTTACAGATGAGGGAACTGAGGCACAGAGAAATGAAGTGACTTGCCCAAAGCTGACAAGTGGCGGAGCCAGGATTAGAACTCACTAATGGCTGGTATCATCCATTCTCCTCACATGTCCTATGCTGTGAGTGTATGTTCTGATGAACTTTGCCTTGGTCAGTACTTTGTTATTAGCGATTACATCCCATTCTGTTTTATCACCTGGTGATTCATTCATTCAGTTGTATTTATTGAGCACTTACTGTGTGCAGAGTACTGTATTAAGTGCTTGGGAAGTACACGTTGGCAACATTTAGAGACGGTCCCTACCCAACAATGGGCTCACAGTCTAGAAGGGGGAGACAGACAACAAAACAAAACATGTGGATAGGTGTCAAGTCATCAGAACAAATAGAATTAAATCTAAATGCACATCATTAACAAAATAAATAGAATAGTAAATGTGTACAAGTAAAATAGATTAATTAATCTGTAGAAACGTATAAACAGGTGCTGTGGGGAGGGGAAGGAGGTAGGGCATGGGTGATGGGGAGGAAGAGAGGAAAAAGTGAGCTCAATCTGGGAAGGGCTCCTGGAGGAGTTGAGCTCTCAGTAGGGCTTTGAAGGGAGGAAGAGAGCTAGCTTGGTGGATGTGCGGAGGGAGGGCATTCCAGGCCCGGGGGAGGACGTGGGCCGGGGGGTCGACGGCAGGTCGGGCAAGAACGAGGTACAGTGAGGAGAAGGTGATGAGATTGTAACACAGGTGGTGGAAGCTGATGTGTCTTCTGTAGCAGGTTCAGGTCTCCCAGCCATTTAGAAAGTTAGTCTACCTAATAATAACAGAACGAGTGGACTGTAGGTAAGCTCATACTCTAGACTGTAAGCTCCTTGTGGCAGGGAATGGGTCTACCAATTCCATCATATTGCACTCTCCCATGTGCTTGGTACAGTGCTCTGCACACAGGACATGCTCTATTAATAACATTAAAAACTTACAGTGTGCCAAGCACTGTTCTAAGCTCTGGGATAGAGACACTGTAATCAGATCAGATGCAGTCCCTGTCTCCTCACTGTGCCTCGTTCTCACCTGTCCCGCCATCAACCCTTGGCCCACATCCTTCCCCTGGCCCGGAATGCCCTCCCTCCACACATCCGCCAAGCTCGCTCTCTTCCTCCCTTCAAAGCCCTACTGAGAGCTCCCCTCCTCCAGGAGGCCTTCCCAGACTGAGCCCCCTTTTTCCTGTCCTCCTCCCCATCTCCCCTGCCCTTCCTCCTTCCCCTCCCCACAGCACTTGTATATATTTATACAGATTTATTACTATTTATTTTACTTGTACATATTTACTATTCTATTTATTTTGGTAATGATGTGCATATAATTCTCTTTGTTCTGATGATTTTGACACCTGTCTACATGTTTTGTTTTGTTGTGTGTCTCCCCCTTCTAGACTGTGAGCCCGTTGTAGGGTAGGGACCGTCTCTATATGTTGCCGACTTGTACTTCCCAAGTGCTTAATACAGTGCTCTGCACACAGTAAGAGCTCAATAAATACGATTGAATGAATGAATGAATACTAATAATAGAACGAGTGGGCTATACGTAAGCTTGAACTCTAGACTGTGAGCTCCTTGTGGCAGGGAATGGGTCTACCAACTCCACCATATTGTGCTCTCCCAGGTGCTTGGTACAGTGCTCTGCACACAGTACATGCTCAGTGAATAACATTAAGAAGTTAGAGACATTGTAAACAGATCAGATGCAGTCCCTGTCCCATATAGAGTTTACAATCTAAGTCGGAGAGGGAACAGGTATTGAATCCCCATTTTGCAGATGAGGAAACTGAAACACAGAGAAATGAAGTGGCATACAGAGTGGTCACATGGCAGAGCCAGGATTGAGGCCCAGGGCTTCTGAGTCCCAAACCCCCAGGCCTGTGGCCTTTCAACTATGCCACACCACTGTCAGTCACTCAGGCAATTATATTTATTGAGCTCTTTATGTGTACAGAGCACTATACTAAGCACTTGGGAGAGTGCCATATAACAATAAACAGACACAATCACTCCTTCAAATTTAGAGATTTTTAGTAGGACATTTCAACTGCTGTTGCCAGCTACTGCCAGTCTTGCCACTGGCAAACTGATGGATTTGATGCAGTTTTTCACCTCTTTTTCTATCTTTGAATAGTAGATTGAGAATTGCTTAGGTAGCAGGATTTGGTGACCGCATTCAGCTCTGTGTTGCTCCTGGAGTGATATTTGACCAAGTTAATAGCTTAGAAGAATGCATTCACATTTAAGAATGAGTCATATAATCTCAATTTCCTTCTCCATAGTAGGACCAATATCGTCAATCCCTGTAATATTCCTTACAAATATCAGGTGGAAAGTTATATTTTGCCAATGGCTAAACTGAGGCCCAGGGAAACTTGTTCAAGATCACATATGGAATTCATTGCATGGCAGCCTTGATTCCCCATCCAATTTTGGAACAAAATGAGGCTTAAACATTTACCCTAACTTGTAGTGACATCTCTTGGGTTTAGTGAAGAAAGAAAAGAGATGATAGAGAATGACTTGGGAATGAATTTTTCAGTGTTACATTTGAATCCTGCTTTTAATTTGGGTTTCTAGTAATCCCATTACAGCAACATTTGGAACGTTCATTTTTAGAATTTATTCTGTATAAGTAGAAGGCATGCACACATCCTGAATGTGTAATGCTACTGTTGGACTGCTTGACATAAAGAGGAGCCTGGAGAATTTTTGAACATTTGGTCATTCACAAATATTGATCCACAGGCTGTTCAGTCAAGGAATCCTTTGTTTAATATCATACAAAAGCTAATGTCACATTAATTGTATGTGAAATGCGATAGAGCTTTAGAATTTTTTTTTGCCTTAGAGGTGACAGAATACTCATATTGACATTCAGCTTACATGTCAATAGTTACGGAAACAGTTCTGCAGCAATCTCTACTTCACATTGTCAACTGACTTGGCTATTTTAGCTGGTGAATAATTCTCTGAAAAGACATAATGGGCAAAGCAGTAATGGGATGTCTGCTTTGGGCTGATTGCAGAAATGAGTTACTGTCTTTGACAGGATTTTTGGTTGTTTCTGTTAAAGTCGTCACTATCTCTGGAAATGTTGCTTTTACTTGTATTGTTTTTGCAGTACTGCTGTATTAAGATGTCAAGTCAAAATATTTTTCCTAAACCTCCATGTTTTGATATCTCATTTGAGAGCCAGTATTTTTTAGAAAATGTAGTGGTTTATCCAAATTCCTTAGAATCAGTTGGATAAATACGTCTGAGCAAATTCTGTGAGCAGATTTATTGATAGGGCTTTTAAAGACCACATGACCTTTGAGAAACCTTTAAGAGTTTCAGGACTCTGCATTTTATTGAAGTTTTCCCAAGAGGGAAACAGAGTAGGAGGAAAAAAAAATATTTCCTTTTAGAAAAGCTGGCAGCTCAGGAAAACTTTGCTCTCAATTTATACCAATTTCGGAGAATGGAAATATTGATGTTCCTTTAATTGAATACTTTCCCAATTGCTAATTCTGAGTTATGGGTAATGTGACCAAACTGCACCAACTTTCAAACCTTTTCCAAGTTGATGAGAAAGATGTATCCTGGCTTATTGAAATGAAAAGATCATCTCAGGTCCACAATTTAACGAATAATTTTTACCTCCACCTAACCTTTTTATCAGTTATCAGAATGGCAAAATATATTGGTTTGTGTGCCATCTCTTTTTCTTCCCCAGATCCACCTTTGGTGGAGGTATGATCAGGTGGCCTAAGAAAGAGGCAAGGAGCCTGAATGATTCAAACAATCAGTTGTATGTATTGAACGCTTACTGTGTGCAGAGGGTACTAAATGCTTGGGAGATTATGGTATAATAGCATTCTTAAACATGTTCCCTGCCCACAATTATCTTTCTCAAGTAAACTTTTTTTTTCCAATGGTATTTGTCAAGTTATTACCAAGTGCAAGGCACTGTACTAAGCAGCGTGGCTCAGTGGAAAAGAGCATGGACTTTGGAGTCAGAGGTCATGGGTTCAAATCACAGCTCTGCCAATTGTCAGCTGTGTGACTTTGGGCAAGTCACTTAACTTCTCTGTGCCTCAGTTACCTCATCTGTAAAATGGGGATTAAGACTGTGAGCCCCCCGTGGAACAACCAAGCACCTTGTAACCTTCCCAGTGCTTAGAACAGTGCTTTGCACATAGCAACCGCTTAATAAATGCCATCATTATTATTATTATTATTACTAATCGGTGGAGTAGGTACAAGATAATCAGCTTGGACATAGTCCATATCCCATATTCATTCAATCATATTTATTGAGCACTTACAGCATGCAGAGCACTGTACTAAGCACTTGGAAAGTACGATTCCACAACAGAGACAATCCTACCCAACAACAGGCTCACAGTCTAGAAGGACTTTACCCACATGGGGCTCACCTTTTTATTCTCCATTTTACAGATGAGGGGACTGAGGCACAGACAAGTTAAGTGACTTGCCCAGGTCACACAGCAGACAAGTGGTGGAACCGGGATTTGAACTCAGGCCCTTCTGACTCCCGGGCCCATGTTCTATCCACTAGGCCACAAACCTGTCTGTTTTGCACCCAAATAAAAATCACTTTGGCAAACTATAGCAGAACAGTTATATTTCTGCAAAGTATTCACGTGTCATTAATAGAGCCATTAATGACTGCATGGCTTTGTGGAAAGAGCACGGGCTTGGGAGTCAGAGGACGTGGGTTCTAATCCCACCTCAGCCACTTGTTTGCTGTGTGACCTTGGGAAAGTCACTTAACTTTTCTGTGCCTCAGTTGCCTCATCTGTAAAATGAGGATTAAAAGTGTGAGCCTCCATGTGGTACAACCTGATTACCCTGTATCTATCCCAGCTCTTAGAACAGTGCTTGACCCATAGTAAGTGCTGAACAAATGCTATTATTATTATTATTATTATTATTATTATTATTTCAGCTATTACCTAAGTTGCGGTATCTTTTTTCGTTATAATTCACTGGATTTCTCATATTAGCCTATGTCAGAAAAATAATATTTCTGTGATTCATTCAGTGTGCACTTTTTATTCAAAGACCGTAGTCCTTCATATCCCTTCTTTAGGTTAAAAAAACCAAACAGGAGAATTTCCAGGGTTTGTTATTAATGACAACAAAAATTGGGGGGATGCTAGAAAAAAAGAAGTGTGTTAGTTTGGGCAAAAATCTGATTGTCTTATGCTGTGTTAGTGTCCTGCATATCACTCTTACCTTCAAAAGTCTCCAGTCACAATCCATTACTTCTCATTCAACACCAGAAACTCCCAACCCTCAGTTTCAAGGCTGCCATAAGTTGTCTCTGAATCTGCTTTGTTTAACTTGTCTCTTTTCTCACTACATCTTGGTGTTTCTTCCAAACAAACCTAATTCTCACTCTCAATTCTTCTGGTAGTGATTCATTAACTCTTTCTCCCACCTGAAGCATCTTCCCTGAATAATAATAATAAAATAATAATAATGATAATAATAATGGCATTTGTTCAGCACTTACTCTGTGTTAAGGAAGATAAGGCAATCAGATGAGAGACAGTCCCTGTCCACCAGCGGGTTCACAGTCTAAATAGGAGGGAGAACAGATATTCAATCTCTATTTTACAGATGAGGAAACTGGGGCTCAGAAAAGCTAAGTGTGCTGGCAAGTGGCAGAGCTAGGGTTAGAACCCAGGTAGGTTCTATGACTCCCAGACTTGTACTTTTTTCTGCTAGACCAAGCCATATTCCCCTCTTTCTAAGTCCTTCGGAAACACCACTTCCATAAGGAGAAAAACCTTCACCTCCCTGCTCCTGCTTTTTACCCATCTCGACTCTTGGTTGCACACTTTGGTTACTTATGTTTGGTTACTTATGGTTTTTTTTAATCTACCTGAGTTTATTTTTCTAGTCCCACTCTCTTTTCACCTGTTTTTTCATCAATTTATAGGTCCTTTTATTTCTTTCTAGATTGCAAGCTCCTTAAGAGCAGGGCCTCAACTTAGCTTGGTATTCGTTCCCTATGTGCCTATACTCAATGGGTTCCCATTAAATACAGATGGTGATGCTATTATGGATATATTGCACAATAAGGCTAAAACACAAACCTACCAATTCCAAATATTATTCACTATTAAATTTATTGTTTAATATTAGAATAAAATATTTATATATAACCAGGCTAGTATTTAGAGATTTCATTCATTGTTTTTTTGTAATGCCCTTCCATGCTCTTGTAATATAGCTGCACAGCATTCCAAAAAGGCCTAAAAGTATTTTCCTATTTCAGTCAGTCAAATTTCAAAGTTGCGTGTGACCAACACTATCTTTTGAAATGATACTATGGAAGAATGAGAGTCAATAGTAAATTCAAATGCATAGATGCTTTGGAGCTGCTCTGCATTCTGTTTATTGTCTATGTCTTTTTAGATTCCTTAAGACCGTCCCTTGGCATATAACTTGATGGATAAACTTTTGAATGAATTATTATAATATAGCTCACCTTTCTTATGTAATTTTATTAGTAAAATAGTTTTGATATAAAATACAGATGAAAGCCAGGCTGAAAATTCCCAATAGTCTTTGTAAATCTCGTAAATATTTGGTAAAACCTGACCTCACCTGAAATCAAAGGATTATACTGTATTTCAAAGTGCCAACAGAGTCATTCTTTCAATAATCTGCCTTGTAATGAAAGAAGATAATCTTCTCTGAACCCAAGTCAAGGCGGTTGAATGAGTCATATCACATAGTGAATTCCGTCCACGAAAGACAATACAGTAATTTATGATTAGATCAGCTCGCTCTCAGTCAACTAGAGCAAATATATCAAATGGCTCTTGTTAGCCAGTTCTATCATAAATGATAGTCCAGCAGCCAAAGGCCAGGGCCATGTAGACCCAGCCATTGTGTTGAATTGTCAAAAGCATCCCAGAAACACGCTTGCCTCTCTGGCCTTTAATAAGTCATCAGACGGCACATTATTTTGGCATCTTGAAGAGTGGCTGGGAATGATATGTCATTGGCTTGCATTCAGTGGTACCGTCAGGGACAGTGTTGAAAATGACAATAATTTAGCCCTGACTTTCTCCAACTTTTAATGTGGAAAAAACACTACATGGTTCCTAAGTCAGCAACAGGTCCATGCAGCTGTTGCCAGGTTGCTGTGGTGAGCCTTCCTACAACTATACTTTCCTCCTGCTGTGACACAGGGTCACTCACAGTGCATGTAAGTCAGGTTGTGGTGATTCCTCTAGCTCTAATGGTTTCTTTTTTCCAGAGTCTTGGAGTCCTCAGAATATCATTTAGCACAGGATGGCTTCTGAAGATTTATAGCATCATTTTACCATTGGATAAAGCTCTCTCCTGTCACAGGCTGCCGGTTTTAAAAGGCGGTTGTACCTGTCCAGAGCCTGCCATAAATTGTGAGAGGTAGGGCAAATGGTGCATGATTTTAAAATCAGCCCATTAGTTAGAACAGATCTTTTGAGGGTTGTAAATATTTTTAAAAAAATTTTCAGAGGAACACTGTATATTTAATAACGTTTTGTGAAAGCTTGGGTTCATTAGTTAAGGATGCTTTGCATCCGACAGCGAATGGTTTTCTTTAGACTTCGGGCAAGGCTGGCAGTCAACAATTATTTATTGGTTGCCCAAAGGGTACAGAGTACTGTAGTAGGTGCTGCCTTGTTTGGACAAGTTAAATAGTTCTCTCTCTTCTGCTTTCCCTGTGCAGAATAATAATAATTTCAGGCAAGTTTAAAAGGCAGCGCACAACTGCAAAAACAGATTCCACTGCCTCACTTTGCCATGCTCTGGTACTTATAAAATAGAATTTTCTTTCAGGGCTATCTGACGCAGCACACCAGTTGTTTTCTTTCCCTCCTCATTTTTTTCCCCTGATGTGTTGACATTTGTTGATTTTGGTTCAGTAAAAATCTTGTTTACACTGGGATGTACTGGAGTGCACAGAAGACATACGGGAGTCAGTCGTATTTATTGAGAGCTTACTGAGCACTGAGCTAAGTGCTTGGGAGAGTATAATATAGCAATGTAACAGACATATTCCCTGCCCATAATGAGCTTACAGTCTAGAGTCAGAGTGGCCTTGTGGAAAGAGCATGGGCCAGGAGACCCAGGTTCCGGTCCCACCTTTACCACTGGACTGCTGTGTGATATTGGACAAGTCACTCAACCTCTTCAAGCCTCAGTTTCTCATCTGTAAAATGGGGATAAGATGGTAAATAATAACTGCTCAATTGAAAAAAACAATGTGTGCCTCTCCCAGGCAAGTGGGGTTTTTCCATGTCTTGCTGGAGGTTTTCCAAATCCTTTATGCTAAAACAAATAAAGATCAAAATAGAAAATTAGTTTTGATGAACTAAATTCTTGATCTAGACAAACCAGAATAATCTCTTTAAGAACATCTGTTGAGACAAATAAAGTCTTCACGTGAGTCCTACCACAGTATTAGACTCTGCGTAATTTTAATTCTAAGGATAATGAATTCAGAGAAGAATCTCAAGGATAATTATCAAGATAAAAGGTAATGGAAAGAATGAAAGAATTTGGTTTATGTTATGTGGGGAGAAGAAAACTAAGGACTTACTTGAAGCCTACTGTGAAGATTCAGGTTTTTATTTTTTTGGAGCAGTCATCAAACTGCTGGCTTTTGGTTGCACCTGGCTTATAAAAGAAGGCAGAAGAAATGACCTAGAGACACAGTAAGCACTGGCTCAAACCAAATGACTTAGCTTGGCTCATCTGGCTGCTGCTATAATCTGCCGGTAAGTAGCTATTGGAGAGGGGCTGCTTCCCTTGAGCAAAAATCATCATGAAGGTCTGGACTCCAAGAGGCAGAGCCAAGACCAAAAATATGCCCTTAAAGGAACAGAAAAAGAGTTTATCAGCGTGGCTCAGTGGAAAGAACCTGGGCTTTGGAGCCAGAGGTCATGGGTTCAAATCCTGGCTCCACCACTTATCAGCTGTGTGACTTTGGGCAAGTCACTTAACTTCTCTGGGCCTCAGTTACCTCATCTGTAAAATGGGGATGAAGACTGTGATTCCCCCGTGGGACAACCTAATCACCTTGTTAACCTCCCCAGCACTTAGAACAGTGCTTTGCACATAGTAAGTGCTTAATAAATATTATTATTATTATTATTAGTAGTAGTAGTAGTAGTAGTAGTAGTAGTAGTAGTAGTATATCCTTACATGTAAACAGCATGGGAGGAACAGTTGCTTGAATGACTACCGTCTTTGGGAACATTGACCCTGCTATTCGGCAAAGTCCTCCAGGATAATCCAATAAACTGCTGAGGTATCTTGCTGCCTTAAATCCTTTTAAACTTTGTTAGCCCCTGGTGTAGCAAGAAGAGGGCAAGCAGTCCCCATTTTACAGATGAGGTAACTGAGGCACAGAGAAGTGAAGTGACTTGCCTGAGGTTATACAGCAGACATGAGGAAGAGCTGGGATTAGAAACTCGGTCCTTCTGACTCCCAGCCCTGTCCATTATGCCAGACTGCTTCTCCCAACCTGTCATTTTCCAAGGTGCTCAGTCCCATAGTGGGATCCTTGAGCCCGTTGCTGGGTAGGGACCATCTCTATATGTTGCCGACTTGTACTTCCTGCACACAGTAAGCACTCAATAAATACGATTGAATGAATTAATGTGGATTTGGCTGAAGGAACCTGTATGTTACCAAAAACTTTATTCCACACTGTGTGTACATAAAGGTAATTCCTTTCTCTGTTGACCAAGTGGAGTCACCTCTCCCCTAAATTTCAGGGGTCTGCCAGCTGTCTTGGGCTCCCAACACTCGCCTGCTATGCCGCGTTGCTTGATTCTGCGCTTCTGTGCTTCATTGTGTGGTTTGGCCTCCTGCTCGTGTTGGCCTCATTTTAGCTCTCCAGCAGCTTGGTGATCCTACTTTCATTTATTCCTTTTTGCACGGATGGCAGAGAAGCCACTTCCCTAGTGGATAGAGCACAGGCCTGCGAATTGGAAGGGCTTGGTTCTAATCCTGGCTCTGCCGCATAATAATAATAATAATAATAATAATAATAATAATAATAATAATAATAATAGTATTTGTTAAACGCTGACTATGTGCCAAGCATTGTTCTAAGCACAGGGGTAGATACAAGGTAATCAGGTTGTCCCACGTGGGCTCACAGTTTTAATCCCCATTTTACAGTTGAGGTAATTGAGGCACCAAGAAGTGGCTTGCCCGAGGTCATACAGCAGATAAGTGGCAGAGCCGGGATTGAAACCCACGTCCTCTGACACCCATGCCCGTGCTCTTTCCACTATACCACGTTGCTTCACCACTTGCCTGCTGTGTGACCTAGGGCAAGTCATTTAACTTCTCTGGGCCTCAGGTACCTCATCTGTAAAGTGGGGATTAAGACTGTGAACCCTACGTGGGACAGGGACTGTGTCCAAACTGATCAATTTGTATCTACCTCAGTACTTAGTACAATGCCTGGCCCATAGTAAGTGCTAAGCAACTACCATAAACCCAAACAAAACACATTCTTCCTGAAGATCCCTCTTGGACCCCAGAACTTTTTTTATCCCACGGTTACCTACTTACCTGCTGATTTATCCAGGATGAGAGAGAAAAATCAAGTTAGAGGAGTAGCTATAGGACAAAACCTTTTACCCTTTTTCAAAAGCTGCTTTGAATTTTTATCATTTTGAACTGCCTCCTCTTAAAGTCATGCATTTATTGTTTCATTGTCACTTCCACCTGACCAGAAGCAGGGTGAGAAAAGCAAGTTTCTTTTTATGGGATTTGTTAAGTGCTTACTATGTGCCTGCCATACAGAGTGCTGGGGTAGATGCAAGGTTGTCAGATTGGACACAGTCCCTGTCCTGCATGGAACTCACAGTCTTAATCCCAATTTTACAGATGAGGAAACTGAGGCACAGCTAAGTGAAGTGACTTGCTCACGGTCACATGGCAGACAGTTGGTGGGGTGAGGATTAAAACCCAGGTCCTTCTGACTCCCAGGCTTGTGCTCTATCCACTAGGTAATATGATTCTTCTCATTGAACAAGAACCTGCTTGCTGTCAGTATGAAATGAACGAATTACTGCTTAGTGTGGAGTTCAACATCAGTCAGGAGAAAAAGGGGGTGACTCTAGGGAGCTTTTGAGGGGGCTTTGGAGTCAGAGGTCTTGGGTTCAAATGCCAGCTCCGCCAATTAGCTGTGTAACTTTGGTCAAGTCACTTCACTTCACTGTGCCTCAGTTACCTGTGGCGAGGTGGCCAAGTGGTTAAGGCGATGGACTGCTAATCCACTGTGCTCTGCACGTATGGGTTTGAATCCCATCCTTGTCGGTAGTAGCTTATTTTCCACCCCACTTGTTCCAAAGTCACGAGGTCGATGCGAGTGGGACCTGGGAGAGCAGGTGTTGAGGTGGTTTTTTTCCCCTTCTAGACTGTGAGCCCGCTGTTGGGTAGGGACTGTCTCTATGTGTTGCCGACTTGTACTTCCCAAGCGCTTAGTACAGTGCCCTGCACACAGTAAGCGGTCAATAAATTCGATTGATTGATTGATTGATTGATTGCTTCATCTGTAAAATGGGGATTAAGACTGTGAGCCCCCCTGTAGGACAACCTGATCACCTTGTAACCTTCCCAGCACTTAGAACAGTGCTATGCACATAGTAAGTGCTTAATAAATGCCATTATTATTATTATTATTATTATTCTGTTTTGCCATGTTGGGGAGATCACCATCACCTGTTAAAACAGGGTGGATAGAATTGCTCCTTTTCCTGCTCAGGCCCTGATGGCTCTCATTAGCTTCTGGCTTTCATTCATTCATTCATTCAATCATATTTATTGAGCGCTTATTGTGTGCAGAGCACTGTACTTAGCGCTTGGGAAGTACAAGTCAGCAGCATATAGAGACGATCACTACCCATTTCATCTGACACTGAGATGCAAAGGCCCAAGATACCACAGCGGTTGGGTGGCAGGGGGTACCGGTGGGCTTTGCTTGGTGATCCAGTGGGCTGGAAGACCAAACACGTGTGCTACCACTGCTTGAATCCCTCACAGCACTACTAGGCTGTAAGCTCCTTGTGGGCAGGGATCGTGGTCTACCATCTCTATTGTATTGTACTCTCCTGAGCACTCACTAGAGTGCTCTGCAAAAAGTAGATGCTCAGTAAATACCATTGACTGATTGACGCAAGGCAGGTGAGAGAGAAGGCCCAAGACCGCCTTTCGTGGCGATCTCCGGGAGGTCTCTCTTCAGATTTGGGGGCACCTTATGGTCCAAGGATCGGATCCAATTCAGTTAATCAGTTGATGGTATTAGCAGTCTACTGATCACTTGAGATCATTATTATTATTATTATTATTGAGAGAGTACACTTCAACAGAATTGGCAGATACATTCCCTGCTCCCAAAGAAACTTACAGTCCAGAGTCTAGAAGTATAATAAAGTCTAAAACTACACTGTCCTTTAGTTTTCTCTATCCCCTAGTACCATGTAAACATATAAATAAATGTTGCAATCCTATATTCTCCCCAAGCCTCTCCCATCTCCCCTCTCCCTTTTGACCGCAGGCCACCTCCTTCTTCTACTCAGGCCCTGATGGTTCTCATTAGCTTCTGGCTTTCATCTGACATTGAGATATTAGGGGAAATGCATTGCAACTGTCCTGCTACCACCTTATTGAGCTTTTTCTGCTGCTGCTTCAACACTCATTTCCTCTTGCCTTCATTCTCACCACACTCCTTTGGTCTAACCCAGAGGAGCAGTGAAGAAAACGGCCTGTTAATTTGTTAGCCGGCTCCACTGGAGACACAGCACCTCGGAGAGATCGCCGCGCTAAGACCAAATTTGCTAAGAATTCAAGGGGACATGCGTTATCCATAATATAGAATCCAAAGGAACAGGACTCTGTGTTTATTCGCACGTATGTTTAATATCCAAGATGGTGTCCAAACAAATGTTGTGGTAACTTGGTTCTGCTAAAATGTGTTTGGTATGTCAGGGAGGTGCCGCCCTTGCTATAAAGTGTGTCTTTAAGCATTTGCGGTTACCGTGCATGTGCCACTATAGCTGCCTAGAGCCTGATGAATGATATTTCTGCTTTATTGGTGAACTAAGCCAACATTTGCTGAGCCTTGGTTTACAACTCATCAGGCATAAATTCCCCCCTCCCCCCCACCCCCTGCCCTTGTAAGTGGCTGTTTGGAGGGCAGCTTTAATTTGTGTACAGAGGACTGCACAAACCTCAGTAATTCAATGAGAGAAAAACTCCATTTAGAATTGTTAGAGCTTATAAAAAATCCACATGAAAGGTAGGCCTGTAGTCCTATATGAATTAGGTTTTAATGTGTAAAATGAGGTCATGTACACTCAGAACTCAGTGCATGCCATTTAATTTATAATGAGTCGGTTTAAGGGCAAACTTTTAATTAATTAATTCATTCATTCATTCATTCAATCGTATTTATTGAGTGCTTACTGTGTGCAGAGCACTGTAGTAAGTGCTTGGATCATCATCATCAATCGTATTTATTGAGCGCTTACTATGTGCAGAGCACTGTACTAAGCGCTTGGGAAGTACAAATTGGCAACATATAGAGACAGTCCCTACCCAACAGTGGGCTCACAGTCTAAAAGGGGGAGACAGAGAACAAAACCAAACATACTAACAAAATAAAATAAATAGAATAGATATGTACAAATAAAATAAATAAATAAATAGAGTAAAAAATATGTACAAACATATATACATATATACAGGTGCTGTGGGGAAGGGAAGGAGGTAAGATGGGGGGATGGAGAGGGGGACGAGGGGGAGAGGAAGGAAGGGGCTCAGTCTGGATCTGACAAACCATCTATTTTGTACTTGGTGGGTTCATTTTAGTTGAATAAAACATGCCGTACCTTTTTTGCTCTCTTCTTCCCATCATGTACATTCTGACAATTTTTGTCAATTGAACTTCCAGCCCCAGAAAACATCCTGCCAAGAATACACACTCAGTTCTTCCATAAAAACATGTTTTCATCGTGTGTTTTGGATACAGCACTGTTCTGGGATTAGAGAATATATTCCTGACGTGTGTCAATCGAAGTAGCCTGGGAAGTCATGTCAAAAGAAATGTAAATGGTTGTATGTATGCATGAGGTCAAGTTGCTCATATTATAACCTTTGTTTTCCTTAAAATGTGATTTTTTAATAATAATAATAATAATAATAATGATGGCACTTATTAAGCACTTACTATGTGCAAAGCACAGTTCTAAGCACTGGGGAGGTTACAAGGTGATCAGGTAGTCCCACAGGGAGCTTACAGTCTTAGTCCCCATTTTACAGATGAGGTAACTGAGGCACAGTGAAGTTAAGTGACTTGCCCAAAGTCACACAGCTGACAATTGGCGGAGTCAAGATTTGAACCCATGACCTCTGACTCCAAAGCCCATGCTCTTTTCACTGAGCCTTTTTAAGGCTGCCTGCTGCATGCTACAGTCTTCTTATACCTCCTAGTTCCCGAAATAGACTTATCTATGGGAAAATCAAGTTGAATTCAGATAAGGATCCCCTTGTGGCAACCTTCAGGATGATGAGAATTCCTCCTTTCCTATCCTCACCCATCCTTGTTTCATTGCTGGTCTCACAATTGGAAATTGACAATGGGGAGGTCAAGGGGAGTCCATCCTCACCCTGGAGATGGGGAGAAAGTTCTGCTGCTGAGGAGGTTAGTGTGTGTGTCGGGGGGGGGGGGCCGGTGACCGATGGAAGCGGGGAGGGAAGAAGGGAAAGTTTTATTGTCTGGCTCTTGGGACAGAGCCCTGCACTGACCCCACACCAACCCACCCTCTCCATCATCATGCCCTTATCCCCACACACCCATCTGGGGTCTCCCCATCCCACCCTTCCTCAGACCTCAGGCCCCTCAGTTGCCCCTGTATCCTGGCCATCCCATCTCTTCCCCACAGTATATATATATATATATATATATATATATATATATATATATATATATATATATATATATATATACTAAATAGAGTAGTAAATCTGTACAAACATATATATATATATGTTTGTACAGATTTACTACTCTATTTATTTTACTTGTACATATTTACTATTCTATTTATTTTGTTAATGATGTGCATTTAGCTGTAATTCTACTTGTTCTGACCACTTGACACCTGTCCACATGTTTGGTTTTGTATCCTGGCCATCCCATCTCTTCCCCACAGCATATATATATATATACTAAATAGAGTAGTAAATCTGTACAAACATATATATATATGTTTGTATATACTATATATATTGTATATATATATATTGTATATATATATATATTATATTGTATATATATTGTATATATATAGTATGTGGTGTC
The DNA here is from genome assembly GCF_015852505.1 of Tachyglossus aculeatus. Classification (NCBI taxonomy): domain Eukaryota; kingdom Metazoa; phylum Chordata; class Mammalia; order Monotremata; family Tachyglossidae; genus Tachyglossus; species Tachyglossus aculeatus. Next base: position 10,191,237 of record NC_052072.1, read on the forward strand.
ATGGCGGGCGGTGCCGCGTTGGGGGGGCTGCGGGGCAATCGGCTGACATCGCCGCCATCGCCACTCATCCTTGCCTCGCACCCTTCTTCAAGGGAAGAGGGAACCCTTTCGGGTTCGGAGCCAGCCCCATTTTCGGGGTTTGGTGCTGCCCGGGCGACAATGGCACCCGATTCGGGGCAGGGCGGTCTAGGCCCAAATTGGGGCCCACGGGCCGGGCATGGGCCATCGATTGGAATCAGGAGACCCTCGACGGGTGGGCTTAGAAAACCGCTCTTGCCACTTGTTGCTGCCAATGTATTTTATTAGTGATGTGTAGATAGCCATAATTCTTACCTCCATCTTACCCCCATCTTACCTCCCTCCCTTCCCCACAGCACCTGTATATATGTATATATGTTTGTACATATTTTTTTACTCTATTTATTTATTTAATTTATTTGTACATATCTATTCTATTATATTTTGTTAGTATGTTTGGTTTTGTTCTCTCTCTCCCCCTTTTAGACTGTGAGCCCACTGTTGGGTAGGGACTGTCTCTATATGTTGCCAATTTGTACTTCCCAAGCACTTAGTACAGTGCTCTGCACATAGTAAGCGCTCAATAAATACGATTGATGATGATTGATGATATATATATATATATGTTTGTACAGATTTACTACTCTATTTTACTTGTACATATTTACTATTCTATTTATTTTGTTAATGATGTCCATTTAGCTTTAATTCTACTTGTTCCGACCACTTGACACCTGTCCACATGTTTGGTTTTGTTGTCTGTCTTCCCCTTATAGACTGTGAGCCCGTTGTTGGGTAGGGTCCGTCTCTATATGTTGCCAACTTGTACTTCCCAAGCGCTTAGTACAGTGCTCCCAAGCTCTCAATAAATGATTGAATGAATGAATGAATGAAAACAAAATTAAATGATAAAATATTCTGATGTCAAAGCGAATGAGTTATCGCAAGCCTTAATGGACATGGTATACATCTAAACAGAACTGTGAAGTTTAAACATTTTCACAAGGAGATAAAAACACATTATCACCTTGGGAAGATAGTGAAACACTTCAAAATTATATTTTAATATAATCGTCTGTTGGTAACTAAATAGCACTTGGCTCTGTGGGTTAATTTTATGCCACTCTAAACTTTCAAAATAGTTTTCCTTCAATAGTTTCTGACACCATCTCAGGGTTTTAATCAGGATCATAAAATAACTAGAACATGTGAACATTTTCCTCCATACTGAAAGACTAGCAGGCTCGTAAGTTAGCTATTACTTTCACAGATTTCAGCTATCATGCACAAATGAGATAAACCAATTCTCATGCTTCCTCCTCAGTCTGCAAATCCCTAGCATATGCCTGCGTATACTTCAAAGTAATAAATTGCATTTTCAGGAAAACACTGTGGATTATACTCGTGAACATTGAGAACTTTAGTTTTCATCATTGTCTTATAAATATGCAGGAGCTTCTAGAGGCTCATGAAAAAAGCACAATTACAATATCTAATATTTTTCAAAGATAAATCACTTATTTTTTGATGAATGAGTAAGCTTGTGGGCTTTTAACGTAGGTTTTTCAGGAGTCTTTCATTTTCGGAAATTTGTCACATATTGAAACAATCCCTCTGATCACAAGAAAAAATGTGGAACATGATCATCTGATGATATTCCAGTCACTGTTGGACCTTACCACAAAACATCGTTAAAATTTCCCCCAAAAGGGAGTATAGCAGGGAGATGAGCTGAAGAGAGAATAGAAGGAAAGGGAAAGACATGATGCAATTGGAAAAAAAAAAGATTTGTAAATTAATTTGCATTTATTGAGACGGCACCTGAGTGGTTGTTCACTGTCTGGGAATGCATGATGTGGTTGTGTTTGAAGGCGTGTGTGTGCATACCCTGTGGACTAGAACTAAGAAGCCCTGTGGGGCTCTCTAACTAGAGAAGCAGCGTGGCTTAGTGGCAAGATCACGGCCTTGGGAGTCAGGGGTCGTGGGTTCTAATTCCGCCTCTGCCACTTGCCAGCTGTGTGACCTTCGGCAAGTCACTTAACTTCTCTGTGCCTCAGTGACCTCATCTATAAAATGGGGATGAAGACAGTAAGCCCCACGTGGGACAAATTGATTACCTTGTATCTACCCCAGTGCTTAGAACAGTGCCTGGCACATAGTAAGCACTGAACACATACCAACATTATTAAGAAGAATGGGTAGAATCAATCTGTTAAATGACAGTTGTGGTATTTGTTAAACACTTAGTATGTGGCAAGGACTGTTTTAATAATCATGAAGGTATTTGTTAAGCACTTACTATGTGCCAAGCATTGTTCTAAGTGCCGGGATAGAGACAAGGTTGCCAGGTTGTCCCATGTGGGGCTCACAGTCTTAATCCCCATTTTACAGATGAGAGAACTGAAGCACAGAGAAGTGAAGTGACTTGCCCAAAGTGACACAGCTGATAAGTGGCGGAGTCGGGATTAGAACCCACGACCTCTGATTCCCAAGCCCGTGCTCTTGCCACTAAGGAGAGTGACAAGATAATTAGGTCAGAGAGAGTTCCTGTTCCACACGGTCCTCCCAGTCTAAGCAGGAGGAAGAGAACAGATTAGGAAACTGAGGCACAGAGATCTTAAGTGACTAGCCCAAGGTCACAGTCAGTCAGTATTTACTGAGCACTTACTGTGTGCAGAATAATAATAATAATAATAATAATGGCATTTATTAAGCGCTTACTATGTGTAAAGCACTGTTCTAAGCACTGGGGAGGTTACAAGGTGATCAGGTTGTTCCACGGGGGGGCTCACAGTCTTAATCCCCATTTTACAGATGAGGTAACTGAGGCCCAGAGAAGTTAAGTGACTTGCCCAAAGTCACACAGCTGACAGGCAGCAGAACTGGGATTTGAACCCCTGACGTCTGACTCCAAAGCCCGGGCTCTTTCCACTGAGCCACGCTGCTTCCCCTGTACTATACTGTACTAACTGTTTAGGAGAGTACACTATAACAATATACAAGGTATATTCCCTGCCCCAGTGAGCTTACAGTCTAGAGGGGTCACAGGGCAGGTAGGTGCCAGAGGCAGGATTAGAACCCGGGTCCTCTGACTGCTCCAGCTCACACTGTTTTCATTAGGCTACACTGCTTCTCTTAAAGAAACCACCTGCTATCAGTGGTTCAGAGGTGTTAAGTGTACAGCCAGCTTGCACTCCCTAGAAGAAGTAGTGACCTACTGGCTACAGCATTGGTCTGGAAGTCAAAAGGACCTGGGTTCTAATCCCAGCTCTGCCCCTTGTCTGCTGTGTGACCTTGGACAAGTCACTTCACTTTCTCTGCCTTGGTTCCCTCATCGGTAAAATGGGGATTAAGACTGCGAGCCCTATGTCGGAGAAGCAGCGCGGCTCAGTGGAAAGAGCACGGGCTTTGGAGTCAGAGGTTATGGGTTCAAATCCCGGCTCCTTCAATTGTCAGCTGTGTGACTTTGGCCAAGTCACTTAACTTCTCTGGGCCTCAGTTACCTCGTCTGTAAAATGGGATTAAGATGGTGAGCCCCCGTGGGACAACCTGATCTCCTTGTAACCTCCCCAGCACTTAGAACAGTGCTTTGCACATAGTAAGCACTTAATAAATGCCATTATTATTATTATTATTATTATTATTATTATTATTATTATGTAGGTCAGGGGCAGTGTCCAACCTGATTAGCTTGCATCTATCCCAGCGCTTAGTACAGTGCCTGACATATAGTAAGTGCTTAACAGATACCATTTTAATTCACTTTTGCTTACCAGTTCCAAATTGCTCACGTGCAAAAAGTAGTGCCACATCAATGACATCATTGGAAAGAGAAACAAATTAGGTTTTCAGATAGCTGCAGAGCATAGCATTTAGATATCAGAGCAGCCACCTTTATCTAATGTAGCCAGACTGTCAAATATCCTGAGACCAAACAAAGGAGGAAAGAAGATAAGAGATTTCAAATACCTGTATCTTGTCTCCAAATCAGTCCATTACCACTCTGATATGCACTCCCTGAACAGAACTTCCATCCTAACGAGTCACACTAGCAAGAGCTATGATTTGGCCACTCATGAAGGCTAGACACTTGCCTACCTCATCCAAGATATGGCCGTCAGGGCTAGTTGAGGTAGGCTTAAAATCAGCTCCCCTGTAACACGGTGATTATGTTCCTGATGAACCTGTCTTTAAGAAGAAATTGTCTTGTATGTAGTATTTACGTCTTGATTGGTGCACATGTGTGCACAACCTTTCTTCCGACGTCACATCACATTCTGTCTAGGCAAACATATATAGCCGGACAAACTTCCGCAGTTCTCCAAAAGCATTCTATCCAAAACTCCTCATTATAACACACATTGTTGAAGAACTGATTGCAGTCCTTAAATATACCATTGCCTCATCTTCATCAATACTTAATGATTGCCTGCTGAGTGTAAAGCACTGTACAAGATGCTTGGGAGTACATAAAAATAAAGTCAATCAGTGACATTTAGAGAGCACTTCCCGTGTGCAGAGCACCATATTAAGCACTTGGGAGAGTACAGTACTGAATAGTGGTTAAGCCGTTTCCTGTCCATAATGAGCTTACCGTCTAGAAGACACAGTCCCCGTCCTGGAAGAGCAGACATTGTTCCTCCAGATTTATTACCACAAAATTACTCAGTAAAGTAGAACTTTAGAACTGGCAGGGTGGGAGAAACCATGAGTAAGTATTCATCCATTTCCGGACTGGTATTTCCCAAAAGTCCCTGCTGGTAATTGGAAAAATGGGTCTAAGACAAGTAGCAAGTGACTAGAAGGAGTGTCAGGTTGCTGATTGGTAGCCGCTCATGTCTTATGCCGTCGAGTCATTTCTGACCCATAGCAACACCATGGACACATCTTCCCTGAACGCCCCACTCTGCATCTGCAATCGTTCTGGTAATGTACCCAAAGAGTTTTCTTGGTAAAAATATGGAAGTAGTTTTCCATTGCCTCCTTTCTCATAGTAAACTTGAGTTTACGCTCAACTCTCTCCCATGCCACTGCTGCCCAGCATGCGTGAGTTTTGTAGCAGATTTCCTTCCACTCGCTACCCACTACCCAAGCTAGAAATTGAATCGACAGGCCTCTGCTTGACTCTCCCTTCCATAGCTGAGACTGGTAGAGTACTGGTAACTCTCCAGGTATGACCCTGAGAGGGGTTAGTCACTCTAGTCTTGAATATATCATTATTTAGAAAGTGGTTTTGAAATTGTTAAAAGAGTAAATGTGCCTGACCCACTAGGGTCACAACTTGGCTTGTGGACATTAATTCTGGGCGACAGTAACACAGAACAAAATACTTCAGAATTAGATGTAGTATTGTTGCAGTGTTAATTGTTGTCATGTTAGTTTTCACTAATGATTGAAATCCATGGTGAACTTCTCAGTTTTATGTAAACAAACATGGTTTAAAAAGCAGATATGGGAAACATGCACACTTATTTCATGTGATTTTAGAAGGATATTTTAATTTGCCATCCATTGCTGAAAATAGAGTAAACTATTTTGAAAAAACAAAGAAAACTTACAATTAGAAAAGAAATGATGGTTCTGAGGAAAAATCTGTGTTAGAACGGTGTCAAAACCTCCATTATGAAGAGAATGATTCAACGAGCAAATTGGTAAATTCAGAGATTTTACTGTATTGTCAAAGATTTCCAAAAGAGAATGTGTTGTTTAGAACTCTCAGAGCTAAGCATTTTAAAGGTGAAATGTAAACAAGTCCATTTTCCAAAGGTAAGGCAGGATATTTTGACTGAAAAGTGGCCTGTGCCAATCTGTGAGAGGTATTTCTGGTGTACCCCTCTGGAACGCCTTACCCTGGCAACGTTACAGAGGCTTGAACCGCTTCACAAGTCCCTAACAAGGCCTTGCAGTTTTAGACTCAGAGTCCTTAAGGCCAGAGTGGAGTTAGAGAACTGATTGAACTTCAATTGTGGAGAAGGTCACCCTCTTCCAACTCCCTGGAAATTAATTGGTGATTAATTGGTGTTATATCTCATCCAACTGGTCAGAGAACAGGCTATCACAAGCTCCTTGGCACCGGCAAATTTAGCAAATTGGCCTTAGCACTAGTTGATTGACTACATGACAGGTCAAATGATGTCCTACCAGCTCTACCATTTCATGACAGCTCAACAATTGGCAGATATACCCCTGAAAGGTCAGTGTGCAAATCTAATTGATGGATGAGGAGGTATTGCTTTGCGTACATCATTTGGATTCTGACTTGCCTGTCATGGATGACACTGTTCCAAACACTAGATTAAAAAATTAACGTAGCAATCTCAGGTAGGACCTGGCTGCTCAACTCCTCAAGTGAGTTGTAATTAACATTTTCTTTCAGTTACTTACTTCTTTATAACTCCTTAACTATTAATGATGGGGTCACCGTTTGTCTGAATGGACACTCCCTCTGCATACATGTGCTAGTAGTGAAATGTGACAATTCATAAGCATGATTGTGGGGGTACTAATATTATAAAGAATGCCTTGTTAGTGGTGAGGGAAGCATAGACAACTACGGCATATCCCTGTTTTATAGAAAATTTCTGTTCAGTGTTCTGATTCTCCTGATTGTTTGGGGGTTTTTGTGGTTGTTGTTGTTGGTGTGTGTGTGTGTTTGATTTTAAGCTGGATTGAATGAAAAGTATGTATTTATATTCCCCTCATTGTCCCCCCATTAAATCAAAATGCACCCTTTGTTTCGATTTCATCCCTGAGATGTTACTATTGCAGTCCATATGGATTAGAAGGAAGCTACTACTGTGCATATAGTGACTTTCCAGAAATTAGTGGAATTAGTCCATGGCAGAGGGGCAGTATTGGGGCGGGGAGTGGGGGGAAGTGTTGGTATTTGTGAAGCATACTACTCAGCACTGGGGTAATAATCAGATAATCAGATTATCAAACAAGATAATCAGGTTAGACATAGCCCCCGTTCTGCATGGGGCTCACAGTCTAAGTGGAAGGGAGAATGGTTATTGAATCCCCATTTTACAGTTGAAGGATCTGAGGTACAGAGAAGTGAAACGACTTGCCCACAATCATGCAGCCAGCAAGTGGTGGAGTCAGGATTAGAACCCAGGTCCTAGCACTCTGAGGCCCTGGTTCTTTCCAGTAGTTTTCAGTGTATAAAGAGGAAGTCAAGTGGCGTTACAGGAAAACAGGGCACTCATGAGTATTTGTGAAAAGTATACTGTTCTTCCTCCCATTTTGTACTGTGAGCCCCATGTGGGACAGGGACTGTGACTGATCTGATGATCTTGTATCTACCCCAGAATTTCGCACAGTTCTTGGCACATGGTATACCCTGAAGAAATTTCACTATTATCATGATTATTAGTATTGTTATTATTATTGACATTCCAGAGGCTGAGACTTGGGATTCCAGCCACCTTCAGTTGATACATAGAGAGAACTGGACTCAATATGTAAGACCAAGCTACTTAGGCAAGACTACAGAAAAGCAGCATGGCTTAGTGGAAAGAGCCCAGGCTTGAGAGTCAGAGATCATGGATTTGAATCCTGGCTCTTACACTTGTCAGCTGTTTGGCTTTGGGCAAGTCACTTAATTTCTCTGTGCCTCAGTTACCTCATCTGTAAAATGGGGACTGAGATGGTGAGCCCCACAGAGGACAACCTGATTACCTTGTATCTACCCCAGCCCTTAGAACAGTGCTTGGCACATAGTAAGTGCTTAAGAAATACTATTATTATTATTATTATTATCACTATTATTATTATTATTATTATTATTACATGGATTGCAGAAATTAGTGGCTCAAGAAACAAGCCCCTCTTGCCTCACCTTCTAGTCCATTTAGATCTCTCTCCTCACCCCATTATCAGGATGTTCCAATTGTGCAGCTGAGGCCAAGGGATCGGTGAAAAAAGTTTATTATGCAAGGGAAAGAGCCTCCCTAATTATATTTTTAGGATGATTAAAATCTTTATTTGAATGGATTTGATGTTCTGTTGGTATGCTACTAATTAATGCACAGATGGATCATCATTAGCCAGGTCAGTTCAGCCCTTCCTGTTGTGAAAAGAGGTCTAGGAATGAAAATTCTGGAATAACTTTCATTGACTCGGTCATATTTATTGAGCACTTACTGTGTGCAGAGCATTGTACTAGCTCTTGGGAGAGTATAATACAACAATAAGCAGTCACATTCGCAGTCCACAATGTTCTTACATTTTAGAGCAGTGGAGACAGACATCGGTACAAATAAATAAAAATTACCAATGTTTGCCTGTAGTGGGTAGGGGTTGTCTCTCTTGCTGAATTGTACTTTCCGAGCACTTAGTACAGTGCTGTGCACATAGTAAGCACTCAATAAATACAACTGAATGAATGAGATGTAGGCATAAGTGCTGTGGGGTGGGGAGAGGGAGGAGAAAAGGGAGCAAGTCAGGGTGATGCAGAAGGGAGTGGGAGATGAGGAAAAATGGGGCTTAGTCTGGGAAGACTTCTTGGAGGAGCTGTGCCTTCAGAAAGGCTTGAAAGTGGGGAGAGGAATTGTCTATCAGATTTGGGGAGGAAGGGCGTTCTGGGCCAGAGGGGTTGGTGGTGAGACAAGGAGCTTGAGGCACAGTGAGAAGGTTAGCACTAGAGGCGTGAAGTGTGCAGGCTGGGTTGTAGAAGGAGAGAAGCAAGTAAGGTAGGAGGTGGGCAAGGTGGTAGAGTGTTTTAAAGTTAATGGTGAGTAGTTTTTGTGTGATGCAGAGGTGGATAGGCAACCACTGGAGTTTTTGAGGAACGGGGTGATCTGTCCTGAATGTTTTCATAGAAAAATGATCCAGGCAGAAGAGTGAAGTAAGGACTGGAGTGGGGAGTGACAAGAGGCTTGGAGGTCAGCAAGGAGACTGATGCAGTAATCCAAGTGGGATAGGAAGAGTGTTGTATTAATGAGGTAGCAGTTTGGATGGAGAGGAAAGGGCAATTTTAGTGATTTTGCGAAGGTGGGACCATAAGGATTTGGTAATGGATTGAATATTTGGGTTGAATGACAGAAAGGACTCAAGGATGATAATAATAATAATAATAATAATAATAATAATAATAATAATAATAATAATGGCATTTGTTAAGTGCTTACTATGTACAAAGCACTGTTCTAAGTGCTGGGGGGATACAAGGTGATAAGGTTGTCTCACATGGGGCTCACAGTCTTAATCCCCATTTTACAGATGAGGTAACTGAGGCTCAGAGAAGTAAAGTGACTTGCCCATGGTCACACAGCAGACATGTAGCAGAGTCAGGATTAGAACCCGTGACCTCTGACTCAGCCTGTGCTCTTTCCATTGAGCCATGCTGCTTCTCTTAAGGTTATGGGATTTTGAGACAGGAAGGGTGGTGGTGCCATCTACATTATTGGGAAAGTCAGGGGGAGGAAAGTGTTTGTGTGGGAAGATACGGAACTCTGTTTTGGACACGTTAAATTTGAGGTGAAGGGAGAACATCCAATAGAGATGTCTTGAAAGAGGGAAGGAGGGAGGGAGGGAGGGAGGGAGAGAGAGAGAGAGACAGAGAGAGAGAGAGAGAGAGAGAGAGAGAGAGATCAGGGCTGGAAGTGTAGATTTGGGTATCGTCCATGTAGAGGTGTAGTGAATGAGCTCTCCAAGGGAGTGGGCGTAAATGGAGAATAGAAGGGGACCCAGAGCAGAACCTTGAGGGACCCCCATGGTTAGGGGTTAGGAGACAGAGGAAGAGCCCATGAAAAGAAACTGAGAATGAAATCCCCCTCTAAACTGTAAGCTTGTTGTGGGCAGGGAATGTGTCTGTTATTCATTCATTCATTCAATTGTATTTATTGAGCGCTTACTGTATGCAGAGCAGTGTACTAAGCACTTGGGAAATACAAGCCGGCAACATATAGAGACGGTCCCTTCCCAACAATGGGCCATACTGTTACAGTGTACTCTCCCAAGCGCTTAGTAAAGTGCTCTGCCTATAAATGAGCTTAAAGTTTAGAAGTGTGGACAGATACTCATATAAATAAAGAATTTATAACATATAATTTATAGATATGTAAATGAGTGCTGTGGGGCAGAGGCTGGGATGAATACCAAACATATACAGGTCACAGAGCCTTGTGCATAGACAATACAGAAGGGAGAGCAAGTCGGGGAAAAGAGGGATTAATCGGGGAAGGGCTCTTGGCAGAGATGTGTCCTCAATAAGTGTTTGAAGGTGGGGAGACCGGTGGTCTGGCATATATGGAGGGGAAGGGAGTCACTGAAGGAGGAGGGAGGGTGACACATAAGGTGTGGTTGGTTGTGACTCGAAAGCCCCATTGAGCTTGTAAGAACCAATAATGGCAAGGGGAGGGGTGAGAAGGGGGGGTCTGGGGAGGGGCAGGGGAGGAAGATACCTATATTCATTCATTCAATCGTATTTATTGAGCGCTTACTGTGCGCAGAGCACACTTATCTTGACCAACACATGTTGGCTCCAGCATGCTCACAGGGAACGTTATTCAGCTGTCAAGTAACTCTAGGTGTTAATGTTCAGCTAGAATGCCCTAGACAATTTTTCTCTCCTGGGATCGATAATCAGTAATAAAGGAAATAGTAGCCAAGAAATACACCAAAGATTAATGTTAGAAAGACTTGCTTTGAAAAGCCTGAAAAAAGTCATGAAAAGTGCTGATGTAACTATTGCCCCCAAAATACAAATTGTCAACTCTGTGTTGTTTCCAGTGACAATGTATGGATCTGAAAGCTGGACAGTGAAAAAACAGGATAGAAAGAACATTGATTCTTTTGAAATGTGATGTTGGAGAAGGCTTTTGTGAATACCATGGACTGCCCGAAAGACAAACGAAAGTATTGTAGAGCAAATTAGACAAAAGTGGTCTTTAGAAGGCCAAATGACTTGACTTAGATTAGAATATTTTGGACACATAATCAGGAGGACTAATTCTCTGGAGAATACACTAATGCTAGGAAAAGTCCTGGGAAAACGTGAGACAGACCAGCAGCTAGATGGATAGAGACCATAACAACGATAATGGAAGAACCATTAGAAAAGTTGTGGATTATGGCAGAGGACAGGACGTTTTGGAGGAAGTATATCCATGGAGTCGGTATGAATCTGAAATGACTTGATGACACTTAATTATAATAAAAGAATGCATTGGCGATTTGCATACATTTACTGAATTTTTGTCTCATGCAAACCTGTAAAGTTGAACTTACACAGCCTTTTTTATGAGCGATTCAAACTAATTAGCATAAGAAAATGAATATATTTGCTTTCAACTTTAGTTTTAACAAGCATCTTTATTTCCTACCATCATTTCTCCCAAACTGTGTGATTTCATTAAACGTTTGAGTAGAACCTTATTGCAGAATTGGGAAGTGTTCTTACTGAAACACGGGCTCGTGTCCTGCCCACATAAATGGTAAACGGTTGCATGCTTGGAGGTAAATTTATTAGATAACTGTACAGGCTTATAAAAACATTTGGGAGCTTCCATATAAACCCTTATGCAGAGGGAGGGGGAAATTACACTTCCCTCCTATTACAAGCACAGCATCATAAATGTTTAAATGCAATTGAATAATCTATTACCTGTTTAATACACTGATTGATCAATCAGTGGTATTTGTTGAGCGCTTACTGTATGCAGAGCATCGTACCAAGCTCTTGGGAGAGTACAGTATAACAGAGTTGGTAGGTACGTTCCCTGCCCACAGTGAGCTTGTATCCTAGAGGGATATATTGTCATTATTCATTCACAGTATTTGAATGCTTAGTGTGAGCAGTGCAGAGTATTGAGTGCTTTGGAGAGTTCAATGAATGTAAAAGACACAGATATGCTGTCAAGGAGCTTGCAATCTAACAGTTGAGAGCGGCTGATTATACATATTTAGAGTCCACTGGGAGCATAAAGAAAAGTAGATACACCTAGTAGTGACAAAACTCTGGAAAAAGTAATCGGTTAACAGAGGTGGAGCATGTAAATTGATATTATATGCCCAGGGAACTAATGGTTACTGTTTGGATGATTTGACCATGAGCAGTGGAAATTTGTTGGGGAATGTTTCCTGGAGGAAATGGGTTTTCAGGAAGGCCTTGAAGGTGAGAAAGCTATGGAAGATGGACTTTTAAGGGTGGGAGTTTCTTGTAATAGGGAGGTTGTGAGCAGGAGATCTGAAATGAGAAAGATGAAAGTAAAGTACAGGATGAAGATTAACTCTGATGGAGAAGAGAGTGAAAATCAGCATGGTGCAGTGGATAGAACACAGGCCTGGGGGTCAGAAGGACCTGGGTTCTAATCTCACCCCTGCCGTGTGACATTGGGCAAGTCACTTCTCTGTGCCTCAGTTAGACCATCTATAAATTGGGGATTAAGACTGTGAGCCGCATGTGAAACATAGATAATGCCCAACCCTATTAGCGTATATGTGTCAAGTGCCCGGAACATAGTAAGCTCTTAATTCTATTAAAAAAAAACAAAACTAGGATGTAGTGGGTGAAGAAAAATCTCACTTAAAGAGGATAGACTCTAAGGGAAAGTTTTGAAGCCAATGTTCAGGAGCCTGTTTTGTGTAGGCTATCTACAAGGTTGAATTCTGATGCTGAAATACCATTAGACACATTTAGTGACAGATGCAGTAACTTCCACTCCATTTGTTTCTTGATTTTAAAATTTGAAATTTTTAAAGAAAGATAGCAAACTGGTTTTGTTGGTAGATTAATAGGATGGCCTGTACCGATTAGTAATCAAGGAATTAGTCTACTATAAAAATAAACTATTAAAGTTTTATCTCAGAAGCACTTTATCTTTAACAGCAACTATAAAGGAGAAAACATATATCTCAAGAATTAAAAGAAAAAAAAATGGAAGCCTTACTTCCTGCCTGTGGAGAATAGGTTGCTGGATTTTCAAATTAAAGAATTATCCATACCAGAAATGAACAGTCAATTATGAAAATTATTTCTGAATAGCCAATTTGCATATCCCTAATTGTATTCATTCCATTTGAAAGCCTGAAGTTGGTATTTATGATGTTTTGATTGATTAGTAATGCATTTGTGTTACTAATGTTGCCAACAAGATACCTGGTAAATGGTTCTTTGAGTATCTCTTCTGAACAAATGTTTTTCAAAATAAGTGTTTGCTTCATTTAGGAGGTGAATAAAGATATAAAATCTCGTTATCAAAATATTTTCATTAAGGTATTAAGGTACCTCTTTGGTTTTACAGTGTCTCAGCCTATAATAGATTGACTTAGATTGAAATTATACTTGTTTAGCTCATAATTTAATGTGAAAAGGATCTGTTTGCCAAAGTGAACATACAAGCCTTCTCTTCCTCTAGGTGGTTTTAGCTAATTGTTGGAATTATAAACAGATCGTTCTGAATATGTTTATACAGAAGACTATCTTTTTGTTTCCAGTGAACTCCCCCATGTACTTGGTATAGTGCTCTGCACACAATAAGCATTCAACACGTACCATTAATTGATAGGTGAAAATGAAAAACTATTTGGGACCGATGCATGTTGGTTTTTTTTTCATTTCCTCCAAGGAGGAAACTCCTCAATCTTCTTCAAAAACTCATTCTAGTCTTTTGTCTGCCCAGGAATCAGGAGTGTCTTCCCTATTTCTTCCCTATTTCCACCCAGAAGTCTTTTCTGCCTTGATTGAAGATTATTGTTTTTTAGTGGACCTTGAGAATAACTGGTCAGCCGCCTTCCCCTTAAAGCTAAGGAATAATAGTTTACCAACTCTGTGATCATTTTTGTCATCCTTCCTTGGGTGGAGATTGTCTTATTTTAAAGTTTTAATTTTTAATTTTTACTCATTTAGACATTGTCAACATTTAGGTTTTTTGTGACAAAAAATATGTTCAACCTCAAAAACTATCAGTCAGAGCTTCCGAGAAAAACATGTAGAGCTTAAGGTTCACAAGCAAACATGAAGGTGTACTGCACACCTATATACTCTGTTGGGGTAATGGAAGAGGTCATAACAATGCCCCCACAAGCCTAATAATAAAAATAATGATGATGACATTTGCTAAGCACTTATTATGTGCGAAGCACTGTTCTAAGCTCTGGGGGGGATACAAGGTGATCAGGTTGTCTCACGTGGGGCTCACCGTCTTCTTCCCCATTTAGTAGATGAGGTAACTGAGGCAAAGAGAAGTTAAATGACTTGCCCAAGGTCACACAGCAGACAAATGGTGGAGCCGGGATTAGAACCCATGACCTCTGACTCCCAAGCTCATGCTCTTTCCACTGAGCCACTCATTTTCAGGTCAGGTGGAGAAGATCACCCCACTCATCAAAAGGGATGTACAAAAATGGGGTTCAACATAACCTTACACATTCCATAGTGTGAAATGTAAAATCAGATAAAGTCCTACTGATTGCAGAGGTCTCACCTGTTCTCCCTTGGACTTTTTGCCTTGCAAAATTAAACCTTAATCTGAGAAGACAAGAGGGCAAAAAAATGAAAGGAAAAAAGACCTAATGAACATCCACATTCCCTGTTATACTGGGAGAAAACTTTTCTCTTTTATTAAAACTTGAGCTTTGTGTGGTAGCTCTCCAATACAAAACATGTCATTTAAATGTGCCCTTCTGCCAGGCTTAACCTCTCAAACACAACTGTTACCTACCTCACATCAGCCCCAACAATATAATTCCCTGGAGCCTCAGGAGAGAGCTTCCTTCCTGTTTTCAGATTATAATTTGTGACTCCATCACCTTTCCATCCCTGCTCCTTCTTTTCACATCACACACACACAAACACTTGTGATGACAGGGTTGAAGTCGTAACTAAAGGGCATTTTTATGATATTATAAAGAGTATCTTCACATTTTCAAAGAAAAGTATAATCCTACAACTAATCAGGGCCAATATAAGATTCTTATTTCATAAAAGCAAACTTTGTTGTTCATTTGCTTACAGCTGATCGCAGTGTTTGATGAACAAGAGCCAATGCATAAAATTGACAGCTCTGGAGGAGATCGACCCAGCCCAGACACTTCGGAGACAGAAGTGGCTACCCAGCTCTCTGCCTTTCAACCAATTGGGGGAGAAATCGAAGTCACACCTTCTGCTCTGAAATTAGGTATGTGCCTGTCGCCCAGTGATATCTAGAGGTGATAAACACAATGTCGCACCCGGATGATTATATTTTCTTACCTCTACCTTCATCTTAGTAGCTTGTTTCCATATTTTCCGCCTTCATTTTGATGTTTTTGAAACATCAGTTGAATAGCTTTTGTGATAATGTTTTGATAAGCATAAGAATAACAATAAGAACTGCGGTCTTTGGGCTCCTCGTATGTGCTATGTGCAGGGGTAGACACAAAATCAGCAAGTCCCAAGTGGGACTCACAGTTTAAGGAGGAAGGAGAACAAGCATAGACTCCACATTTTGCATTTGCAGGAACTGAGGCATAAGTGACTTTCCCAGGGTCACACAGAAGACAAGTGGCAGAGCTGGGATTAGAATCCAGGTCCTCTGACCCCTAGGCCTGTGTTCCATCCACTAAACCACTCTGCTTCCAAGTATTAAGATTATATGGGATGCTGTGCCTTGAACTGCAGTCCTGTTTGTCAGTAGTCCAGTAAATTAATGGCATTGGGAAATATTCACCTCTGTCCTGAAAAATATGCATTTGAACCTTTAAGGAACACAAAGCAGAGAAAAAAGACTCCATTTTTTTAAATTTCTCTTTGCCTAGCTAGGTTGAAAACTTTCCAAAGAGTTTTCAAATTTTAGTTTTGAATTACTTTATTATGACATGTTCAAACCAGAATACTGGGGATTTTATTCTGGAGTTTCCTTCTGGTTAAGTTTGTTTAGGAGATTTGATTTTGAATAGAAAGAGAAAAAGAAAATGCCTAGTTTTAATGGTTTCACTGAAATTTTAACCCTCATCGAACAAGTGGAAGCTTACCAGTGTCACTTTATCCTTTATTATTTCCTTATGAATATATGTAACATTCAGTTTAAAGATATATGTTGAGTAACATGTCTCAGGGGTTCATTTCTAGAATTCATTCTAAGATTATTCTTAATACTTTATGCACATGCAAAATTTTGGCAGCAATTCAAAGTACCTGCTGCAATGTAAATCTTGACAGGAAATAGGAATCTAGGTCCATATGTCAAAGGAAGCTGAAAAGTAAAGAGTATTTAAAAAGGTAGAGTAAGCGTACTCCTTGTGCTTTATACATTATTGCAATGTATATATTCTTCCCATATGAAATATATGTAGCTCTGTCCCACTGAAATATTGCACATCCCTGGCATGTTTGGACAAGGCAGGAGGCATATAGACAACTAAGAAATAGTTGTCTTTCTTTTTCTTTCATTATTTCTAAGCTAGAGCCAGGTAAATGAGATCTGTCCTTTTTGAAGTTGGCCAGGGGCAGTTTTGTGTATGCTTGTGGTGAATGCAACATAGATGTGACTTCAATCAATCAGTTGTATTTATTGAACGCTCATTGTTTGCAGAGCCCTGTACTAAGCACTTGGGAGAGTACAACGCAACAGTATAACAGACACATTCTTTACCCACAATGATTTTAAAGTCTAGAGGGGGAGACAGACATTAATATAAATAAGGTCATGGGTTCTAATCTTGCTCCACCACTTGTCTCCTGTGTGACCTTGGGCAGGTCACTTCACTTCTCTGGGCTGTTACCTTATGTGTAAAATGGGGATTGAGATGTTGCAGCCCATGTGGGACGGGGCCACGTCCAACTGATTTGCTTGTATCCATCCCAGTGCTTAGTACAGTGCCTGGCACATAGTAAGTGCTTAACAAATACCACAATTATTATTTTTATTAGTCATAATAATAAAAAATAAATTACGGGTATGTGCATAAGTGCTGTGAGGCTGGGATGTGGGGGTGAATAAAGGGAGCAACTCAGGACAATGCAGAAGGGAATGGAGGAAAAGGAGATGAGGGCTTAGTCAGGAACTGAACGTTTTGTAGAAAAATGATCCAGGCAGCAGCGTGAAGTATGGACTGGAGTGGGGAGAGACAGGAAGTCAGGAAAGAGGCTGATATACTAATCAAGGTGGGATAGGATAATTGCTTGGATTAATGCGGTAGCAGTTTGGATGGCGAGGAAAGGGCAGATTTTAGCGATGTTGTGAAGGTTAAACTGACAGGATTTAGTGATAGATGGACTATGTGGGATGAATGAAAATGGGGAGTCAAGGGTAATGCCAAGGTTAGGGGCTTGTGAGACAGGAAGGATGATGGTGCTCTCTACAGTGATGGGAAAGTCAGAGAAGGGCAGAGTTCGGGTGTGAGGATGAGGAGTTCAGTTTGGGCATGTTAAGTTTGAGGTGAAGGCAGGACTTCAGTCGTGCTACCACCAGATCCAGATTTGCATAATGGGTATCTTTGTATCATTATGCAAATGATATGCAAGCAATATAAGGCAATAAGGGAGAAAGAAGGTGAAAATTACTCCTGTCTGTTTCAATTATCTTTTTCAAAAACTAGCACTTAATCTTTGAAAGTCTAAACCACAAGTTATTTCTCTGCTTAGGATTTCTTTCACCTTTCACCCTGACTTCTTACTATGTAATACCCTTGACTCTTATTAGTAGAAAAATATATTTTGTCAAAATCTCAAAGGAGTTTAATTTTGATTGCAAGGAGAAAAACAGAGGTGTATGTTTTAGGAAGCTAACTGTCAGCCCTTCCACAGCTTCCTTTGGTATGGGGGAGTATCTCCAACCAATCCCTGATGGCATCCATGCAATAGTCCTGTGAATTGCTTGATTTTCTGGCTCAACCTCTGATTCAGGTCAACCAGAAAATCCCAAAGAATGGAAAATCTAAACTGTCTGTTGTGGGGAAGATGGGAGGTTCTTCAAGCCTTGTGCATTTTCTGAAATGCAAGGGTAATAATTGTGGTATTTGTTAAGTGCTTACAATGTACCAGGCACTGTTCTAAGTGCTGGATAGACACAGGATAACCACCCTGGATATAGTCCCTGTCCCA
Organism: Tachyglossus aculeatus; assembly: GCF_015852505.1. NCBI lineage: Eukaryota > Metazoa > Chordata > Mammalia > Monotremata > Tachyglossidae > Tachyglossus > Tachyglossus aculeatus. The sequence goes on from NC_052072.1 coordinate 10,209,283, forward strand.
GATAGGGCTCACAGTATTAATCCCCATTTTACAGTTGAGGGAACTGAGGCCCAGAGAAGTGAAGTAACATGCCCAATGTTAGACAGCAGATGAGTGGTGGAGCCGGAATTAGAACCCAGGTCCTTCTGGTTCCCAGGCCCGTTCTTTAGCCACAAGGACACACTGCTTCTCCCTGAAAAAGAGAATCTTCCGTCACTGGCTGTGAAAACCACAGCGTTTATCAGGGCTGGACATTTGAAGCCCTGTTTATCGCACAAGCCCTTCTCAGTACTGTGAGTCTCGGAGCAAAGTCAGAAGACTCTACCTTTGGGGCGCTTCTGATATTTACTTCTTATGATCCTCTCCACTAAAACAGGCAGAACAGGTATAATCCACATCTTACTAATCAATCAGTCTATCGAGTGCTTACTATGTGCAGAGTACTGTACTAAGGGTTTTGGAGAGTACAGTATAACAGTTGGTAGACACATTCCCTGTCCACAATGAGCTTACAGTCTAGAGGGGGATACAGACATTAATTGTCTTGTCTTATGCTGTCGAGTTGTTTCCGACCCATAGCGACACCATGGGCACATCTCTCCCAGAACGCCTCGCTCTCCATCTGCTGTCATTCTGGTAGTGTATTCATAGAGTTTTCTTGGTAAAAATACGGAAGTGGTTTACCATTACCTCCTTCCACACAATAAACTTGAGTCTCCGCCTTCGACTCTCTCCCATGCCACTGCTGCCCAGCAAGGGTGTGTTTTGACATGTAACAGATTGCCTTCTACTCGCTAGCCATTGCCCAAGCTAGGAATGGGATCTGCTTGACTTTCCCTCCCGTAATAGAGAGTGGCAGGGTACTGGAAACTCTCCAGGTGCGACCTTATGTATGTTTGTAAATATTTATTACTCTACTTATTTTATTAATGATGTGTATGCAGCTATAATTCTATTTATTCTGATGGTACTGACACCTGTCTACTTGTTTTGTGTTGTTGTCTGTCTCCCCATTCTAGACTGTGAGCCCGTTGTTGGGTAGGGACCGTCTCTATATGTTGCCAACTTGTACTTCCCAAGTGCTTAGTACAGTGCTCTGCACACAGTAAGCGCTCAATAAATACAATTGAATGAATTGAATGAATGACCTTGAGAGGAGACAGATATTAATACAAATAAATAAATCATGCACATGTATGAAGATCCTATGCATTAATAGTCCTGTGGATGAATCAACTGCTGAGGGAGTAACAATCCATTGAGTATCGTGGGCACATGAAAATGTCGTTGGTGTTAGAGTGGCAGAGCTAAGACTAAATCTCAAGTCTCCAGACTTCTAGTCCCAAGCTGTCTTCATTAGTCTATGCTATCTCCCTAAGGCATTAAAGAAATGTTGGAAGATTCAATGTTTCCTACTACCACCCAGCGTACGGGGTAACCCAGTGGATAGAGCACAAGCATGGGAGTCGAAAGGACTTGGGTTCTAATCCCAGCTCTGCCGGTTGTCTCCTGTGTGACCTTGGGCAAGTCATTTAATTTCTCAGTTACCTCATCTGCAAAATGAGGATTAAGACTGGTAGCCCCATGTGGGGCAGGGACTGTGTCCAACATTATTGCCATGTATCTAATCCAGTCCTTAGAACAATGCTTGACACATAGTAAGTGCTTTAACAAATACCATTATTATTATTATTATTATTAATATTATTATTATTATTATCCCCTCTAAGACCAACGTACTCACTGTGCCTCAAACTCATCTATTTCGCCTTAAACCCTTTGCCCATGTCCTGTCTCTGGCCTGGATTGACCCCCCTTTCATATCTGATAGGGAATCATTTTCTCTACCTCCACAGCCTCATTAAAATCACATCTCTTCTCAGGAGCCTTCCCTGACTCATTTCCGATGCTGCCTCTCTGTTCTGCACCATCCTTTCACCTGGATTTGTACCCTTTATTCACCCCACCCTCAGCCCCATAGCACTTATGTACATATCTGTAATGTATTTATATTAATATCTGTCTCCTGTTCTAGACTGTAAGGTCCTTGTGGGCAGGAAATGTGTTTACCAATTGTGTCATACTGTACTGTCCCCCAACTGCTTACTTCAGTGCTCTGCACACAGTAAGCCTTCAATAAATATGGTTGATTGATTGCTTGATTCGTTGCTCAGTGTTTCTAACTGGGCTTCTATAAGCCTTTAACAGATTTATCTTGTCTTTCATTTTGTTGTATGCTAATTTTCAGGTCATTTTACAGCAGTTAATTGGGAATCATTCCTTCTGCCAGTTTTGTCAAATGTGTCATCCAGCAGAGCTGTGTTTCAGTGAACATTAGAGAACATTAGGAAAGTCAGTCAGTCAATCCTATTTGACTGAATAAAGGGAATGAATCAGGAAAAGGGTGCCCTCTGGCTCGTGTGAACACACCATCTTTGTAAGATCTCCAGACAAAATTAATCTATCAATGGTATTTATTGAGGAAGACACTATACCAGGCTTTTGGGAAAGTACAGAGAAGCAGCGTGGCTTAGTGGAAAGAGCCTGGGCTTTGGAGTCAGTGGTCATGGGTTCAAATCCCGGCTCCACTAATTGTCAGCTGTGTCACTTTGGGCAAGTCACTTAACTTCTCTGTGCCTCAGTTCCCTCATCTGTAAAATAGGGATGAAGACTGTGAGCCCCCAGTGGGACAACCTCATCACCTTGTAGCCTCCCCAGCACTTAGAACAGTGCTTTGCACATAGTAAGTACTTAATAAATGCCATCATCATTATTATTATTACAATTCAATAGCGTTGGTAGACATGATCCCTGGCCACTAAGAGTTTACAATTTAAAGGGATTATAGTGGTATTGGTATTATTGCTCCATGTACATTTGCCTGAAAGGCACTGAAATTCAAATTCGTCTGCAATTTTAGTTCATAGTGCTGACTAATAAAGGAAAGGGAGGTGGGTAAATTTGAAATGCTGTTGTAAAATTAGTTTTTGTATTATCCACAAATTTCACTGTTCTATTTGTTTTTCCTGACCACCCCCTTCACCATGAACAGTCAAATTCTGTGAAAATAAAATTAAATGAGGGTGAAAGAGCTGAAGAAGGATGGAAAGCAAAGTCATTCTTCAAAGTTTTGCCTTTGATTTTTTTGGTAACTCTTCATTGGCTATTCTTGGTGGTTAAAAGGTAAAATCCAGAGGTGCTGATTTTACTCTTTTTAGAGGATAAAGCAGAAATACAGAATACATTTTCTGTAAGAGAAATCATGGAAAAATACCTTATGTATATTTTTTAAATTTTATTGTTGGTAGCTAACGTAGGAATAGAACTGAATTTATGCCATGTTTCAGTTAGTGCTGAGAACTATAATATGCAAAATATGAATATATAAATTGAAGATGTAATAATGTGGTGTAAGCCTTCTTTAAAATCACACCCCTCAATGTTGGAATTAAATGTAAATTTAAGAAAGAATATGTAAATATTATGGAAAATTTTCCAGTATTTGTTTTACTATGAGTGTGTACTTTTCATAGCATGAGCTATTTTTCAGAGTGGAAGTGTGTGACCGAAACCTAAAAGAATAAGTAAATCTGGTATTCCTACCTCATCTCTCTTCCCCGACCCCTGAAATAATATATTCACCCACCGTGTTTATACATCAACTTCAAGTCACATTTGGGCTTAAAAATAAAACTCTCCAGGTTCAATTCTCTGTAAATAAACTCAGCAGAGTTAAAAATGGAGTTCATAGTGGAAGTGCCAACAGACACTCAACAATAACTCCATTCCAAGGCATCGTTTTGCTACACAATTTGGCAATTCAGATTTTTGGCACAAGGAAACCTTATTTTAACATAATGGATTAGGGAGAGGAATGAATTTAGAGCCATAGGATCAATCCAAGGTGATCCCATTTAACTTGTTTCCATAGGACTATTTATATAGATTAGAAAAGTAAGCAAGTGGAAGGTTTACAGAACTCTTCCAAAATTGTTCATTAAATAATTGTACTCTGTTTCTTAGCTTGAGAGTTTTTAAATACTGCTGAAGTAATCAGAAAAGCATTAAATACTTTTCTGAAATGTAATTTTGATTTGATCTAGGATCTACGTGATTTGCTATACTATGCTACTGGCATATGCTATAATGAAATGGAAAGTATGCACAGTTTGAATAGGGTAGTAGTTAAGTTTGTAATCTGGGATCAGGCTACAAATACCTTGTGGATAGTGAAAGAAAATCAAGTTTCATTTATTAAATCAATTTTTTAAAATTCATTCATTCATTCAATCATATTTATTGAGTGCTTACTGTGTGCAGAGCACTGTACTAAGCGCTTAGGAAGTACAAGTTGGCAACATATAGAGATGGTCCCTCCCCAAAAGCAGGCTCACAGTCTAGAAGGGGGAGACAGACAACAAAACAAAACATATTAACAAAATAAAATAAATAGAATAAATATGTACAAATAAAATAAATAAATAGAGAAATATGTACAAACATATATACGTATATGCAGGTGCTGTGGGGAGGGGAAGGAGGTAAGGTGGGGGATGGGGAGGGGGAGGAGGGGGAGAGGAAGGACGGATCTGTATTTTTTAATGGGTGAGATCTGCACAGGCAAGCAAATTGGCACACAGGCAGATGCCAGCACATACCTAGGCAGATGGACACAAATGAACACCGATGGGCATGTGTACACATAATAATAATAATAATAATAATAATAATAATAATAATAATAATAATAATAATTGGCATTTGTTAAGCGCTTACTATGTGCAAAGCACTGTTCTAAGTGCTGGGGAGGATACAGGGTGATCAGGTTGTCCCACGTGGGGCTCACAGTCTTAATCCCCATTTTACAGATGAGGGAACTGAGGCCCAGAGAAGTTAAGTGACTTGCCCAAGATCACACAGCAGACATGTGGCGGAGCCGGGATTCAAACCCATGACCTCTGGCTCCCAAGCCCGTGCTCTTTCCACTGAGCCACGCCACCTCACCTGAAAGAACCAGTGCCCACCAGCAAGCCCAGCATTCAGATTCAGCCAAGAGTTATCATAGATGGTATTTTCACGTGTAAGGTTTATTTGGTCTACCCCCATTCTCTCCATCTCTCTCTTTTTTCAATCTCTTCACCCTTCTTCCTTTCCCTCTCTTTCCTTCTGTCTCATTTTCTTGCTTCCCCTCTCTCTCCATCTTAGGGCAGTGCAAGGGGGCAGAGGGAGGCAGCCATAAAACCAGACTGAGAAGAAGTAGATTGGGTCAGGGAGAGTGAAGGGAAGGAATTGAGAATCCCATTCAGAGAGGAGGAGTGGGAATAGGGATGGGATTCCTGGATGAGGTGGATAGAGAGAAAGAGGGGAAATTTATGGATCTGGATGAGAAACAAGAAGCAGAAACTGGGGTGATGTGGGCAGCAGGAGGAAGGAAAAGTGTCTGTTATATTGTTATATTGTACACTCCCAAGTGCTCAGTACAGTGTTCTGCATGTAGTAAGCACTGAATAAATACAATTGATTGATTGATTGAGATGGGTAAAGGAAAGGAAACATATGCCCTCCATCTAGGGGAAGGGCGATGTGAAAGGGAAGAGTGGGAGGGGAAAGAGGGAAGTGCTTATCTCTGCTGGTATGGTCCATGTTCACTGCCCCTCCAACTGGGGCTGATCAATAAGTCGGTTTAATAATAATAATAATAATAATAACATTTATTAATAATAATGGCATTCATTAAGCACTTAATATGTGCAAAGCACCGTTCTAAACACTGGAGAAGTTACAAAGTGACCAGATTGTCCCACCGGGGGCTCACAGTCTTAATCCCCATTTTACAGATGAAGTAACTGAGGCACAGAGAAGTTAAGTGACTTGCCCAAAGTCACACAGCTGACAATTGGCGGAGCCAGGATTTGAACCCATGACCTCTGACTCCAAAGCCTGTGCTCTTTGCACTGAGCCACGTTGTTATTCTATTTATTTAATACTCTATTTATTAAGCACTTGCCATGTACAGAGCACTGTACTAAGCGCAAGGGAGAATACAATATAACAGAATAGCAGTCACGTTCCCTGTCCACATCGAGCGTACACACTGGAGGCTGATGGAGGAAACTTGGCAATTTCTGCTGCCTCTGGCCCCTCTTCCAAGCCTGCTCCTGTGAGACGCAGAACTCAACCTGCTACAACAGCAACAGCTTGGAGAGCAGGGAATCTGTCGGTTCTATTGTTATTGTCTACTCTCCCAAGCACTTAGTAGAGGGCTCTACACTCAGTAAGCGCTCAGCAAATACTGTTGACCTGCTGACAGTGATGGGGAGGCTGGAAACCAGCTCGCCTGAGCCACTGTGGCAGCAGCGGTGGTTCCCCAAGCTATCACAATAATTGCAGTATCTGTTAAGTGCTTACTGTGTCCCAAGCACTGTACTAAGTGCCGAAGTAGGTACAAGATAATCATGTCTTATGATTATAAGAGAAGCAGCATGGCATAGTGGATAGAGCACGGGCCTGAAAGTCATAAGATCATGGGTTTTAATCACAGCTCTGCCACTTTGCTGCGTGGCCTTGGGCAAGTCGCTTGACTTCTCTGTGCCTCAGTTACCTCATCTGTAAAATAATAATGTTGGCATTTGTTAAAGTGCTTACTATGTGCAAAGCACTGTTCTAAGCTCTGGGGGAGGATACAAAGTGATCAGGTTGTCCCATGTGGGGTTCACAGTCTTAATCCCCATTTTACAGATGAGGGAACTGAGGCTCAGAGAAGTTAAGTGACTTGCCCAAGGTCACACAGCAGGCATGTGGTGGAGCCGGGATTCGAACCCATGACCTCTGACTCCAAAGCCCGTGCTCTTTCCACTGAGCCACGCGGCTTCTTAATGGGGATTAAGATTGTGAGCCTCATGTGGGACAGGGATTGTGTCCAACCCGATTTGCTTGTATCCACCCCAGTGCTTAGTTCAGTGCCTGGCACAATGTAAGTGCTTATCAAATACCATAATAATAATAATAATAATAATCACTGTTATTATTATTATTATTATTATTATTATTATTATTATTATTGTGTCAGACAGACTCCCTGTCCTACTTGGGGCTCACAGTCTAAGGAGGAGGGTGAATTTGCATTTAGCCCCCATTTTACAGATGAGGAAACAGAGGCACCGAGAAATTAAGTGACTTGCTGTAGGTCAAAGAGCAAGCAAGTGGCATAGCCAGAATTAGAACCCAGGTCCTTTAGACTCCCAGGTTAATGCCCTTTCCACTACACCACAATGCTTCTCTTGCTTCTGTGGTGGGGGATTAGGAGCCCTGCAGTTTGCGTGATGATGATGATGATGATTTGTTTTTGTTTGTGCTTACTGTGTTTGCGGTATTTGTTAAGCGCTTACTATGTTCCAAGCACTGTTCTAAGCGCTGGGGTAGAAACAAGGTAATCAGGTTGTCCCACATGGGGCTCACAGTCTTAATCCTCATTTTACAGATGAGATAACTGAGGCATAGAAAAGTTAAGAGGCTTGCCCAATGTCACACAGCAGACAAATGGCGGAGCCGGGATTAGAACCAACATCATCTGACTCACAAACCCATGCTCTTCCCACTAAGTCAAGGGAGTGTAGTGGTGTTTGTGTGCATGCATGTTTGCTTGTGTGCACAAACCTTTCTCAGACCGTGAAACTTTGTCCATTCATTCATTCATTCCATCGTATTTATTGAGCACTTACTGTGTGCAGAGCACTGTACTAAGCACTTGGGAAGTACAAGTTGGCAACATATAAAGACGGTCCCTACCCAACAGCGGGCTCACACTCTAGAAGGGGGAGACAGACAACAAAACAAAACATATTAACAGACAAAATAAAATAAATAGAATAGTAAATATGTACAAGAGATTGTTGAGATTCAGATGACAGAACTTTCCACCTCTCCTTCATTTATGTAGATGTATGGTTTTCATAGCAAGGTGAGTATAATCATGTTCAGAGAACTCCCCCTTTACCTCATGGTGGGAAGGGAACGTGTCTACCAACTCTATTATATTCTACTCTCCCAAGAGCTTAGTACAGTGCTCTGCACACAAGAAGTGCTCAGTAAATATGATTGATTATTCATATTTTCTGGTTCATTTCCTTTTCAGCTTTGCTGTTGCACTGTTTTAGCTCCACAATTACAAATCTATTTTGCTATCAATAATGCCCAGGTATGAGTCAACATATTAAAAACTGAGAGGGAATTCTACTGGATATTTTACTCCTTTTGTGTTAACTGAAAGTTTGAGGATGAGTTGACTGCTGTTCGGAAGCAATCCTTGATTTTCGCATTGAAGGCTAGGAGGTACCTCAGATCCTTTATTAATTCCATATGTGTGTAAGTTTCTGATTGAATGTTTTGATGTATTTTCATCGTAGGGTAATGATTTTTAAAACATTGGACGTTTCTCTTTGTTTTCAGTAGTTTTCGGGAAATGGAATATAGCCAACGACTTTGGTAGAATTCACATTGAATATCTGATTATGACTCATTTGCTATATAGCAGAATCGGTTGGCAAATTTTTCCTGAACTTTTAAGAAACAAAATCCCTTTATGGCACAGATCTTATGGGACAAATTAAAGCGAGAGAACTTTATGCTTTTAATTAGGCTTTAGCATCTAATTATCTGCTGTGCCCATAAAATGAGGTTAAGTATTGGCATCTGATCCTAGACAAACACACATTGCACCGCACACGTAGCAGAACGAAAGCAGAGTATCGGGTTCAGCTTGCTGACGATATCTTTGAATTCTGACTCTAAAGCACGAAGTCATGTAATGGATTCCTGTCGCTGGAAATACTGTGCTTGTAGACTGTGAAACTCAGATCTGAAATTACCAAAGGACCTGGGGTCATTTGCTTCGCTTGATCCATAAGTCATAATTTGGTCTTGGAGTTTCATCCTATTTGTTTCCCATTGAGCCTGATTACTCAAAAGTTAACAGCGATGGAATAGCATTCCCCTTTTTTCTTTCCTGAGTGCCTGGTGCTTTTTTTTTCGCCACACAGGAGTAGATGAATGATGATGTAATTAGCTATGGTAACCTTGCTGTACGGTCATCAATCAGGCCTAGACTATATATCTAACAAAGATCTGGCATGTACTAGAGTAGTAGGGGAGCTAAATGAGGTTCTAATGAGGTGACGGTGTTTAGACCCATTTCTGGCATTGCCCTGGCTCTGGTTTCGGCTTGGTTAAGTGTGATTTTGCAAAAAAGTGAGGTGGCTCACGTCTGTTCAGTAGCGGTATAAAGCGGGAATGAGGATGGCTTCACGAAGGAAAGAGTAAAAGCAAAATATCAAAAAAATACCTTCAAGGCAACAGTAAGCATAATCAGTCGTAAGTTTGAAATGAAATGCTTCCTCTCAGGAATTTGGTACAGAAATCCTGCCCTACCCCCAAGTCATTTTTGGTAAAGAAGCAGCGTGGCTCAGTGGCAAGAGCCTGGGCTTGGGAGTCAGAGGTCGTGGGTTCTAATCCTGGCTCTGCCACTTGTCAGCTGTGTGACTTTGGGCAAGTCACTTCACTTCTCTGTGCCTCAATTCCCTTGTCTGTAAAATGGGAATTAAGACTTTAAGCCCCACGTGGGACAATTTAGTAACCTTGTATTTAACCCAGTGCTTAGAACAGTGCTCAGCATATAGTAAGCGCTTAACAAGAACCACCATTATTATTATTATTATTTCACTGAAAATACGACTCTGGGGTTATGCTAGATCCAGGCTTAGGAGAATGTTTCATAAATATAATTTGATAAGGATAAAATGCTGGTGAAGTCTTATGTAGAAAAAATATTTATCATTTAAATGAGGTGAATAGTTTGAAAAGTAAATGACTCTTATTGCTGTAACCAGATTTGAACTGTTTCAGTCTCCCTGACTCCACGTTTTTATTTTCTTCTTTTTGACATTTTTGGTATTTGATGCAGTCTATTCCATGCTTAATTCCTCCAGAATGACTTTAAAGATGGTTGTCCTTCAAAAATATAGGACATTTACCCCAGAAAGGAATCTTAAAATTAATCACTCATTTAAAGATACTAGGAAATTACACATTTAGTGATTATTATGACTTTCTAAAATCCAATTATGTAAGCTGACTTTGTGTCTTAAAAGTCATGATATTCATCTGCTTTCACATGGCCTCTAACCAACACTGGATTCCTACTGAGACAATTCTGTGGATCCCTGTAATAAACAAACTGAGAGAAAGGTCACCTTCCCTACTGTTCACTTGATATGGGGCCCCTGGGTTTTAAAATTTCTTTCACAGATTGCTTTTAATCGCAAGTCCAGTGAAACCATGTTTGTTGAGACCTAGTCCATAAGTATCATGAACATTTTCTGTGATCCTCAGCTTTGCCTATCATTGGCAGCTTCCTGCTGTTCCCCAGACACTGATAAACTGATTGGAAACATGTGCCTTAAAAATCCACAAAAATCTCCTCTGTAATGTGTTATTAGATACCCTGGGGCCTCTAACACTTTACTCTGTTTTCCCTTTGCTTTCTAAATGCGCATGCTACTACTTCTATTTTAATAAAGTTTAATATTTCCTTTACCACATACTGGCTCTGAATGAGAATTGTGCCACAGAAGTGTTTCTGATTTTAACATTTTTAATTTAGCATGGGTCACCAGGCCTTTCAGCCCCAAATAACTAGTTTATAGTCGCCTTACTAGTCAAATTTGAGACCGCTTACTTTTTTTAGGTGATAAAACTAGCCACTTCTTTACTGAAAAATTGAGGGTGGTAAAGTACAGGTTTCTCGTATGTGTGTTTGTGTTTTCCCTTTCTGCCCAGATGGGCAGAAAAGAAAGTACTAATTTAATTATTTACAGAAGATCCATCTTAAGGACAAGGCACTCAGTCGGACACGCTTTCATGACTGGCCCAGGATTTTCTCATTTGCTTTATCTGATAAAGTGGTATGATGAATGATGCCCCAATATTCACAGATTTGGTTATTTCCTTTCTCGGTTCTTTCTCATTTTGAAACACAACTCCAGCTCCCGGTTTGTTTGTTTTTTTCCATTGAAGGAAAGAAGTACCACAACTGCTGTAACGCTGAAGCTTGTACTGTTCATTTGCTGGTTTTAGGGAGACCGGGAAAGGGGACAGGCTTATGCCTAGCTCTCCTCAGGGAAAGCGACTCTTTTTCACTTTTCCTTTTCTACATTTACTACCCCTAAGGAGACGTGATTCACCATATTATGACCACCACACTTCCTGATTTGTGGAAGACCAATAGGATTCAGAAATGTCTTTTGAGCTGCCAGTGCTAAAGAGTGCTGTAGACAGCGTTCAAAAATGGTTCTACCCACTCTGTGAAGGCACCAATGTGTGTTCTGCAATAATACGATAAGCAGCGTAGATTAGTGGAAAGAGCTTGGGCCTGGAAGTCAAAGGATGTGGGTTCTAATTCCGGCTCCACCATTTGTCTTCCGCGTGACCTTGGACCACTCACTTCACTTTCTGGGCCTCAGTTACCCCTTCTGTCAAGTGGCGATCAAGACTGTGAGCCCCATGTGTGAGAGGGACTGTGTCCAACCTGATTACCCTGTATCTACCCCAGTGCTCAGAACAGTGTTAGGCACATAATAAGTGCTAAACAAATACCACAGTCATTATTCATTATTATTATTAATACAATTTATTAATGGCTACTAAAAATAGCTAGTAAACTGGAAAAAAATGGAAATAGTAGTATTAGCAATTTTTGAGCACCCGCTAGATGCAGTGCTTAGAAAGTGAAAAAAAAATCAAATGACAGATTCTCTGCTCATATTGCAATGGGGGAAATGGACTTAAAAGTTTTAATAAATAGAGTTATCAGAATGAATAATTGATTGTACAATTGAATAACTGTGCATTCGTGAGTGATGAGGATGAATATAAATAAAGCTATGAGGAGAAGAAATGGCTGTGGAGTTTATAACTTGGAATTTGGGATTTTTAATTTGGGAAGGCATGTGGGAGGAGGTCAGCTTTCAAAGAAGGCTTTGAATATGGGGAGAGATGTGGTCCGTTGGATTTGGATAGGGAGGGAGTCCCAAGTGGGGATACACCATGCATTACAACATCCCTCCTCATATCAGACCAATAATTGGAGAAGCAGTGTGACTCAGTGGAAAGAGCCCGGGCTTTGGAGTCAGAGATCATAGGTTCGAATCCCGGCTTCTCCACATGTCTGCTATGTGACCTTGGGTAAGTCACTTAACTTCTCTGAGCCTTAGTTCCCTCATCTGTAAAATGGGGGTGAAGACTGTGAGCCCCACATGGGACAACCTCATTACCTTGTTTCCCCTCCCCAGTGCTTAGAACAGTGCTTTGCACGTAGTAAGCGCTTAACAAATGCTATTATTATTATTATTATTATTATTATTATTATTATTATTAATATTATTATTATAATTGCTGTCCCCCACTTCAAAACCTTATTGAAGGCACACCAGCTCCAATAAGCCTTCCCTGACTAAACCCTCCTCTCCTCCCACTCCTTTCTGCACCACTCTTACTTGCTCCTTCATTCATCCTCCCTCCTGTCCCCACAGCACATATGTATATATCTGTATATATTTGTAATTTATTTATTTATTTATCTATCCACTTATATTAATGTTTGTCTCCCCCTTTTGACTGTGAGCTCATTGGGGGCAGGAATGTGTCTGTTTGTGTTATATTGTACTCTCCCAAGCTCTTAGTACAGTGCTTTGCACACAGTAAATGCTCAATAAATATGGTTGAATGAATGGATGGATGGATGGATGGATGGATGGATGGATGGATGAATGAATGAATGAATGAATGAATGAATGAATGAGGGAAGAGATGGGTCAGAGAGTCAAGAGAACAAGTTAGAAAGTTATCTTGGGAGGTACAAAGAGAGCAGGCTGGAGAATGGCAAGCAAATAGATTAAAGGGGTAAGGTGAAGTAGATCCTTGAACAAAAATGTGAGTTCTTGCTAGACATAACAGGAAACGGAGAGCCAAAGGAGGGTTTTAAGGAGAGAGATCTGTGTCATGTGACCCTTAGTAAGACAACCCAAGCAGCAGCTTATCCTATAGAATGGGAAAAAAAGAGAGGCTGGAGGCAGGGAGACCAATGAGTTGAGTGAGAAGAATAACACACCCAGAACAGTCTTGTGGGATATCAACAGTTAAGTGACAAGAGGCAGAACAGGAGTAAACAAAAGAAACTGAGAAGTCAGAGAGGTAGGAAGAGAACAGGGTTGATATCGTGTAAGCCAAACCATGGCCTGAAAGTGTTTGAAGAAAGTAGAAGTGGCCCACAGATCAAAGGGAAGCAGCATGGCTCAGTGGAAAGAGCCCGGGCTTGGGAGTCAGAGGTCATGGGTTCTAATCCCAGCTCCATCACTTGTCAGCTGTGTGACTTTGGGCAGTCACTTCACTTCTCTGGGCCTCAGTTTCCTCATCTGTAAAATGGGGATGAAGACTGTGAGCCCCACGTGGGACAACCTGATGACCTTGTATCTGCTCCTCCTTTTAAACTGTGAGCCTGCTGTTGGGTAGGGACCGTCTCTATATGTTGCCAATTTGTACTTCCCAAGTGCTTAGTACAGTGCCTTGCACACAGTTAGTGCTCAATAAATACGATTGAATGAATGAATGAATGAATACCCCAGAGCTTAGAACAGTGCTTGGCATATAGTAAGCGCTTAACAAAATACCAACATTATTATTATTATTAAAGGCAGACGAGAGGTCAAGGAGAACAAAGTAAGGACCATTGGATTTGGTTATAAGGTGGTCAGTGGTGACCTTAGAAGATATGCCATCTCAGTGGAGTGGAGTCAAACACCTGATTTTAGTGGGTCCAGAAGAGAGTTGGTGGAGAGCTAGTGAAGATGTAAATAGACTGTTGCAAGATTTGGGATGGGATCCACAGTAGGGAGATGGAGCAATAGCTGGAGGGCTTGTGGGAGCCAAAGAGTGCTGGATGAGTATGGGAGAAACTTGGTCATAGTCGAAGGCAGAAGAAAAGGAGCTAGAAGAGGGTGAGAGGTTGAAGATAGCAGTGAGGCAGGATTAGTGGGAGCAATACTTTTAGGAGGTAAGAGAAGCTAGTTAATCAATCAGTATGTGATTGTGTCTGGGAATGTGTCTGTTATATTGCTATATTGTACTCTCCCAAATGCTTAGTAGGATGCTCTGCACACAGGAAGTATTCAATAAATACGACTGATTGATTGATCATTATCATTACAATCAGCGTGGTGAGGAGGCGATGGAGAAGCTGTAGTTGGGAAATTCTTGTCTGATGGTTTCAGGAGTAAAATAAATGCTGTTTAATTTATTGAGTTGCTGGTGCTCTATGATAAATGTCTTTCAAGTTGAAGACAAACAATTTATAGGTGGAAGAAATTCAGTCCATTTTTACTGTGAGGGGAAGTAAGATATTTGTCAAGACAATTGTATTTTATGTCTTGGTGCAATCACTTTGATTTTTTGCTTGTGAAGCAGCTGATAATGTAATGTATACATGCAATATGGTCTCTTTCTCTGAACTAAGAAAATTAGCATTCAAATGTTTTTGCTTTACCAGTTGGTGTGAAGACATACTTATTGATGGATGCACACATTGCATTTGGTGCCACAAAGCATGCAAATATTTTTACCCTTTGTACTCCTGGAAACTTCTGCCAACAGTGGTGTTAGTCATTCCTCCTAATGTTTATTCAGAAGATATATGTAAATAATGGCAAACTTCAAGCCCTTTGAGAGCTTCAGTGTCATATGCCTTTAAGTAATTGTGATGATCAATTAAACCCTACTGGGGTTTTTTAATCTGAAAAGTTCTCTACTTAGGAGATCAGAAGGAAGCCATTTTAATCAGAGTTGGTGAAAACTGTCCTTTGTACCTGATGATTTGTTTGCTGTTACAGTTAGCTGCCTTTGCTAACTTATGGCAAGGGGAATTATGACTTGCATAGCCTACTCCTGCTCTTTGAGTATTGATAGGTTCAGGGATGATAACAAGGATGACGGCAGTACTGCGAGTGAACTCGCCTTCTGAATACTCATTAGGGATTTTTTTTAATGATATTTGTTAAGCGCTTACTAAGTGCCAAGCACTCTATTAAATGAGAGGGTAGATGATAATAATAATAATTGCGGTATTTGTAAAGCACTTACTATGTGCCAGACACTGTACTAAGTGCTGGGGTGGATACAGGCAAATCAGGTTGGACACAGTCCCTGTCCCAAGTGGGGCTCACTGTTTCAATCCCCATTTTACAGATGTGGTAACTGAGGCCCAGATTAGTGAAATGACTTGCCCAAGGTCACACAGCAGACAAATGGTGGAGCTGGGATTAGAACCCATGACCTTCTCACTCCATGGCCCATGCTCCACCCACTATGCCACTGGACTCAGTCCATGACCCATGTGGGACTCACAGTCTTAATCCCCATTTTATAGATGAGGTAACTGGAGCACAGAGAAGTTAAGTGATTTGCCCTAGGTCACACAGCAGACACATAGTGGAGCTGGGAATAGAACCCAGGTCCTCTGACTCCTAGGCTCTTTCTCTTTCCATTAGGCCACACTGCTCCTCATAAAGAACTCATAGAGTACTGTCCTAATCATGAATCATGTTAATGATCTAACTTTGTTTTGACGCCTCACGAGGGAATCTATTATTAAAGATTCTGCTGCACTGGATGAACCTTGTCTTGGCAACGTTCAGTTATCCAGTGGAGATATAACTGAGTTCAAAAAAATAAAGGAGAAATAAGAGGCTTCTGCTTCTGGAAATGAGAACCAATTAGCAAGGTGGATAGAACCTTTTCGATTCAGGATACGGAAGCTTCGCTCTTATCTGTCTCTTTCCTCTCTCTATCCCACCTCTCTCCTCTTTCTCCTCCCCTCCCTCCTCCTTTCCTTTCCCCCTCCCTCCTTTCGTACTTCTTACCTCTCTGTCTCTCCTCTTCTTTCTTCTTTCCCTCACCCCCTTTCCCTCACCCATTGTCTCTCAGCCCCCTTTCCCTCTCTCACCCTGTTTTCCTCCTCTTCTCCTCCTTTCCCCTCTGGCCCACCGATTGGATCTTCAAGAACAGGATCTGTACACAATCCTGCTTCATTCTGGCATAAATGGGGAAATGGTGAAAAAAGAAGACAATCCACTGTAGCATGGTAGAGTGGCATAAGAATTTAGCAGTTGTCAGAGTCCCGATCTGTTGATGGTGCAAATGTTTTTTTGTGTGGTCAGTGGAAGCAGTTTTCCTTCTTGCACTTCTGCTATCTCTGTTTGCTACATTTTAGTCTGAAATCACTTGGAGAGTCGGGTTGTCCATGGTTTTATAGCTGTTCTTCAGAAGTAACCTGTCCGAAAGGATTTTGGCCTGAACTTCCTGGAGAAATCTAAAGGTCAGGAGGACACCTAACCCTCAGAGGTCTGAACTCACCTTGAAAATATGGAAAATGTGGGAAATGAGGAAATTCCATACAACATCATATAATAATAATAACAATGTGGTATTTGTTAAGTGCTTACTCTGTGCCAGGCACTGTATTAAGTGCTGGGCTAGATTCATTCATTCATTCAATCATATTTATTGAGTGCTTACTATGTGCAGAGCACTGTACTAAGCGCTTGGAAAGTACAAATAAGCAACATATAGAGATGGTCCCTACCCAGAAACAGGCTCACAGGCAAACTGGGTTGGACACAGTCCCTGTCCCACATGTCTTAATCCTCATTTTACAGATGAAGTAACTGAGGCCCAGAGAAGTCAAGTGACTTGTCTAAGGTCACACAGCAGATGTGTCAAGGAGCCAGGCTTTGTCCTTCTGACTCCCAGGGCCATGCTGTATCCACTAGCCCACGTTGCTTCTAAGGCCACCTTAATCATCATCTTCAAGACAAGTGACTTGCCCAAAGTCACACAGCTGACAAGTGGTGGAGTTGGGATTTGAACCCATGACCTCTGACTCCAAAGCCTGTGCTCTTTCCATTGAGCCACACTGCTTCTCCCAAGCACTGTTCTAAACCCTGGGGGAGATACAAGATAATAGGTTGTCCCCACGTGGAACACACAGTCTTAATCCCCATTTTACAGATGAGGTAACTGAGGCTCAGAGAAGTAAAGTGACTTGCCCAAAGTCACACAGTTGATAAGTGGCAGAGCTGGGATTAGAACCCACGACCTCTGACTCTCAAGCCCAGGTTCTTTTACCTTGCATTTTTGCAGACTCGTGTTCTGGTGCTCATTACATTACCGACTCCACACTCATGCCCAAAACTGTATTCTGAGACCACATTACAATGTTCCCAGACAGGTGTGTGTTGTCAAATGAATGTTTCCTAATTCCTCAGTAGTGTTCCAACTGAAACATGCGTTGAAACACTTTTGGAAGAACTGATTTGTATTGATAATAATTGTGATGAGAGCTGAATGGGGAAACTGTATATTTGGAAAAAAAGATTGATAATGATTGTGATGAAAGCTGACTGGGGAAACTATCCAGATTTTGCCTTTCTTTCCATTGCTGGAAAAATAATAAGCTAAACTTGCATCTGGAAAGCTCTTTCCTGCTTTAAGCAGAATTAGACATGGGCAAATATCTCTTTGCCTCCATACTTACACTTCTTAATGCAGTTACATTGCCCTTCTTCTTACTCCCACTATTTGTAAATTTGGACTATCAATCCACTCTGTTTGCATGTTCTTGGAGAGCAGTGATCATATACCTTGCTTCTTTTGTGGTCTCACTAATCATTATAGTTGTAGTATTTATTAAACATCTACTGTGTGCAGAGCACTGTACTATCATTGGAAAAATAACACTCAGGTGAGAATTAGGCTCAGCCCCTCTTTTTATCTTGTTTTTGTCTGTACTGTCACTGACCTCTTCCCCAAGTCTTTACTCTGGCCTGGAATCCCCGCCCTCCCCCGACCCCCATCTGACAATCCACCACTCTCCCCACCTTCTGTGTTTTCTTAAAATCACATCTCCTCCAGACAGCCTTTCCTGATTAAGCCCTCATTTCTCCTACCTGCCCTCATCTCTGCATAACTGATGAAATCAGATCTGTACCCCTTAAGCACTTGATAGTCAGCCCACCAGCACTTATATATGTATCCTTCCCCTCTGCCATTTCTCCTCTCTGTAAGTTATTTTATTTTCTGTCTGTCCCTCTAGATTTTACATTCCTGGTGAGCAGGGATCATATCTATCAACTCTATTGCATTGTACTTTCCCAAGCACTTAGTACAGAGCTATGCAAACAGTAAACATTCGTTAACTACTACTGACTGATTGAAGGTTTTAGTTGACAGGCACAAAAAGTGAAAGATTACAAATACAAAAATATAAGATAAAGTTCAGAGTCCAACAAGCCCAGTGTAAAGGGGACCGGTAAAATAATAATAATGATAATAATGGTATTTGTTAAGCACTTAGTATGTGCCAAGCACTATTCTAAACACTGGAGCACTATTAATAATAATAATAATGATGGCATTTGTTAAGCGCTTACTATGTGCAAAGCACTGTTCTAAGCACTGGGGGGGATACAAGGTGATCAGGTTGTCCCATGTGGGGCTCACAGTCTTAATCCCCATTTTACAGATGAGGTAACTGAGGCTTCGAGAAGTTATGTGACTTGCCCAAGGTCACACAGCAGACATGTGGCGGAGCTGGGATTCAAACCCATGACCTCTGACTCCAAAGCCCATGCTCTTTCCACTGAGCCATGCTGCATTTTTTCTTCTTTTACCACAACTGCTACATTGTATTTGTTGGGATGATCGTATGACTAGAGATAAAGTGGGGAATGTGTTCCCAAAAAACTCGTTTCAGAAGATTTAAAAATGTACATGGTAGGACTCATGATGCCAAATGCATGAGTTAAACCACATCTCACAGCTCAAAGCACTTTGGGGGAAAAACAATTTCCAATTCCTCAAAAATGTTCTCTCCAAAACATGGTAGTGGTAGGGGGTGGTTCAAAGTTTAGTTCTGAGTCCCCTTCTATTCTTCATCTAAACCCACTCCCTGGGAAAACTCATCTGTTCCCATGGCTTCAACTACTTTCTCTATGTGTTTGGTTCCCAACTCTACATCTCCAGCCCTGATCCCTTCTGCAGTCTCACATTTCCTTGTGCCTTCAGGATATTTCTACCTGCGTGTCCCACAACACCTCAAACTAAATATGTCCAAAAGAGAACTCCTTATCCTTGTGAAGCAGCGTGGCTCAGTGGAAAGAGCACGGGCTTTGAAGTCAGAGGTCATGGGTTCAAATCCCAGCTCTGCCAACTGTCAGCTGTGTGACTTTGAGCAAGTCACTTAACTTCTCTGTGCCTCAGTTATCTCATCTGTAAAATGGGGATTAAGACTGTGAGCCCCCCATGGGACAACCTTATAACCTCCCCATCTCTTAGAACAGTGCTTTGCACATAGTAAGCGCTTAATAAATGTTATCATCATCATCATCATCATCATCTCCTTATTGTGTTTATCAGTGAGAAGCACCTTGGCTTAGTGGAAAGAGCACAGACTTGGGAGTCAGAGTACATAGGTTCTAATCCCAGCTCTGCCACTTGTCTGCTATCTGCCACTTCAAACCCTAAAATGAAAGAGATAAATGTGGGAGAGAATCAACTTGGACATGGGTTTGATCCCGACCTGGGACGCAAGCACTGACCTAAAGGAGGCAACAAAGAACTGTGAACACCGAGGGATTGGAGGAATGAGAAATTCAAGAATGAGGAGATCAGCTTGCAGTTCCATTCCCCAGTACCCCTGCCATGTCCTACCCTATGTTTAGCCTGTCTCTCTTCCTGGTTGCCCATTCATCTCAACATCAGATAAAAGCTCTTTACCATTGGCTTTAAGACAATCAATCAGCTCTCCCCTTACTGCAATCAATTAATAGTATCTATTGAGCACTTACTGTATGCAGATAACCATACCAAATGCTTGGGAGAGTACAATAATAATAATAATAAGTATGTTCCAAGCATTGTTCTAAGTTCTGGGATAGATGCAGGGTAAGCAGGTTGTCCCACGTGGGGCTTAATCCACATTTTACAGATTAATCCACATTTTACAGATAAGGTAAATGAGGCCCAGAGAAGTTAATTGACTTGCCCAAAGTCACACAGATGACAATTGGCGGAGCCGGGATTTGAACACATGACCTCTGACTCCAAAGCCTGTACTCTTTCCACTGAGCCACGCTGCTTCTCTTACTGAAACCATTTGCCGCAATGGTTTTAGAAGCTGGCTTGATGAGTTGCTCCCCAAAACCCTTTTCTCTATCCCTCTCCAATCTCTCCACTCCTGTTGTTTCCTCTCCTTTTCCCCTCTCATCCCCCTCTATCCCTCCTGTCTCTCTTTCCTCTTCTGTCCTTACCTTGCTCGGTCCTATTTTCCTCTTCCTTGCTCCACTTCATCTCCTTTCTGTCTCTACTATTTCTACCTGTGTCTCCCAATTATCTTCCCCTCATCCCTCTTTCCTCTCTACCCCTTTCCCTTTTGGACCTTGTAAAATCTGGTAACTTGGGCAGTATTCAGGAGGGAAAGAGACTGATATGGCTAATAAGGATGTGGCAACACAATTTTTTTCCAACTAAATAGATTTCTTTATAGCTGTAAAAGTTTCTGCATTTTGGTTTTAATCAAAAGGGAATGAATATTAGTTCTGTTAAATTCAAGTTAATAATGTAGGTTAACCTTATGGGTTAAGAATGCATTAAATGAATGGTATAGTAGGTATTGAGATTTAAATTCACTTCCGACTTTGCACATCTGTGTTTTGTCATTAAATGTACTTTAAAAAGTCGATTTGACTTTAGGCCATACAGTTGAGAAGTAGAAATCAAAAGCTAAGGTGTATAATGCAATTAATAAAAGCAGAGCAGTTATTTATAAATCTATGTCCATACCTCGGTATAGAAGCTCAATTTACTGTTTTTCCCAACCCTCTGTAACCTTTTTCTTAACTCTTTTTGAGAAGTCCTTAAACTGTAATGGCAAATTTTTCCTTCTTCTGTTCATCCTGATTCTAAAAATCCCTTCCCTTAACCACTCTGTTCCCTCAAGTTATGGCCCCATTTTTTCTCCTGCTGTTCTTTTCCAGACTCTTTGAACTAGTGTTTACATCTGCTGCTTTCACTTCCTCTCCTCGACCCCTTCCAATCTGGCTTCTGTCCTCTCCACTTTGTGGAACTGCCCTCTCTAAGGTCACCAGTACCCTCCTTCTGGCCAATTCCAGTGACCTCTACTCCATCTGAATCCACCTCGGTTGCCTTTGACAATGTGGACCACCCCCTTCTCCTGGAAACATTACCCAACCTTGGCTTCACTGTCACTGTCTGCTCCTAATTCTCCTATCTCTCTGACCACACATTCTCAGTCACCCCCTATCAAAGTCTCTCCAGGATCAGAACTGGCTCCCCTCCTATTTTCTATCTACATCCACTCCTTTGGAGAGCATATTTGCTCCTATGGCACCATTAATTAATTAATTCAATCATATTTATTGAGTGCTTACTGTGTGCAGAGCACTGTACTAAGTGCTTGGGAAGTACAAGTCAGCAACATATACCAACTACCATCTCTGCTGATGATTCCCAAATCTATCTCTACAGCCCTGACCTCTCTCCTTTTCTGCAGTTTTACACTTCCTCTTTCCTTCTGGACACTTACAATTGGATGTCTTGCTAAAACCTCAAACTTAAATCTCCAAAACAGAACTCCTTGTCTTCCCACTCAATCCCTGTCCTCCCCGTTGATTTTCCCATAACTGTAGAAAGCACCATCATCCTCCATAATTTATAAGCCCAGAAACTTCTTTTTTTTATGATATTTGTTAAGCACTTACTATATCCCAACACTGTTCTAAACACTGGGATAGATAAAAGGTAATCACGTTGGACACAGTCCCTGTCCCACGTAGGGCTCACAGTCTTAATCCCCATTTTATTCATTCATTCAATTGTATTTATTGAGTGCTTACTTTGTGCAGAGCACTGTACTAAACTCTTGGAAAGTACAATTCAGCAATGGAGGCGATCCCTGCCCACAATGGGCTTACAGTCTAGAAGGGGGAAGACAGACACCAGAAACAACTAAACAGGCATCAATAGCATCAATATAAGATGAAGTAGCTGAGGTACAGAGAAGTTACTTGACTTGGCCAAGGTCACACAGCAGACGAATGGTGGAGCTGGGATTAGAGTCCAGGTCATCTGATTCCCAGGTCCTTGCTCAATCCACTAGGCGAAGCTGCTTCTTTGTCTTCAACTCTTCTCTCTCTTTCAACCCACATATTCATTCTGTCACCAAATTCCGTCAGTTCTGACTTCAAAGGATCTCTAAAATCTGCTCTTTCCTCTGCTTGCACACTGATCCAAGCACTTATCAGAACCCGCCTCAATTATTGCATCAGTCCCGTCACCGACCTTTCTGCATCCTGACTTTCCCCACTCCAGTCCTTATTTTGCTCTGCTGCACACATCAATTTTTCAAAAAATCATTCTGCACACATCTTTCCATTCCTCAAGAACCTCTCCCAAGGTTGCCCATCCATCTCCACATCGAACAGAAACTCCTTGCCATTGGCTTTAAAAAATACCATCATAGTCATCTAAGACCCTCATTCAGTTCTCCTCTTCCTCTTTAGTCTTGCTCGTCTCCCTCTGTAATCCAGCCCACACGGTTCACTCTTCTAGCACCAACCTATTTACTGTACCTTGATCTTGTTTCCTCCTGACCACCTGCTGACATCCTCCCTCTGTCCTGGAACTCCCTCCCCTTTTATACCTGACAAAACAACATTCTCCCTATCTTCCATGCCCTAATCCTAAAATCAAATCTTCTCCAAGAAGCCATCCCTGACTAACCTCTTATTTCCCTTCCCTATTTGCCGTCCCTCAGTGTCGCTTATTTATGTGGATTTGGGCCATTAAGAACTCCTTTATCCAACCCCTAGCCCCACCACTCTTCAGGACAAATTCTTAGACTCTTCTGTTTCTGCTATTTATACTTTATTTTAATATTTTCATTCCCAACTATATGGTGTGCCCCATGAGGGCAAGATTCCAATTGTATTGTATTGTACTCTCCCAAGCACTTAGTACAGAGTTCTGCCCCCTTTAAATGCTCAATAAATGCCATTGATTGGTTGGTTGATTCATCGAAAACTTTATGAAAAGCTATGGCCCATTTTATGTTTGGGATGCCATTTCAGGGAATAGAAAAGAAAAAAAACCCCCAAGAATATCTTTGCAAATCTTTTCAAAAGGATTGCTTTTTAAATTGGTTTGCAATATGTGATAAGCATTAATGAATTCCTGCAATAACATCGTCCTTAATAGTCAAGATTTTTCAACCCTCTCATTAGTCATATGAGAGAAATAAAAAATAGCATTCTTCTATTTGGATATTAAAGTGGTAGCACTTTATCGTTGATCTTTTTAATAGCTTTATACTGAGGACAAAATGTAGTTAAAATTTAGACTATATAAGGAGTTTGTTTCTGGACAAAGATAACAGGCACCTAAACTAAAGGTCCCATTTGAATAAACTAACAGAAGCATTTTATTGATTTTATAAAGTGGATTTTTTTGGTAGAACTAGAAAATATCGGGATGATTCCTGGATATCGTAGACCAATCATAATGTTTCCATTTCATTCTATAATTCTGTTGTTTCCCAACTGTAATAATTGGCAATTTCCCTGGTTACAAATGATTTAAACTGATTTTGGAATGAGTCTACAGAGGGCTTCTCTATTTGAATGTGAATTCTTCCTCAAATAATAGCTATATTGCATCTGTGTGTTACATGACGGTTATTTCTGAGTGAGAGGCTATCAGCTGGCAATTAATTGGTGTCTCTAGCCAGTCAATTGGCAAGTTCATGCTTCTGTAGTATTTATTACTATTTACTAAATAGCATGCTGGACAATTGTTAGATTTGATAAGTGGTTGCTACTCAAAATGGGTGACGTGCATATATTTTTTCCACTCTTTTAATTGTATACAAAACCAGCAGGCAGAAGAATCATTGTCATTGGAATGACCTTTTCAATTGATATTTTGATGGGCATTTGATTGGTCTGCAATCTCCAGTCCCGTAGTCAGCCCTTTATTCCCTTCATGAGAAAATACAGATTCCGAATTGGAAGCCATCATTTTAAACTTCAAGACCATGATCCTTTTCTTTTTCAGGGTTCCTTAATTTACTAAACTTCTTCCATTCCGCTTCTTGTATTTCTTTTAACACGCTACTTTCTTTTGACGTTGCCCCATTACAAGAGAAATCAAGATAGAGGAGGAAGTCAGCTGTGATGACCACAAGGGCTTTCCAAAGATTTTCAAAAAATAACAGTAGAGATGGAGAGCTGTGTTCCTCTCTTGCCCTAGGGGATCCCCAGAGTTACTAAATCATGCTTCTTTGTGAGGACACTGCAGTGAGGTTGTCTCCTCAGGGACCACGATCTCCCTCCTCCCTGCCAGCGTTTCTTTTTTGTCATTAGATTCAGAGAAACAAGCAGAGATTTTAATGAGCCCTGTCCATTGCCATCAGCCCCGCTGAACCAGGGGTTCCCCCTTGCTGAAGGTTCTGTGGCTTTGTGCAGCCAAAACCCAGCAGAGCCCTGAGCCAAGCCATTTCCCTATTTCCAGGAATCTGGTGAGATACCACCTTTCTAAAAAATCTTCGGGAGATGCCGGGTGGGTCCCGGTTGTATCCATTATCTCTCCAAAAAAAGGGGCTCCTAAAAGGGTTCTTGAGACAAGTGGGGTTGAGTTTCTAACTCATGTCTTCTTTGGGCAGTTTGGTGTTTTGGAGAAGTCAGTGGTTCTGGGAAAGCAAGCTTCTCTGGGACACAGGAAGAGGGATTTTGGTTTCATTTCATTCATGCATTCAGTTGTATTTATTGAGTACTTACTGTGCGCAGAGCACTGTACTAAGCGTGTAATGATCTAATTTTGAGATTCATTCTTTTCTGTGTGAATCACAGCTTAATGTTTATCATCCCTGTTCTTTAGTACTGGGCCAGATGTGTAAACCTTTGAACTCAGAAGGTGATCATGAAGGCAGCTCACCTTGGCAGGAGAACTGTTCAACAGACTGACCGCTGAATTTCAGGCCCGGGCAAGAGTCTGTTAGAGAGGTGGCCATGCTCCTAAGTGGTGGCTTTGGATTTTCCTAGGGGACCACCGACAATTTGTAAAAAGAGTAAGAATGGATCCTCTTGTTTTTGGAGGCATGCCATGCAGAGTGCTACCACACTGACTTTTCTGCTGCCTCTTCAAGCGCCGCCTGTCTCGTAGGTGACTTTTCCCAACAGTTATCCCTCCATTCCATCTGTTCTCCCTCCTTCCTAAGTAAAGGACCTGCTCCAGTCTCCAGTAATAGTACTAGTAGCCTCCAGTAATAGTACTAGTAGATGTAGTAGCAGTAGACGTAGTACTAGTAAATGTAAAAGTAGAAGAGGGAGTATCAGGTGGTGTATTAGTGCTATTAGAACTAATAGTAGTTGTAGTTATACTTATTCTACATGTGCTGAATGCATTGCACTGTATTAAGTACTTGGGAACTATAGTAGATGACCTTGAAAGTTTCGAGCATTATTAAACTTGGTGGAGTTAGCTAAAATCCACTATAAACCAAAGGCTGCTTCAGAAGCAGGCATAAAAAAGATATACTACAGATTGTGAATTATGTGGAGTCAGCACAATGGTCTAGTCTGACATTCAGTCTAAAGAAGATCGAGGTCATATACTGACTTGCACTGGGAAAAGCTGCATTAGCACAGTGTTCAGGGCTAATAGAATTGCTTTTTTATAAAAAGGCAATAGAAATCTCGTAAATTGAAAGGAGAGTGTAACTATAAATCCTAAAACATTAACTAGCAGATTGCAAATGTTTTGGTAATCATAGATTCATGGAGCATAGATTCATAGAGATCTTCATACATACAGTCCCCAGTTTCCAACCATGAATGATGACTGTCATTTCCGTTATTAACTAGGTCCTGGATTTCAGCTCTTCTCTCCCTTTCTTGCCTGCTTCGGTGTTGAATCACCCTGATAGTCTAGAATCTCTTCATACATCTAACAGAACTCTCCTGTGACAGTTTAAACTCATTTCCTCTATTTACACCTCTATAAAAAAGGAGAAGAGTTGATCTGTCATTTTTGTCCTTTTCCAAGGGTAAACAACCTCACTGTTAGGTATCTCACTAGTACTTGATTTAAACAAGCAAAGAGAGTTAAGAAGTCCGTTATTACCATTTCCCCTACTCTCTTTAAAGGAAGGCAACATCTCCAATAACATCATCACTTTACTGGGCATTGGGAAGCACATACCGATCAATAAATCACGTTTATTGAGCACAGGAGTCGTATTTATTGAAACAGGATTGCGGCCCTTCTTCGGAACCGAGCGGCACACCTCGCTACCACATATGTCTCATTTCCGCCTGCCCCTACGTTTGAAGGGAAGCTTCCAGTGCCAATGCAGGACCCCACTTCAGTGCAGGACCCCACTTCAGTAATTCTCTGAGAGGGGAAATGGCAGTCACCATTCAATGGTTGGGACATTGTTTCGGCCGTGGAGGGAACTGTGAGCAACCCATTTCCTCCACAGGGCTGAATTGCCCTGTATCAACCTGGCTACTGTCAGATTCTGCCCCAAATATTTTTGGGAGATTGAATCCTCTGACCCCTAGTCCATTTCTTATATTGTGCTCCATCTTGCCTTCTATTCTCTCCAGTCTAGTGCTATGCGCCCAGCTCCATACCCTGCCCTCTGTCTCCGGTTGTGCGACCTGATTATCTTGAGTCTACCCCAGCTCTTAGTACAGTGCTAGGCACTTAAACATTTAACAACTATTGTTACTATTATTACTGTTATTATTACCATAGATTGGCACGACAACCATTTTTTGTTCCGAGTCCCTGATAGTCAAATCCTTCAAACTTATGAGCAAAAATAGATTTTAAAAAGCATGGGGAGCCATGTTCTGTGCTGAATAGACTCTTTAGATCTATTTCTTCACTTTTTCTCTCAAGCTTTTCTGAACAATGGGGTTCCAGGAGCAGATAGAGATAATTATGGGGGGTGGGAAGGGAAGAAAATGAGGGCTTATTCGTCATGGATTCAGCTCTGGTCCCGTACATAATTGTCTTGCTCAGCTATTCTTTTGCTGTCCTAAGTCAGAAGGATTGTGTTCAGATGGATTGTATGTAACCCATGAATTTCCAAAATAGATATGATTGCCTTATATAACAATGCAGAAGTCTCCCTTCATTATTCTATAGGGAAAGAATAGACACTTTGTCAGAACATCAATGATTTTGGTGGCATCCAGCTGGCTGAAGAGTTCTTGGTATTTGTTTCATGTAACAATGCCAGAAATTTCTTCCTTCATGTTTTTGCATAAACCAGATGTTCTAAAGGATTAGGTGTTTCATCTAAATGTGACCAGCATGATTTTCAAAGTAGCAGATTGGGCTAGGAACTGTAGGAGTGCTTTGAAAATCAGGAAAATAAGCTTCCACTTGGAATTCCATGGAATCATCTCTCCATCTCAATTTCCCCATTTATTAATTGTGTATAACAATACTGGCAGTTAGATCACATTTATAAGCCACTTTGATTTATGTGGGTGAATGATTCTATAAAATCACACCTCAGTATTGTCTGTGTCATCCTAATTCCTTCCCTGGTTTTTGGAAAGCAGACAGTGCTATGTTATAATAGGAAGAGCTGTTTATTCTACTGCTTTTAATCAATTAATTTATCAATTCATAAATGGTATTAATTGAACTTCTACTGTGTACAGACCACTGTTCAAAGGGCTTGGGAGAGTCCAGTACTAAAGAGTTGGTGCACTGTAAGCTTGTTATAGGCAGGGAATGTGTTCATTTATTGTTGTATTGTACTCTTCCAAGTGCTTAGTACAGTGCTTTGCAAACAGTAAAGCGCTAAATAAATATGAATGAATGAATGGATGGATGACCCCTGCCCACAAGGAGTTTACAGTCTATTTTAGAATATGAATAAAATTTATTCCTGATACAGTTTTCCCTCATCATAATGACATTGAGGGTACAAAAAGCAGTTTAAAATTCATAAGAAATTTTGTTCATTTTCAGCTGTTCTTGTTCAGCCTTGCCTAGTAACATTCCTGAGAGCTCCATGTCTTTTCTTTTCTATCACT
Source organism: Tachyglossus aculeatus (assembly GCF_015852505.1). NCBI lineage: Eukaryota > Metazoa > Chordata > Mammalia > Monotremata > Tachyglossidae > Tachyglossus > Tachyglossus aculeatus. Next base: position 10,237,494 of record NC_052072.1, read on the forward strand.
ATAGATAAGGTGGTGTCCCCTGTGGAGTTTAAATTTAATTATAAACTACCACTCTAACCAATAAGCACTTTCTTTATTTTCTCTCTCCTAAAGTGGTCTTCTTAACTGATGTAATATCCATCAGAAGAATGTTGAAAATGGGAGTGCTCTCCATTGAAGAATGGAATTGTTATTCATAAAGTAAGAACTGAGTATAGCAAATTCAGTCACCAAGCAGCCTAACAATCGCCCTATAGATTTATCTGAACTTTTAGGATGAAAAGGAAAAGGCTTGGAATACATTCAGGATCAGAAGAGCATTAAAGGTTTAACTCAACAGAATAGTGTTCAAAAATGTTCTATTTCTTCTTATAATGCTAAGGCTAAATAAGTTCCAAGTTCTTTGTTATTTGGCATTTGAAGAACTGAATTGGAGAAGGAGATAGCCACTCCTGGGAGTACAAGTACACTTTACTCACCCTGCTGCTGCTTCTTCCATGTTAGAAAGATGTGAGCATCTATGAAGAAATCCCAAAGATTATCTGTGATCTTCTTCTAATAGCCTTATAGAGCTTTACAAAATAAACTGCCACATAAAATACAGTTGGATGGACTGGAGGGGAGGTCTTAGACAGTGGTACACAAAAAATCCACGGGCCTTTTTTCACCTAGTGGGGAACATGATACAAAATCTACCTCTATTTGGCTTTGGAGTTTGAAGATGGCTTTGTGCTTGAGATCAGATTCAACTGCTCGGGTGACATAATACTTGTTGCACAATCCTTATTAAGTGCCTGCAGTGGGTTGAGTCCTGGACTGCACTGATCCCTGAAAATGTACGTGTTTGTGCTATGCAACTCATTAAAAAGAAATGAATTTCTGTTCCCTGTTGCACACATTAGCATTTCCTTAAAAATTTCTGATCCATTACAAGATATGTTCAAAACAGAAATAGCATTTCCCATAAAGTCTAAAGGGAATATATGTAGAATATTCACATGCCTCTTTGTTGTAGGTGAAATTTCAGATTTGAGAAATATCAGTAATAATGTTTTTTCTTGCTTTGCAACAACTATATACAATGTATTTGGAATGCTTTATTTACTAAGTGCTTACTGTGTGAGAGCACTGTGCTAAGCACTTGGAAGAGTTCATTATGATAGAGTTGGTAGAAGCAGCGTGGCTAGAAGAAGCACTGTGGCTCAGTGGAAAGAGCCTGAGCTTTGGAGTCAGAGGTCATGGGTTCAAATCCTAGCTCTGCCAATCGTCAGCTGTGTGACTTTGGGCAAGTCACTTAACTTCTCAGTGCCTCAGTTCCCACATCTGTAAAATGGGGATTAAGACTGTGAGCCCCACATGGGACAACCTGATTACCTTGTAACCTCCCCAGCACTTAGAACAGTGCTTTCATCATCAATCATATTTATTGAGCGCTTACTATGTGCAGAGCATAAATGCCACCATTATTATTATTATTAAAAGCAATCCCTCCCGACAAGGAGCTTACAGACTGCAGTCTATAGGCATTAAAATAAATTACAGATAGGGGAAATAGTAGAATATAGGAATATTTACATAAGTACTGTGGGGCTGCCTCTCAGGGTTGCACCTGGAGAGTTTCCAGTACTCTACCAGTCTCGGCTATGGGAGGGAGAGTCAAGCAGAGGCATTTCCATTCCATTCCTAGCTTGAGCAGTGGCTAGCGGGTGGCAGGCAATTGGCTACAAGTCAAAAGTCAAGGGTGGAGACTCGAGTTTACTTCGCGGAAGGCGGCAATGGTAAACCGCTTCTATATTTTTACCAAGAAAACTCTATGGATACACTACCAGAACAATTGTAGATGGAGAGTGGGGCATTCTGGAAAAGATGTGTCCGTGGTGTCGCTATGGTTTGGAAACAACTCGATGGCATAAGACGAGACTGTGAGGCTGGGGTATCAAAATGCTTAAGGGGTCCATAGCTAGGTGATTAGTCAATACAGAACGGAGAGCAGGTAGGGCAATGAAGGGTTTTGTCGGGGAAGGTCTTGGAGGAGATGGGATTTTAGGAGGATTTTGAAGGGGGGAGAAAAAACTGTGATGACCAGCCCAAGAGAAGGAAACTCTGTGCTGTGTGGTACCTACCCTTTTCCTTCCCAGCAGCAGTAAAAATGGCTATTGACCCTGTGGCCAATGGTTAAGGAGGCTACTCCCAACCAGTTCCATTCCCAGTGTCAGGTTCCAGTGAACTCCACCACAACAAGATTCATTCATTCATTCAATTGCATTTATTTATAGAGAAGCAGCGTGGCTTAGTGGAAAGAACACGGGCTTGGGAGTCAGAGATCATGGGTTCAAATCCCAGCTCCGCCACTTGTCAGCCGTGTGACTTTAGGCAAGTCACTTAACTTCTCTGTGCCTCAGTTCCCTCATCTGGAAAATGGGGATTAAGACAGTGAGCCCTACGTGGGACAACCTTATTACCTTGTATCTACCCCAGGGCTTAGAACAGTGCCTGGCACATAGTAAGCTCTTAACAAATACCATCATTATTTATTCTTCTTATTATTTATTGAGCACTTACTATGTGCACAGCACTGTACTGAGCGCTTGGAAAGTACAGGTCAGCAACAAATGGCGACAATCCGAACCCAACAACAGGCTCACAGTGTAGAAGACAGGCTCACAGTCTAGACAAGCCAGGCCCTGTAGCCACTTTCTACCAGGGACTCTGTGTAGCAGAAGGAGCCTTAACATGAAACTCACTCCTCTTCTGGCTACAGAGGGGAAGCTAGAGTCTCTGTCAGCTTGTCTCGGCCTCGGACAGAGCAATGTGGGAATGGAGATTGCTGTGTCCCTCATCTCCCTGCTCTTTTCAATCAACCGATCAATCGATGGCATTCATTGAGTCCTGACTCTGTGCAGGGCATTGCACTAAGTGCTGGGGAAAGTGCAATACAGGGGAATTAGGAGAGGTGATCCCTGCCGATGCAGTCTTCTCTTCCTGTGAGCAGGGAACTGGGAAAGTGTCTCCAGCCCATGTCACTCCCCCCTTCTCCAGCTCCTAAAGGAGGTGACTGTGGGACTGGGAAGGGGAAGGAGAGAGGCAATATTGGGCAGGGCCCAAATGAATTTGTCTTTGAGTTGATTAGTTATCCAGCTTGAGCCCCGGGGGATCTGGTTCACTTTCAAACAATCAATCATATTTATTGAGCGCTTATTATGTACAGAGTACTATACTAAGCACTTGGGAGAGTACAATTTGACAAGTAGCTTCCTGCCCACAAGAAGCTTGCAGAGCACTCTACTATGCACTTGGGGCTGTAAAATAGAAGTAAAAGACAAGATGCTTGCCTTGTGGAACTCACAGTCTAATGGGACGGGCAAATTCCAGATTTTTAATAGGTAACATATAGTGCTCTAAGGAGCAGAGCCCAGACAGGAGAGGAAAGAGCAAAGGAAAAGAGGAGAGGGAAGAGAAGGAGGGAGGGAGGGAGAGCTAATCTTCTGTTTTCTCCTCATTCTTACACACACACACACACACACACACACACTTTTTCCTTCCACTCTCCTGTTGTTCCCCACCTTTCTCCACCCCCTCCAGGCTGACTGGAATAGAAAAATAAGAGTTCAGATTGCCACATGAAAATTTTCCTCTAAAATCTCACTTCTACCTCCATGACAGCCCTCAGTGTATCCAAGCAGCTATTCCCCCAAATCTGAATAAAATTACATTGTGTGCTATGAAGATTCACTAGGATTAAGTAGTAGATATTGATATCACTGAGCTCTGACATTAAGGATTCTACTGTTTTTTGTAAAATTGTTTTAAAAAAGAGAAATGATGCAAAGCATGGGTTGGGAAAAGGACCTCAGTGCAATCTCTCGAAGGTTTCAAATATCGAATGTATATGTATTCCAGGTAATTTTGATCAGCGATCTTTCAGTTGTGGAAGAGCAGGGTTTCTTGTATCCTTATTAGAACTTGGAAGATCAATCCCTGCCCAACCAGGACTATTTTGTTTTGCCTTGTGGCTGTTTCCTGCAGACATGCATGTTTAAACATTCAAAGGGTTGTTATTATTGTATGATGAGAAATGTCCCCATAAATCCTAGTCTGAGCCCCTACCCCCTGAAAATGCTTCTTTCTTTTCTGAGGTTAGGAGTCGGAGAAATGAGACCTGGGAATTCCAGATGTTATTAAAAAAAGTTTTTTTGTTGTAAAAATAAATGAAGTCTGTATTTTATCATTGAGATTCAGGCACTAAGAATGCACAGTAGTGGCTTTTCATAAAGCGTTCTTGTGGTAATGCTGTTTCAATGAAATGAGACTTTGATTTGCATCGGTATTCTGAGAACTTTGTAACATTGCTAAGGTAATATTATAAAGGCAAAAGGAAATGAAATGGTGCTAATGTTGTCCGTTGTGGAAATGCTGAACTGCCAAACCAAGGCCATATCACTATTTTCAAAAATTAAATTGTTGTATTTGTAAGGTAAATATTGCCTTACTGTTTATTACCACTGCAAATGTGTGGGCACATCATATTATTAAAATTAGAAATCAGTCATAAAGCACTGATTTAAAATGGGAACAGAACTGTGTTATTCTCGAATTCCTGTTGTGATTATTTAAATTTATTGACTTCTTTTTTGTTGCTTTATTTTGTTTTTTGTGAATGCTAGTCATGACTAGATTGTGGTTTTGGGACCCATGGTAGGAAAATTGTTGGGGCTTGGGAGGGGATGCTATTGTAGGTAGATGGGAAGAAGGTGATAAGAAAGAGACAGACGGAGAGAAGTAGGGGAGATGGGGAAAGGCTAGGGGGAAAAAGGGGAGAAGGAAAGAGGAAAGTGAACAGAAGAGAGGTGGAAGAAAGAAACCAGGAGGGGATAAGGACCCCCGCCTCTGCTGCCATGTCTTCGTCGTCAATGCTGCCACCAGACACAGGCAGCAGCTGGCCCAGAATGGGCCAGTTAATCTGTTCACACTAATACGTGCTTAGTGGCAGAAGAGAACTGTGGGTGGTGGACTGGATTCTCAGCAGTTCTCATGCCTAGACACCCATCTGGGTCCATGACCAACCAAATAGGCTCTTTAAGGAGCCTGTTTAGCAAAGCAGCATGGCCTAGTGGAAAGAACACGTACCTGGGAGTTGGAGGACATGGGTTCTAATCCCACGTCTGCTACTTGCCTGCTGTGTAACCTGGGGTAAGCCATTCTGCTTCTCTGTGCCTCAGTTCCCTCATCTGTAAAATGGGGATTCAATACCTGTTAATAATAATAATAATAATGGCATTTATTAAGCGCTTACTATGTGCAAAGCACTGTTCTAAGCGCTGGGGAGGTTACATGGTGATCAGGTTGTCCCACGCGGGGGCTCACAGTCTTAATCCCCATTTTACAGATGAGGGAGCTGAGGCCCAGAGAAGTTAAGTGACTTGCCCAAAGTCACAAAGCTGGCAATTGGTGGAGCCGGGATTTGAACCCATGACCTCTGACTCCAAAACCCATGCTCTTTCCACTGAGCCACGCTGGTTCTCCCTCCTACTTACAAACTGAGCCCTGCATGTGGGACCTGATGATCTACCCTTGTTCTTGGAAGAGTGCTTGACATGTAGTAAGTGTTTAACAAGTACAATTATTATTATTACTATTATCTAGGTAGTCTTCTCCCATTCCCTCATCAGAGCCCAGTCTCACCTGATGGGTAGCTACAGCTGGCTGGCAGGGGGTCCTACTTCTTACCCCTTTTCAGCCTTGCCCCAGAAGTTACCACATCCTCCTTCACCTCCATGAAGCTTGAAGGAAGGAGAAGAAACCAAGATGGAGGATACCAAGGCCAAGGTTCGAGCCAGTACTCATTTTCCGGCACTTTCCCTAATCCTCTTATTTAATCCAGCCCTTAATCGATCAATCAATCTTATTTCTTGAACCCTTCCCCCAGTAATTATTCGTGCCACATTTATCGATCCTGTTTTCTTGGGATAAGCAACTTCTTTTGACAATAGAAAAGATTACACAAATATATAGTCAGGAACACAGTGAGTAAGTGCTCCTACAGCATAAGTAATTCTTTACAAGGAAGTAAGGATTTTTGGAAGCCGCACTGCCTTTTAGATCATCAGTGCACTGACCCTGCAATTCATGAGTTGCATGGCTAAAGGAGTTTAGGTGATCCATGAAGTGCAAACTTATTCCTGAGAAGCTATTTCATACAATGGGAGGATTTGGCCTCTTACAAAGTCTAGGCAGAGCCTTTTCTAGCAAGTCTGGGATTGATTTGCTGTTTGCTCTTGGCTTCATTCTTCGTTCTACTAGTCAAGAATGATTAGCCATCCTAAATTTCAGTAATCGTTTAATCTGTGAGTGCGCATATAGAGCTCCTACCCTACAATCCACTTACTTCTGAAGCATTTTTCATGGAAATTTCATCATGAAAAATTCAGCTTTGACCCTGCCCCATTCTCTCTCTCTTTTCTTAGTCACCTGTCTGAAACAGGTTGTTGTCCACATATTTTATTTTGTTTTGTTTTGTTTTGTTTTGTTTTGTTGTCTGTCTCCCCCTTCTAGACTGGGAGCCCCTTGTTGGGTAGGGGCCGTCTCTATATGTTACCAACTTGTATTTCCCAAGCACTTAGTACAGTGCTTTGTAAACAATAAGCGCTCAATAAATATGATTGAATGAATGAATGAATGAATGAATGAATGAATGAAACCCAGATGATTTTTCAGGTAACGCCAAATGGACAGCCTTGAGCTAGATTGGAGGTGGAAGTTTTTCAAAGAATTTTACTTCCTTATAAAATTGATCAGTAAAAGAACGCATTCCCTGTAAAACAAAGTTGGCACAGATACATTTCTTGTGGGCTTGCTCTGTTAAACCAATCTTGTTATTTAAACCTGAATTCCTGAGTTACGCTCTTGCCTTGCAGGGTAGCAGCACTTTACTGTGCTCTTTTTTGAAACATTGAAGTTTTCCAAATTAAAGTGGGCACATTTATATTGTTCATTCATTAAATTGTATTTATTGAGCGCTTACTGTATGCAGAGCACTGTACTAAGCGCTTGGGAAGTACAAGTTGGCAACATATAGAGACGGTCCCTACCCAACAGTGGACTCACAGTTCAGAAGAGGTGTTGTATTGTACTCACCCAAACAGTTAGTAAAGTGCCCTTCATGCAGTAAGCACTCAATAAATGCCCTAGATCGATCGATCGATCACAGATTGACCTGTGCCCTGTTCTTGCCCATCCTGCCATCGACCCCTAGCCCACCTCCTACCTCAGTCTGGAATGCCCTCCCTCTTCACATCCACCAAACTAGCACACTTCCCCCATTCAAAGCCCTACTGAAAGCTCACCTCCTCCAGAAGGCCTTCCCAAACTAAGCCCCTCTTTTTTTTATTTATTTTTATTAGTGATGTGTATATATCTATGCTTCTATTTATTTATAATGTTGCTACTGATGCCCGTTTAGTTGTTTTGCTGTCTGTCTCCCCCCCTTCTAGACTGTGAGCCCATTGTCAGCAGGGATTGTCCCTCTTTATTGCTGAATTGTACTTACCAAACGCTTAGAACAGTCATCTGCACACAGAAAGTGCTCAGTAAATAGGATTGAATGAATGAATCGATAGCCCAGGTGTCCCAAAGGTATGTAAAGCACATTTTTTTGATCCCATCACCTCAAAAAGCCTCCAAGAATAACCCATCTATGCTTGCTATTGGACAGGGTGGTGGGACTCAGTGATGATGATGATGATGATGATGATGATGGTATTTGTTAAACACTTACTATGTGAGTGCAGCATGGCTCAGTGGAAAGAGTGCGGGCTTGGGAGTCAGAGGTCATGGGTTCTAATTCTGACTCCGCCACTTGTCAGCTGTGTGACTTTGGGTGAGTCACTTAACTTCTCTGTGCCTCAGTTACCTCATCTGTAAAATGGGGATTAAGACTGTGAGCCCCATGTGGTACAACCTGATCACCCTGTATCCCCCCCTGCGCTTGGAACAGTGCTTCACACATAGTAAGTACTTAACAAATACTATCATTATTATTATTATTATTCTTATGTGCCAAGTACTGTTCTAAGGGCTGGGGTAGATAAAAGGTAATCAGGTTGTCCCACATGGGGCTCACAGTCTTCATCCCCATTTTACAAATGAGGTCACTGAGGCACAGATAAGTTGAGTGACTTGCTCAAAGTCACACGGCTGATAAGTGGCAGAGCCAGAATTTAGTTACCATTCACTGTGTGTTGAGCATTGTACTAATCACTTGAGAAAGTACAATACAATAGAGCTGGAAGGTGACATCCCTGCCTACAAGGAGCTTACAGTCTAGAGGAGGAGAAAGGAATGCTACAGCCACTGTGAAGGCAGTGTTACGGGCGGATCTTTCTCCTCCTCCTCCTCTTCCTCCTCATCCTCTTCCTTCTCCACCTCTAGAATGTAAGTTCGTTGTGGGCAGGTAATGTGTCTGTTATATTGTTATATTGTACTCTGCCAAGCTCTTAGTGCAGTGCTCTGCACACATTAAGTGCTCAATAAATACGATTTACTTACTGACCTCCATACTGGCTGCTGCCATTTTGGCTAATGTGAATACCACCTAAGCTGTCCCCTGTAGGATTCCAGCAGGCTACTCAGACACATTTCTGGCTACCCAAAGATACTAGGGATACAACCGATCTAATCCAAACATTTAGTACAGTCCGCATTATCCCGTGATGTATCAGTCTGGTGAATGTCCCACACATTCTGATTATTTATTTATTTATTTTTAATGATTAAAAAAGGTAGATGGTAAAGTGGTTCTCAACCTGATTTCAGTTTCCCCCCCTAGTGTTATATATTGAGGCATCTTGATTGCTTCATGATAGATAGGATTCCTGCCCTATTGAGTAAATTGCTAGCCTCTGCTCCATCTAGACTGATTTTGATTATAAACATGGGTGGTAATGAGGTAAAATGACCAGATTCTCTTGAATTCAAACTCTATCAACCACTCCAGAAAGAAAGGGACTTCCAAATACACACCAAATATAGAAATTAATGGCTGGCGGATAAATTGTAATAATTAAACATCCTAAAGAAGGAAGGGTAGAAAATGAGCTCAAGGAGATAAACCTTTGGTGTTCTCAATTGTACAAAATGCATTATCTCCAATAGGACAAATGGCATTAGATTCCCCTTTTGTTTAATAGTATTTATTAAGTGCTTACTATGTGCTGGGCACTGTACTTAACAGTGGGGTAGATACAACCTGGTCAGGTAAGACACAGTCCATGTCCCCCATAGAGCTCACAGTCTTAATCCCCATTCTGCAGTTGAGTTAACTGTGGCACAGAGAAGTTGAGTGACTTGCCCAAGGTCTCACAGCAGAACCAGGATTAGAATTGTATTCATTTATATTAATGCCTGTTAATTCTATTTATTTATATCAGTGCCTGTTTACTTGTTTTGATGTATATACATCTATAATTCTCTTTATACTGATGCCTGTTTACTTGTTTTGATGTGTATATATTTATAATTATCTTTATACTGATGCCTGTTTACTTGTTTTGATGTCTGTCTCACCCCTCCGCCTTCTAGACTGTAAAGCCAGTGTGGGCAGGGATTGTCTCTCTTTATTGCTAAATTATACTTTCCAAGCGCTTAGTTCAGTGCTCGGCACACAGTAAGCGCTCAATAAATACGATTGAATGAATGAATGAATAAATGCTCTGCACGCAAGAAGAGCTCAGGAAATATGATCGCATAAATGAATGTACTTCTCATTCTCTTCTTCCTTGCCACATATAATAATAATAGTGATGGTATTTGTTAAGTGCGTACTATGTGCCAAGCACTGTTCTAAGTGCTGGGGGAGATACCAGGTGATCAGATTGTCCCAGGTGGGGCTCACAGTCTTAATCCCCATTTTACAGATGAGGTAACTGAGGCACAGAGAAATTAAGCAACTTGCCCAAAGTCACACAGCTGACAAGTGGTGGAGCTGGAATTAGGACCCACGACCTCTAACTCCCAAGTCCATGCTCCTTCCACTAAGCAACACTGCTTCTCATAATTTCACCTGTCAGATTTAAAGTGCCTTGTGTGCGATGATAAGTGTTTTCTCCTCATCCTACTGCATGAGCATACATATGTAGTATTCAGATTGAATTTGGATTTGAAAACGGCAATAGATAGTATGTAACAGTTTTTTTCTTGCAGCTGACCCCTGGCCCACACCCTACCTCAGGCCTGCAATACCCTCCCTCCTCAAATCTGACAGACAATGAGCCCTACTGAGGGCACATCTCCTCCAAGAGGCCTTCCCAGACTAGGCCTCACCTTTTCACATCTCCCCCATCCCTTCTGCATCACCCTGACTTGCTCCCTTTGCTCTTCTCCCCCGTTCTAGCCCTACAGCACTTATGTATATATGTGTAATTTTATTTTTTTATATTGATGTCTGTCTCCCCAGCTTTAGACTGTGAGATAGTTGTGGGCAGGGAATGTCACTGTTTATTGTTGCTTTGTACTTTCCCAACCACTTAGTACAATGCTCTGCACATAGTAAGTGCTTAAAAAATATGATCGAATGAATGAATGAATAGTCTTACGAGAAGAATTCCGTTTCACAAGGCAGATGTTTAGTCTGGGTTATAACTCTGGTAGACCTCTTTACAGAAACTGTTTAACCACACAGGATTGGTAGTGTTTGATATGCTGGCTAAAATGCCATTTGATGGGATATTATTATTATGATTAGTATTGTCATTATTATTATAGTATTTTTATATCCCATCAAATGGCCCTTTAGCCGGAATTCCAAATTAGTAATAACAGTAATAATAATAATTGTTTTATTTGTTAAGCACTTGTCTATGTGCCAATCAATGAACCAAGAGCTGGGGTAGATTCAAGGTAATCACATCCCACATGGAGCTCAAAGTCTAAGTAGGATGATGGCATTTATTAAACGCTTACTATGTGCAAAGCACTGTTCTAAGTACTGGAGGAGATACAAGGTGATCAGGTTGTCCCATGGGGGGCTCACAGTCTTCATCCCCATTTTACAGATGACAGAACTGAGGCCCAGAGAAGTGAAGTGACTTGCCCAAAGTCATACAGCTGATAAGTGGCAGAGCTGGGATTTGAACCCATGACCTCTGACTCCAAAGCCCAGGCTCTTTCCACTGAGCCACGCTGCTTACTAGTATTGAATTCCCATTTTGCAGATGAGGGAACTGAGACCCAGAGACGTGAAATGACTTACCCATTGTCACACAGCAGACAAGTGGCGGAACCAAGATTAGAACCCAGGTCCTCTAACACCCAGTCCCATGTTCTTTCCACTAGGCCCCGCTGCTTCTAAAATGTATCAAAAGGCAACTGGCCCGTAAGGGGTCGAACCCACGACCTCGGCGTTATTAGCGCCACGCTCGATCCAACTGAACTAGCCGGCTGATACTGATCCAGATTACTTATCCACATTTGTACCTTACACAACCCCATGAGTTTTCTTTCAAAATGTAATTGCCCAGCTGCTTCTACGTATCAGATTTTGCTTTTAAACTTTGAGGCGATGCTTCGGAGCCAACTGCTTTTGCAGGCACATACCATTACCACCCTTTGACCCCAAAAGTGTCGTACCACATTGCCACTGGGGCCATGAAATGGACGCAGGCCCACATCCCAAAGAACAGCTGGTGCCAACTCTCAAGAGGTGATTGGCAGAGTGCCCTGCAGATCTGGTAAGAGTGTGAATTCTCCTCATTTGCACACGTGGCTGTGTCTCTCGCCTTTCCAGGTGCCCTGCCCATTTGGAGGTGTTTATCGAGGAGTCCCTTTGACTCCTTTTTACATATTTTCCAGATATATTCTAGAATGAGAAAGGGGATAATAATCAAGCCATCATCGTGATTGCCACTATTTATCAAGCACCTGCTGCATGCAGAATATTGCACTAGGCTCTTGAGGGACAAACAGAAAAACCCATGCCCTTAGGTAGATCATAGTATAATGGGGAAAGAATGAGACATACACTGATGGAAACAAATAGTGAAAATTGTGCAATTAGACTTACATCCTAAGTAAAAATAGATGCATAAATCAGTGAAGGTACATGAATATTTCACTGCATTTGAGTGTTGATGTAACTGAAGCGCTGCCAGAGAAGCAGCAGGGCTTAGTGGAAAGAGCCCGGGCTTGGGAGTAAGAGGTCGTGGGTTCTAATCCTGGTTCCACCACTTGTCAGCTGTGTGAGTTTGGGGAAGTCACTTCACTTCTCTGTGCCTCAGTTACTTCATCTGTAAAATGAGGATTAAGACTGTGAGCCCCACATGGGACAACCTGATACCCTTGTATCTACCACAGTGCTTAGAACAGTGCTTGGTACATAGTAAGTGCTTAACAAATACCATTATTACTATTATGATGCAGGGAGGGGATTAATTGAGGAGTGACTTCTGGAGGAGGTGACATTGTAGAAACTCTTTTTTATGTATTTGTTAAGCGTTTACTATGTGCCATGTACTGTACTAAGCACTGAGGTAGATCTGAGTTGGACACAGTCCCTGTCCCACATGGGGCTCATAGTCTTGTTTCCCATTTTACAGATGAAGTAACTGCAGCACAAAGAAGTGAAGTGACTTGCCCAGGGTCTCTCAGCCGACAATGGCGGAGCCGGGAACCATGACCTTCTTTCTCCCAAGCCCGTCCTCTATTCACTACGACAGGCTGCCTTTACAGATAGGTAATTGAGGCATAAAGAAATAAAATGACTTGCCCGAAGTCACAAAGCAGACATGTGGTGGAACTGGTTTTAGAATCCAGGTCCTTCTGACTCCCAGGGCTGTGCTCTCTATCTACTAGGCTACGGTGCTTATCTTTGAGCATAAGTGGAGGCCATGGACCCATGCTTGTGGAAGATTAATATATTACACTCTGTAATCTAGGCTGAAAGCTCCTGGTGGGTAGGGAATGTGTCTACCAACTCTGTTGTATTGTACTCTCCCAAGGTCTTAGTAAAGTGCTCTGCACATAGTAAGCACTTGATAAATGCCACTAACTGATTGATTGAAAACATAGACATTCTTCATTTATGCTTAAACGTCTTTATCTTGTTGTTTTTTGTGTGTGGTTTGTAGCATTGATCTCTTTGCCGCTTAATAATAATAATAATAATAATAATAATAATAATAGCATATGTTAAGTGCTTACTTTGTGCAAAGCACTGTTCTAAGTGCTGGGGAGGTTGCAAGGTGATCAGATTGTCCCACGGGGGGCTCACAGTCTTCATCCTCATTTTACAGATGAGATAACAGAGGCACAGAGAAGTTAAATGACTTACCCAAAGTCACACAGCTGACAATTGGCAGAGCCGGGATTTGAACCCATGACCTCTGACTCCAAAGCCTGTGCTCTTGCCACTGAGCCACGCTGCTTCTCTCTTGTTACACATATTCCTAATTTTGTTTGACATTACAACATGTGTGCTTTGATTCACATCCTTTTTTATGAGGGTCATGAGGCTCTTCAAGGTGTTGATGATGCATTGCTTGCTTTGCTGTAAATAGCATTTTGATTTAAGAGTCATTCTTACCAAGCCAATTTTCCTGTTACTTGCCTTCTAACAAAAATCATTGTATTAACAGCTACTTGGAAGACATTTCCCAAAAATGTCTCCACTGTAGACTGTAAACTCCTTATGGGCAGATATCATGGCTACCAACTGTATTTTATTGCTCTGTCCCAAGTGTGTAGTACAGTGCTTGGCCCCCAGTGAGCCCTTAATAAATACCACTGTTTGATTGATTGATTTATTGGAAACACCCATCATTTGGACATATTGGACATACTTCCTCCAGGAGGCCTTCCCAGACTGAGCCCCCACCTTCCTCTCCCCCTCGTTCCCCTCTCTATCCCCACCGTCTTACCTTCTTCCCTTCCCCACAGCACCTGTATATATGTATATATGTTTGTACATATTTATTACTCTATTTGTTAATTTTGTTTGTACATATCTATTCTATTTATTTTATTTTGTTAATATGTTTGGTTTTGTTCTCTGTCTCCCCCTTCTAGACTGTGAGCCCACTGTTGGATAGGGACTGTCTCTATATGTTGCCAACTTGTACTTCCCAAGCGCTTAGTACAGTGCTCTGCACACAGTAAGCGCTCAATAAATTCGATTGATTGATTGATTGATTGATTGATACTGAGATGCTTCCATCCATCCAGACCTCTCATCTCAATTTTTTTTTTCTCTCTCTCTCTCTCTTTCACTCGCTCTTTCCCCCCAACCCTGGGCATTTTTAGATTTCTCTCTTCACTGACCCTCCGTTTGGTTAATGCATGTGTTAGGATGTGATTCTCTAATTTGTCCCTTTTCATCCTTTTTTGGCACGGTTTGTTGCATCACCTTAATTTAGCACATGCATAAATAAGCAGTGACAATCAGTAGGAAAACAGAGGCATGGAAATAAAATGGATTTGCACTAACTTTGGAAATGATTCATTGTAGGAAACTTCACACTGTAATTTCCTAATGGCCAAATCTGGGAATTTGAAGCTCAGAAGGATTTCAGCAATTGCCCTTGACAGATTTTTAAAATAACCTTCCACACGTATTCTGAATTTTCAATTTATAAAGGAGGAAAGCTTACTCTGGAAAAATCTCAAGGCGACGTGAGGTGGAAACAGTCACGTTAATGCTAAAGCTAGGGTGGAAGATGTCACGGGGAAAACTTGGTACTCCTGAGAGGTATCACAATTAGAATTTGTAGAGAACATGGGGGAAGAAAGCTGATGCTAAATCTAAAATAACAAAACTCTGCACATTAACATAGGCTAAAGCTGAGGTTCTGTTCTGGTCTCCTATTAATTTGCATCTTTATCTTATTCACAGCAATGTTTGTATGAGGAGAACATTCACTTCTGTTACCTCAGGAAATTTACAAGAGGAAAATGTAATTATTTTGTTCACTCCCTTGGTCAATGATCCCTTGAGTAATGAAATGTGTGAAATTCTTCTTGGGGAATTACCCCTGCTTTGTGAGTTTATCCCGCCTGCCTTACACAGGTTTTCGGTGTAGATGTGCTTCGGGAAATGGAAAGAAATCACGTTTTGGTCCTGATAATCAAGAGGTAATAGTTAAAAAGGAGAAAATAAAGCCCCTCAACAGAAGAACTAGCTCTTTGGCTGTGCGCTTTCTTGGGGAATGGGCTGTCTGGACAAAAGCTGCACTGCTTCCCTCACAAAGAGATCTTATTCTGCAGACAAAAGACCACCATTAATGGTGATTGCAGAAACCTTTTCAGTCAGAGAATACATATTAAGAGGTCAATAACTGAAGAAGGATTGGGTCTTGGAGTAAATTGGGATGGAGACATGGGGAAGAAACAAACAAACAAACAAAAAACCCAATAAGGACCTGCAATTACCTGCCCGAGCCAGAAAATTACACATTCCCACTCATGCTGTGATTATTATTTTCATTTTGCTTAAAGACAGTGTAAACCTATTTTTAGGAACTACCAATTTATTTTCTTGTTGGGATTCATTCACGTTAAGAGAAGATTAAAACAAATAAATAAACCTAATTGTGTGTTCACTAAAATTAAGAGTAATGAAATGCTTTAAATATATACATTTTTTCATTTTCTATTTTCTTCTACATCATATTTGAGGTGCGCTGTATCATTTTATTTCTGAAATTACCAAGAAGGCATGCCTTCAAGTCAGTTCAATTTTTGAGCCCTCCTTCTGTGCTTGAATGGTACTAGAATTTGCATTTTATAGTTACGCTCTTAGCATGTGCGGACACTTATTCAACTATTTGTTGGCAATGATGAGGGTGTACAAGCTTATTTAATTAAAATATCATCCTGATAAAACAGGTTTACCACTAATTCCAGTAACTCTTCCCACAGACTCCTGCCCAAATACGTGGATTGATTTTTCACTGCAAGCCTAAGACTCTCTCCTTTCCCTTCCTTTGCCTGCATACTCATCTGTAACTTCCCTTTTTTATGATATTCATTAAGCACTTACTATATGCCAGGCACTCTTCGAAGCATGGGGGTAGATACAAAGTAATAATAATAGCAATAATAATAATAATAATAATAATAATAATAAGAATAATAGTATTTGTTAAGTGCTTACTGTGTGCCAAGCAATGTTCTAAGTGCAGGGGGTTACAAGGTAATCAGGTTGTCCCCTGAGGGGCTCACAGTCTTAATCCCCATTTTACAGATGAGGTAACTGAGGCCCAGAGAAGTAAAATGGCTTGCCCAAAGTCACACAGCAGGCAAATGGAAGAACCAACATTAGAACCCAGGTCCTCTGGCACCCAGGCCCATGCTTTATCCCCTAGCCACCCTGTTTCATAGTAGATTTGGGGGCCCATTTGCCCTCATTGCTCTGACTAGATCAATCAGTCATATTTATTGATCACTTACTGTGTGCAGAGCATTGTACTAAGCGCTATGGAGAGTCCACTATAACAGTTTGTAGACCCATTCCCTGCCCACAATGAGCTTACAGTCTAGAGGTGGTGAATCTCAGATGTGGTCAGATTTGCCAATTGTTTTCTGTGCAAAATTGGCCTAAAATCACATGGCCAGTGAATTTTTATTCTGTGCTCTGCCCACCCTTCCTCCAAATCAGACAAGCCATTAAGCTTGGCACATAGTGGCATACTATTTTAATAAATAGTAAGATGGACCGGAATGCTTCTTTTTAAGTAACTTCCCCCTTTGTTCACTGCAGAAGCCCCCAGTGCATCATTTTGAATTTCAATCCGTTCATTTTATGAATGTGGGAGAACAATTAGTTTCTTTCACCTTTTGATTTTGTTCAGTATGTGTCGATTGCAGAGGTACTTACTATATCATGCACTGAGGTAATTTCAGGTGGTATTTATTTAGCTTGCTTGAACTGAAGCTGAACTCGAACTCAATTAATAACAACTCAGCGCTCACAAACTGATATGAAATCATTACAGACTCAACTCTCTGATCCATTATCCCCCAAAGAGATCATCCAGTGGAGCTCAGGTGCCTTTTCTATGCCAAATTTTCGGGTGATGCCCAATTGCAAAATATCAGGGGTATTGGAAGTTAGGTTGTGTTGGAGTTAGCTCATTACCACATTTACAGTCCATTTCACAAAAGGGCGTGTTGGCCACCCCTCACTTCTGACAAAGTAAGACTTCTCCCCCCATCTCTGACAAAGATTGCATCCAATTACCTGTTCTTCATGCCATCTGGAATGTTTTTGGCCCTCAGTAAGATTATATGATATAAACAAAAATAATGACTATACCTGGCAACACGATAGGATTGTATGAATTGGTCCCTAAAGGGTGGATCTTACAGTGAAAGATAGAGAGCAAAGGATGGCCGGCCCATGGGGTTAAATATGGCCATCCGGTTGTTGTCCTTCTGTCTTTCCACACCTCACCCAATTTATCAAATTGGCCCCTTCTCCTCATCCAGTCACACGAGCCGCATTTCAGATTATTTCAAAAATGGTGCTGTTGATGCCTGTTTACTTGTTTTGATGTCTGTCTCCCCCCTTCTAGACTGTGAGCCCGTTGTGGGCAGGGATTGTCTCTATTTGTTCCTGAATTGTAATATTAATGATAATAATGATGGTATTTGTGAAGCACTTACTATGTGCCAAGCACTGTTCTAAGCGCTGCAGTAGATACAATGTCATCAGGTTGTCCTATGTGGGGCTCACAGTCTTCATCCCCATTTTACAGATGAGGTAACTGAGGCCCAGAGAAGTTAAGTGACTTGCCCAAAGTCACACAGCTGACAAGTGGTGGAGCCAGGATTAGAACTCACGACCTCTGACTCCCAAGCCCGGTCTCTTTCCACTGAGTCGCTTCTGAATTGTACTTTCCAAGTACAGTAGTACAGTACTCTGCACACATTAAGGGCTCAATAAATACAATTGAATGAATAAATGAATGAATGAATGGTCACCATAGAAAACTGGTGGAAAGAAATGTCTGGTAAAGAGTTGTGATTAGGTCTACTGAAAATGAAAAACTAAAATGTCCTTGTCACAAGTTGCCATAGACCAGGTGACATATATTTATGTATGCATAGACACTCTAGATAGTTTAGCTAAAAAAAAGGCTTCCAAGTGAAAGTGAGGGACTGGGCTGCCTCTTTCAATCTGTTTCGATGGTTCCTATTCTGCCCTTCACCCTGAAAGTGACTGTCCCTCAGGGCTTTAGTCTGTGCTGCTTACTCTTCTCCCTTTATGCTCTTTCATGAGCACATCCTCCCCCATAGCTGCAGTCATATTATTTTATTAACAGTATCGTTCTTGTTATTGTTCATGTTATTATTATTATTATTATTATTACAAATCTGTGAACCCATTGTTGGGTAGGGACCATCTCTATATGTTGCTAACTTGTACTTCCCAAGCGCTTAGTACAGTGTTCTGCACACAGTAAGCACTCAATAAATACGATTGAATGAGTGAAATATGTACTTACTATGTGTCAAGCACTATTCTAAGTGCCCGGGTAAATACAATTTAATCTGGATTGACACAGTCCCTATCCCACATGAGGCTCAAAGTCTAAGTAGGAGGGAGAAGAGATATTGACTCCCCATTTTCCAGAGGAGGAAACAGAGCCGCAGAGAAGTTACGTGACCTGCCCCAGGTCACAAAGCAAGGAATTGAGAAGTGTGAGATTAGAACCCAGGTCCTCCAACTCACAGGCCCACACTCTTTCCACTAGGCCATGCTCCTTCATTTCTACCCAGTTGAATTCCAAATCTATTTCACTTGCCCTGACCTTTCTCCCCATCTGCAGTCTCACATTTCCTTTCCTTTAAAACATCTCCATATGCATGCCCTGCTGCTACCTAAAGCTCAATATGTCTCTAATTGAACTCTTCACCTTCCCTCTCAAATCCTCTCCCCCATGAAATGTTCCCATTACAGTTGATAGGTAGTGGTTTTTGTTAAGGCTTACTACATGCCAGGCACTGTACTAAGCCCTGGGGTAGATGCAAGATAATCAGGTCCCATGGGGCTCACAGTCCAACAGAGATGGAGAACAAGTATTGAATCCCCATTTTGCAGATGAGGGAGTTGTGGCATACAGAAGTTGTGTGACTTATCCAAGGTTACACAGCAGACATGTGGCAGAGCCAGGATTATAACACAGGTCCTCTGGTTCCCAGGCCCATGCTCTTTCCACTGGGCCATGCTGCTTCCCTTTTGATAATATTGCCATCCTCTGTGCCTTGGTAGCATTCCTTTATTCCTTGCTCTTTAAGATCTTCCTCTGTGTGTTGTTCAAACCTGTCAGATTTACCACACTGTATTTCTTGGAGACCTTCCTCTCTATAAAACAGCCATCACCTTGATCCAAACACTTGTTGACTACTGTATCATCCTCCAGCCCCTACCTTCTCTTCTCTATACTTCACTACTGCTCAGATCATCTTTCCAAAGTGTCATTCTGCACAGGTCTCTCCATCCTTCAAAAACCTCCAGTTGTCAGTCAATCAATCAAATACTTACTCTGTGCAGAGTTCTGTATGGAAGGTTCTTGAGGATAGGGAGACATGGACTGAACAGCTTTTAGAAAAATGATCTGGGTAGCAGAATGAAGTAAGGACGAGAGTGGGGAGAGACAGGGGGAAGGGAGATCAGCAAGGAGTCAGATGTAATAATTAAGGTGAGATAGGATAAGAGCTTGGATTAATGTAGCAGTTTGAATGGAGAAGAAAATGGGGATGTTACGAAGGTAGAACAAACAGGATTGGGTGACAGAATGTGTGGGTTGAATAAGAGAGGTGAGTCGAGGAAAGTCACGTAGTAAGAAATCTGTCTTTTAGAAACAGTTGTTAATTTTTTCTAAACTTGTAGTAAAAATAAGTTTGAAAAAACCACACGTTTTCACAATTCTTACTGAATAACCAAGAAGAGGGAAATCACTCATAGTTTAAAGTGGCCCCACTGATTTCTCAACCAGATTAACTTTTGATGTCTTTAAAGAATCTTTTATTAGTCTCACATCCCTTGTAAAATGATCTTCAAACCCCTTTTGGGCCCACCTAATTTCCTGCATCCGTCCTGCCATATATAATGGCTTTCACTTTTCTTCTGCCTCAGAGGGTTTTTCATTTTTTGAGGGATTACTTGTTTGCCTCTGATGATCTTTTATGCGGCCAGTTTGCCATTCTGGGTTTTCCTTTGTTCTCCTATTTTTTTTTTCTTAAAGTGCATATTTTGTTGCCATTCTATGGAACACATTTTACCTAGGATGGAACCTCTAACCGTCTAGTAAATTGCCTGTTTTTGTAGCTCCATCCTTCATTGGCCTTTTAAGGCCACAGTTTTTTCCTACTTTCTTTTTCTAATATTAAATATCTTTGTATTGGATTTTGGGTTGTCCTCGCTCTTACCCTTCTAATCAATCAATCAATCAATCAGTGGTACTTATTGAGCACTTACTGTGCTCACTGCACTGCACCAAGCCCTTAGGAAAGTATAATGCAATAGAGATGGTAGATGTGATCCTTACCTACAAGGTACTTAACCATCTACACACAGTCTTCTCTCACCAGGCATGTTACATTCATCTAGTTGTGGTCACTCTTCCAGAGTAGTTCTTCCAAATCATCCTTTTATACTAGATCCTGCCCATTGGTTAGAAGTAAATTTCTTTTTTTTTTTTTGGCAACACTACCTATTCTAGTCAGCGTTCAGTAAATACCATTGATTGATTATTCCAGAAAAAAATCCTTTCTCTTATCCAAAAATTTCACCTCTTCTTCACTTCCTGTTGAATTATCCATGCAAATTATGACTGCAAATATTGGCCAGGAATGTGTCTACCATCTCTGCTTTATTGTATATGAGAAGCAGCATGGCTTAGTGGAAAGAGCATGGGCTTGGGAGCCACAGGTCATGGGTTCTAATCTCAGCTCTGTCACTTATCTGCTGTGTGACCTTCTCTGTGCCTCAGCTACCTCATCTATAAAATGGGGATTAAGACTGTGAGCCCCATGTGGGACAACCTGAATACCTTGTATCTATCCCAGTGCTTTGAACAGTGCTTGGCACATAGTAAGCGATTAACAAATACCATAATTATTATTATTATCATTATTATTACTCTCCCAAGGACTTCATTCATTCATTCAGTCTTGTTTATTGAGCTCTTACTGTGTGCTAAACTCTGTACTAAGCGCTTGGGAGAATACAAAACAATAACACAGACACATTCCCTACCCCCAACAAATGTTCTGCACACAGTAAGTGCTCAATAAATACATTTGTGTGATTGATTACTACCCTTAATAACAACTTTATAGCCACCCCAATATCATCTAACAATTCTGGAGAGTAGAGGATATGTAATGGGAAGAAAAAAGAGAAATGGATAGGAGGAGTGAGAAGGATGGGATTCTGCTTTTTGAATTTTAAATAATAATAATAATAATAATGGCATTTATTAAGTGCTTACTATGTGCAAAGCACTGTTCTAAGCTCTGGGGAGGTTACAAGGTGATCAGGTTGTCCCACAGGGGAATCACAGTCTTCATCCCCATTTGACAGATGAGGTAACTGAGGCCCAGAGAAGTGAAGTGACTTGCCCAAAGTCACACAGCTGACAATTGGTGGAGCCGGGATTTGAACCCATGACCTCTGACTCCAAAGCTCAGGCTCTTTCCACTGAGCCATGCTGCTTCTCATGCCTAGGCTGTATCATTGATGGGCTGAGATCTCTCTCAGGTTAGCCAGTCCCTGAAAATGGCAGTTATGTCAATACCAAAGCCAGAGAAAATCTAGTGTTATTCAAAGGCAAGTCAAGTCCTGCCTTCACCAAAGGTTTACTGCTGTATTAGGAAAGGAGAAGATTAAAAGCTGTGTAAATGTGGGAAATGTTGTTTTCATACTGGAGGGGGACACCAGAATAGTGATAATAATAAAATAATAATAATAATAATAATAATAATATGTGCCTACTAGGCCCTGGGGTAGATACAAGGTAATTAGGTTGTCCCACATGGGGCTCACAGGCTTAGTTCCCATTTTACAGATGAGGTCACTGAATCCCAGAGAAGTTAAGTGACTAGCCCAAGGTCACAAAGCTGACAAGTGCAGAGCCGGGATTAGAACCTACACCCTCTGACTCCCAAGCCCGTGCTTTTTCCACTATGCCACGCTGCTTGTCTGCTACCCATTTGGACCCCCCACAGCCCCCCACCCCATCCATCCCAAATAAGCCTTTGAATATTCACACCATCAAACTCCACCAATAGTGATACAAAAGGTAGAATATATTAGAGGTAAGCATGTTTGTATTCCCAAGGAATTTTGAACCATACCCTGAAATGAAATTGTTCCTGTCTTCAGTGAAATGACAATGCCTGCTGACATTCAATTAAAAATCCTATCTTTTGTTTTTAGGGCCTTGATAGGGGAGGAAATCCCCGTGTACAAAGTTTAAACAAAATTAGATGCTTTTGTAGTGTACCTTATTTATTCATATATATTATATCAGTAATGGCTCTTCCGACAGTGCTGTAATTACTTTGTGGATGTGTATCTGGAAGCATCATGGAACTGGTTTCTGCAATTAGGAAATTAAGAAGAGCTGTTCAAAGCCATTTGTCAACTCACACAACTTTGCTACTTCTAAGGGAGAATGGATGATAGTGTATTTTTTAAAAGATACATTTAAGAATATTTCAACATCCAATCCTGCTGATTTTTCAGGTCATCTCTTTTTCTCATGTGTGCTGTTCATCCTAGATAGTGTTCTAAATAATGCAGTACTTGCTGCATTTATCCCAAGTGACAGCATCACATAACATGTGATTTACATTAATTCTTTAGTGGCTACAAGTTTTATTGCCTTTTTGTCTTGCTCTTTTAGGGTGTTTAATCAGAGAAAAGAGTAAAATGTCAGCCACAGCAACAATTGTCATTTTGCTTAGGTGTTGAGTAGATTAAAAAATGACAAATTTATTAAAGAACCCCTGGAAAAATACCATCTTATATTTGTCTTCCTGTTTTAGGGGATGGATAAACTCAGAGACAAACAGGAGATAGTTTGGGGATAGTTTACCCAAAATGGGTAAATTATGAATGGACTATTTGTCATCTGGTAGAAATGATGGAGAGACATGGATCCATGGAATTGTTCAGATAAGGAATGCCCAGCTACTCAGAACTCCTCTCCAGGTGTGACCTGGAGAGTTTCCAGTACTCTACCAGTCTCAGCTACGCAGGGTGAGTCAAGCAGAGGCCTACCCATTCCATTCCTAGCTTGGGCAATAGCTAGTGAGTGGAAGACAATCTACTACAAGTCAAAACTCACCAATGCTGGGCAGCAGCAGCAGGGGAGAGAGTCGAGGGCAGAAAATAAAGTTTACTGCGTGGAAGGAGGGAATAGTGAACTACTTCTGTATTTTTACCAAGAAAACTCTCTGGATTCACTACCAGAACGATTGCAGATGGAGAGCGGGGCGTTCTGGGAGAGATTTGTCCGTGATGTCTCTATGCTATGGGTCGGAAATGACTCGATGGCGTAAGACAAGACGAGAACTACTCAGAAATATCTGTCATTTCCCTCACACCTTAGAATGATCAATATAATATGAATTATGGTCCTTGTGAAGCACTTTCTATGCACCAAGCACCATTCTAAGTGCTTTGATAGATACAAGAGCATCAGGTTGTCCCACGTGGGGCTCACAGTCTTCATCCCCATTTTACAGATGAGAGAACTGAGGGACAGAGAAGTTAAGTGACTTGGCCCCAAGGTCAACCAGCAGACATGTGGCAGAGCCAGGATTAGAACCCTGGTTCTTCTTACTCCCAAGCCCGTGCTCTCTCCACTAAGCCACGCTGCTTCTCGTTATCTGGAATGGGGCCAAAGTACTCATTTCCCTGAATTGCTGGTGTGGAATTTAAGAGAGGGTGGGCTTCAATTAGGTTGCCCCAGCTCAAAAAGTGGGCTTGCCCCTGTACTCAGGAGAAATGCCCCGCACTGCCCCACTCCCCCGTGACAGAACTGGGAACCAGTTCTTCAAGAGAAGCAGCGTGGCTCATTGGAAAGAGCACAGGCTTTGGAGTCAGAGGTCATGGGTTCGAATCCCGGCTCCGTCACATGTCTGCTGTGTGACCTTGGGCAAGTCACTTAACTTCTCTGAGCCTCAGTTCCCTCATCTGTAAAATGGGGATTAAGACTGTGAGCCCCACGTGGGACAACCTGATCACCTTGTATCCCCCCCAGCGCTTAGAACAGTGCTCTGCACATAGTAAGCGCTTAACAAATGCCATCATTATTATTATTATTATTATTAACCAGCCCTGCCTTCTCCCTTCACAGCCCTGTGCTCTGCTCAGCCATTCCTTGGTTTTAGCCCTTCCATGAATGAGATTCCCAAACTGCAAGGAGAGGTCAGCATGCATTGTGAGCTCGCAGCTTCTTGGGGAAAAAAGAAAAAAGACAGGCAATGGGAAAATGACTGATTTCTGCATCAGTTTATGACCAAAATTTCTATTAGGCTGTCAAACTGGAAATAGGGGGCTTTATCATAATAGCTTAGGAAACGAGGATGGGATAGTTGAAGTCAATCAATCAAAGGTACTTACTGAGCTCTTACTGTGGGCAGAGCACTGTTCTAAACACTTGGGAAAGTAACAGAGTTGGTAGACACAATCCCTAGCCACAGTGAAAACATCGACTAATGAATCAATGAAAAAACCAATGGTATTTATTGAACATTTGCTATTTTCAGAAGTCTGCACTAAGCACTTGGGAGAGTACAATACAATAGAGTTGAAAACTTACATTAATCAAAAGTCTTTTAAAATTATTTGGCAACATAGAAGATGGGAAACTGTTCTGCCTCATTCCCAAATAGAATAATAAACAAACAGAATCCCAGGAAGAGAGTTTTAAGGTTAAGGAGTGACTTGAAAACAGCAGCAAATCAGGAGTTTTCATTAACAGCCATTCTAATCATCAATTTTACATAAAATAAATATTTCTGTCTTAATTAGAATAATCCTACTACCTCCATTATAGTTGCATTTCAATTGGGGTTTCTATTAGAAAGATCATCTTCCAGAATTTAATATCTAATTGCTTCAAATATTTAATGGAAGGAGCTTTTAGAAAGCTAGGAAGCAGTAAGACAATTTATTTACATGTAATTAACTTAGCAAATAAAAGAATAATGTTCGCTCTCTTTTTGAAAGTTTTAATTTCCACAAATTTTATATGACAGAGAATTGATGTCCAATTTCTTTGTTTACTTTAAAATGACATTAACGCTCTGCAATGAAGATCAAAAGAAATGGAGATCAAAAGAATCACGAATTCAGAGCTCTGGTTTATGGCTCTCAAATGGGCAACAGTGAACCCTGGAGCATCAAGGAAGGGAGAAGTTCTGATTCTCTACTTGGATTTGACTCAGACAACGTCTGACTTTCACGTGGGAGAGTTTGCTAACAAATTTCCTATTTGGATGCCAAAATGACTAGCACGTGAAAAGAAAAGGGGATATCTACTTTCAACTACTTGGATTTTATGTTGAAATCTGCTTCAAGGAGAGAACTTTGTGAATTCCTGTTCCGTTGTACCTTCCTCCATGTGACCGCTTCAGGAATCGGTGATTGTAGAGGGAGCGTTGTCACAGCTGCCATGCCAATGGCAGAATCACTCATAGTAAGCAGCAGGCATTTCATTCCCATATACATTGGCAGTTCCTCAAATGGCCTTGCGCTTTATAAAAGAGTAGGCAGTGCACGTCGAATTTGGCGAACTGCTGTGCATGGTTGCGGGGACCCATTTTCTCCTCCCATCATAATTTCTTTCCCTTATTCCAGTGATAATAATGACAGTACCATCAAACTGGGCAATTTACAAAGCCTCTATAGAGAGAGAAATTTTTTTTCACCAAAGATTATCAAGGGCCTTTTTTTAATTAAATTGCACTGTAATGTACTTTCCCCTGCAGGCTCTTTTGACCTCTGACCTCCAATCTTGTCTTCTAGGCACACCACTGTTAGTGAGGAGGAGCAGTGATCCAGTACCGTGCCCAACTGCTGACTCTCAACCAGGCGCTGCACACCTCAATGATTCCAGTGGGAAACCCCTCGCACCAGTAGGTATCTGGCAGTTTGCATGTTTGCGTTAGGACAAATTGCATTTCCTTACCGAGAAGCCAGGTGATTTGAATCAGAGATACTGAAATTTCACATGATGTTGAAAATTTGAAAAGGTTGCAGAAAATGAGATAGACTACACATTTTCCAGAGTTATTTATGACCTTTTAATGCACAAGGTATATTCTTTTACAACGTAATGTGGAGGATCACCCCAAATTTGATTTCCCATCTATAGTATGTCAGGAAGGCAAAAAGCCAGGAGCAAAAACCTGAGAGGGCTTTTGGATAATAATAATAATAATAATAATAATAATAATAATATTGGTATTTGTTAAGCACTTACTATGTGCCAAGCACTGTTCTAAGCACTGGGGTAGATGCAAGGTATCAGGTTGTTCCAAATAGGGCTTACAGTCTTCATCCCCATTTTATAGATGAGGGAACTGAGGCCCAGAGAAATGAAGTGACTTGCCCAAAGTCACACAGCTGTCAAGTGGCAGAGCCGGGATTAGAACCCATGACCTCTGACTCCCAAGACCAGGCTCTTTCCACTGAGCCACGCTAAACCAGGTGTCCAAGAACCTTCTTTCTAGTGAACCTTGGAATTCTTCCAGGTGAATCCTTTTTCAGTAGTATTTTGGTATTTAGTGTGTGGTATTGTGTCAGCTGTAGTATTTGTACTTAACCGTGGCAGGAGTTAAGGACAGCTGAACTGGGCATAAAAATCCTTGAACTGGAAGGTCTCCAGCTCCTTGAGAACAGAGATCATGTCTACTAATTTTATTGTACTCTCCCAAGAGCCTGGTACAGTTCTCTGCACTCAGTAGTCACTCAATAAATATTATTGATTGACAAATTGAAATGTTGTTATGTGTTAGCTGGATTACATGCTATCATCATCAAAGCAGATTCTTGACATTGTTTCTGTTCCAGAGAGTAAATATAGGAAAAGTCAGATTTTGGGTGGATTGGAATATCAAACTTTATAAATAGGAGGAACTTTAGCATAAAGTGTGTATACCAACCCTAGGCTTAGTTTTTATGCATTAAATGTAAAATGCATGTGTATAAACATGAAGACATAGTAACTAATGGTATTATATTGATGCTATTGATGCCTGCTTACTTGTTTTGATGTCTTTCTCCCCCCTTCTAGACTGTAGGCCTGTTGTGGGCAGGGATTGTCTCTCTTTATTCTGAATTGTACTTTCCAAGTCCTTAGTATGATGTTCCGCACACAGTAAGCGCTCAATAAATACGATTGAATGAATGAATGAATAATATGTACATATCTCATTTTGGGCAGGGAATGTGTCTACCAACTCTATTATATTGTACTCCCAAGTGCCTAGTTACAGTGCTTTGAACACAGTAAGCACCCGATAAGTCCCATTAATGATGATGATATAAAGGGAGTGTTTGTTGTGTCGATATATGATTTTCCCTCACAAAAGAGAAAAAAATATCATAAAGAAAAAATTGGAGGGGGCATTTATATAATTATAGCATTGTGTTATTTAGACAAGCTGAAAACCCCAAAGACTGTTTTTAGACATTATGATGTAATAATAGCTGTAGCATTTATAACTCCAGCTGTTCAAACTATATGTTGATAAGACTAAAGCTTAGAGACTGTGATGGCTTTTATGTAGCTTTGTTTTTAGAAGATAAAACCCCCTATCCAATGTTTGACATGGCCAAACATTTACTTATTTTGGCCGGTTCAGGCAGCTTAATTTCTGGGGCAGTTCAGCTTGAGGAAATATGCTATCCGGTGGGTCCAGGAATCCAGGAACCTGGTTTTACTTTCTATTTGAGATCGGCAGTCTTTGCCATTTCTTACAGAAACATAGGAAAATAATTGGATTTTCCTGATTGATTCAGCAGAATTATTTATTGATGAGAAAAAAATGTGAGCTTTGCATTTTGTTTTATTAGAAAAATCAAATTGAGACAAAGACCCTATAAAATAATGTAATATAGATGTAAATATAATATCATAGGAAGGGAGGAGAGATTTCCTGCACAATGGTAGGGGGAGGGAGAGGCAGCGGTAATAAGGGACCCAACCTTAGAGAATTAGCAGTGTGAGAGAGCAGAGGGTTGTGGGCCAGAGTGAAATAGGGCTGTGGGGAGTATAACACCACTGTTATTTATAATAATATTTATTAAGTGCTTACTATGTGCAAAGCACTGTTCTAAGTGCTGGGAGGGGCTACAAGGTGATCAGGTTGTCCCATGTGGGGCTCACAGTCTTAATCCCCATTTTACAGATGAGGTCACTGAGGCTGAGAGAAGTGAAGTGACTTGCCCAAGGTCACACAGCTGGACATGTGATGGAGCCGGGATTCGAACCCATGACCTCTGACGCCAAAGCATGGGCTCTTTCCACTGAGCCACGCTGCTTCACTGTTCTCTCCAGCTCTCCCCTACTAGGGTTCTTGCAGTTCCTGCATCCTCTTACCTGAAGGTTACCCCGGGCAAACTCTCTGTCCTACTCCTTCATGGGGCAAATATTAATATGTTAGTATCTCCTGATCTATGCACAGGAGTTTCTGAATACCAACCATCAGCCATCCTTCAGTATTTAAAATGTGAACCCTGGGTGCGACAGAATTGTGTCCAATCTGATTATCTTTTATCTAATGCTTAGTAGTACAGTGCAGGGCATATAGAACTTAACAAATACCACCATTACCACCATATAAGCAGAGGAAGAATACTGTGGAGGTGATACAGATCTACGGGTTGGTAGTCCGAGATTGGCGGAGGGGCAGTGGTGCAAAGAGAGTTTATTTCAGAAGAGGGGACAGCACTGAGGATGTGGATTTGGGCGGTGACTGAGGTGAGGTTGGGTAGGGAGAATAAATGGGGCAGAGGTATCCTGCGACAAGTGGCGGTCATGAAGAGATCAGAGGTTTCTATTGGAGGCAAGATGGTTATGTAGGGAGGGTGTGCTGAGGAAAGAAGACAAATGAGAAAAATAGTAGTAGAATGGGGTTTCAGAGTTGGTGAGGTGAGACATTGTCCATTGAATACAGATAACGAAATCAAACTCATGCCCAAGTTGGCAAGAAGGTGAATTGGGGTGGAGCAGGAGGTTGGCAGAGTTAAGGAGTAAGAGGGAGAGGTCTTGTCTTATGCTGTCAAGTCGTTTCCTACCCATTGGGACACCACGGACACATCTCTTCCAGAATGTCCCGCTCTCCATCTGCAATCGTTCTGGTAGTGTATCCAGAGAGCTTTCTTGGTAAAAATATGGAGGTGGTTTACCATTGCCTCCTTCCATGCAGTAAACTTGAGTCTCTGCCCTCGACTCTCTCCCATGCTGCTGCTGTCCAGCACAGGTGAGTTTTGACTTGTAGCAGATTGTCTTCCACTCGCTAGCCACTGGCCAAGCTAGAAGTGGAATGGGTATGCCTCTGCTTGACTCTCCCTGCCGTAGCTGAGACTGGTAGAGTACTGGAAACTCTCCAGGTGCGACCCTGAGAGGGGAGAGATGTGGTCAAGGATGCCCAAATAAATACTGAAGGCCCCAGGGATCAGTGTAGGGATAGAAGAGGAGAGAAGTAATTTTTTTTAAATAACATTTGTGCCAGGTACTGTACTAAGCTTTTGGATAGATTCAAGGTAATCAGTTTGGACAGGGCTCACAATCTTAATCCCCATTTTACAGGTGAGAGAACTGAGGCACAGAGAAGTGAAGAGACTTGCCCATGTTCCCTCAGCAGACAAGGGTGGAACCGAGATTAGAACCCAGATCTTTCTGACTCCCAGGCACGTGCTCTATCCAACAGGTCACGCGGCTTTTCAGCGTGGATAGAAGGAATGTGAGAAATGGATTGGAATTACTCAGAAAGTTGGAGGCGGGGCCTGGGAGCCAGTAAATGACAGTGATCCATGATTGGGGAGAATGATAGAGATGGATGGTATGGGCTTCAACGAGAGGGGTGGAGGGAGTGCAACATTGAGAAAGCAGCACTGCGGAGCAAGAAGAAGGGAAGATTTCTCCCCCTTTCCCCCAAGTCTTGGGAAAGGGTAGAACAGGAGGCCACCTCGGGCGAGAGCGAAGGGGGATATGGTGTTGTCTCAGGCGAGCCATGATTAGGTGATAGTGAGGAGAAACAGTGATTGGGTTAGGAACAACCTGAGGATGAAGGGGATTTGCCCATAAAGGAGCAGGGGTCCCACAGGCTGCATTTGGCTGGGGGTGCCGGATGGGACAGTGGAGAAGTGATGGTTTAAAGGAAGAAGTCTAAGATGGCAATGGCAACTCATTTTGGCTGACAATAAAATATTATTTGGACAATATTCACTTGATTTGATTCTTAACTTTTGGTTGGATAGGCAGCAAAGTCAAACAAGTGATTTTGGAATATATTATTGGCCAGGTGCAATAATTATATGGTATTTAAGTTCTTACTATACGCCAAGCACTGCATATTCTTGGTTTTGGCTTTGCCCCACCCCCAGGATGTCCCAGACTTGAAATAATTATTTTCCAGAACTCAATAAAATAAGCTATCAAATTAAAATAGACACAAAGCCATGAAAAACAAAAAACCACAGAAGGAGATAAAAATATGGATTTGAATTTACATAGTGCCTTTTCTCTGAGTTGCGCCAAGAAGAGAGTGCAGTTAAATATATCGTTTCTCTTCAGAATTCAATGTTAATAGCATGGACAGTGTCTTTTTGGATACTCAGATATACTGCACATCGCCCAGCATCTTGCGACATTCAGGAAAGATCGATAGAGACGGAATAAGGGGAGGTTAATTAAAGAACAGCAGAGGGCAAGTCTGTAGTAAATGGCAACAATTAGAGGAAAGCTGAAATTCTATCCTTGAGAATGATGTGCTGGCTGGATTTCTTCAATCATAGTGAAACTTTTCCCAATGTAAAATCGTCTTTAGCGTACATCTTGGAAGTGTGTCGGTCTGGTGATGTTCTCCTTGGGTACCAGTGGAGGAGGCTGAGGATGAGAAGCAGCATGGCTCAGTGGAAAGAGCCCGGACTTTGGAGTCAAAGGTCACGGGTTCAAATCCCGGCTCTGCCAACTGTCAGCTGTGTGACTTTGGGCAAGTCATCTAACTTCTCTGTGCCTCAGTTACCACATCTGTAAAATGGAGATTAAAACTGTGAACCCCCCGTGGGACAACCTGATCACCTTGTAACCTCCCCAGCGCTTAGAACAGTGCTTGGCACATAGTAAATGCTTAACAAATACCATTATTATTGTTCTTGTTATTATTATTGTTGTTGTTGTTGTTGTATCGGCACCACACCTGGAATCTTAAAACACTAACACAAAAGGCACTGGAGGAAGGAAAGAGATAGTGGAGATAATGGGAGCCAAAGAATTAATTTTGTCAGTGATCCTGCCCCTAGTGACAAGGGGTCCATCTCTTTTGATTAGTGACATCTCTAGTTGGTTTATAACCATGAAGTTTCATAGGAATCCCACTGAAGCTTCAGCTTTCAAAAACTGACACTGAAAAGAACAATATAAGAAATTTGAAATAATTTTCTTATTCAAGAAAAAGGAGGGGTTTTTTCCAGTTATGTGTACTGATAGAATACCGATTGTATGGAATCATTTTTAAAGTCACTACTGTGCATGTGGGAGCATAACAGAGTATGCCTAATCATGTAAGGTTGTCACTATAGCTTGTGATGTCTGTTTAAGTGATCATAGAGACATCTGGAGTGAGTCGGTTTGGGAGTTCTTGGTGTGATGTGTTTTAGAAGCCAAATCTGTCTAAGACTTAAACTTGGAAAAGTGGCTACTTTTAGCACATCTTTTCTGCATACAAAATGACTGAGGGAAACTGATTTTTTTTGGGGGGGGGGGTTAGTTTTTTGGTTTTTTCTTGACTTTTCCCTCTTCTTTTTATGGAAAACTCTCTAACATCCATATCGGTAGTGTTTAAGAGGCACCTCCTGCCCAAGGTGTAAATGAGTGACCCTGGAATTTGTTGGAAAGGTTAGATGTCCACAAAGGGAGGGCAAAAGATTAAGGAAAAGGCAGTTCCTGAGTTTTATTGCCTGGTTTTAATTCTAGCTTGATCTCATCTATCTCAAGATGAACGCTTTGCCCACATCCTGCCTCTGACCTAGAATTCCCTCCCCCTTCATATCCAA
Organism: Tachyglossus aculeatus; assembly: GCF_015852505.1. Lineage (NCBI taxonomy): Eukaryota > Metazoa > Chordata > Mammalia > Monotremata > Tachyglossidae > Tachyglossus > Tachyglossus aculeatus. The sequence goes on from NC_052072.1 coordinate 10,269,760, forward strand.
CAGATGTCCTCTGTTCCCACCTTCAAAGCCATGTTAAAATCACATCTCCTGTGAACGGCCTTCCCAGATTAAATCCTAATTTCCTCTCCCCCCTCTCTCTTCTCTGTCACTCTTGCGAATGGTTGTGTGCCCTTTATTTACCCCAACCGCTACCCCACAACACTTACGTACATATCTGTAAATTTATTTTAATGTGTGTCTCTTCCTCTAGACTGAAAGTAAAATCTGTTATATTTTACTCTCCCAAGCACTTAGTACAGTGCTCTGAAGACAATACATGCTCAATAAATATAATAGATTGATTTTTGCTGTTTCTTCCACTTTACAGGTTTTCTCAATGTGTAAATCCCTTTAGGATGAACACTTTGGATAGTCAGCTAGGTGCGAGGGCAGATGAAAAAATGCAAAGGAAATAGTAGTAAAAGCATTCAGTTATGTTTAATAAATGGAAATTAGATGAATAATGAATTCATATCTAACAATATAAATCCATAAAAGTAGTGAATATAAATAATAAATCAATTTATTGAACATTGACACCTACTTTGAAAATTCTTTCTTTATGTTTGTAAATTTTTGCCATTTTTACCAATATTTTAAATGTATATTTTAACATGTTTTCCATGGCTATCTTCTGCCTGCTTCAGCATTTAGGACAGTGCTTAGCACATAGTAGGTCCTTTAAAATATTAGAATTCTAAGTTGTTATCATTGTTAGTAGTATATTCTCCTTAATTATAGATTTTTTATGGCATTTGTTAAGCTTACTGTGTGTCAAACACTATTCTAAGTGTGGGATAGGTACAAATTAATTAGGTTGGACAAGGTCCCTGTCCCACAAGGGACTCACAGTGTAAATAGGAGGGAGAACAGGAGAACTGAGGCACAGAGAAGTGAAGTGACTTGCCCAAGGTCATACAACATGCAATTGGCAGAGCTAGGATTAGAACCCAGATTCTCTGACTCCCAGGCTTGTCCTCTTTCCACTAGGTCATGCTGCTTCTCTGTTTTATTTGTTGTTAGTTGGATTCATGTGGGTTGGAAACCATTACCCCAAGGACAATTCTATGATGAAGAGTTCTCCCAGATCAGACTGCACCCTCCAGCTATTGCCCCATCTCTCTGCTCCCATTCCTTCCCAGATTTCTCAAATGGATTGTATGCACACTGACTGCCTCCACTTCCTCTCCTATAGATCCCCATCAGGCCCACTAAACCTGGTCTCTTTCCTTTCTATCTCATGGAGACCCCCTTTACTAAGATCCTCAATGACCTCCTCCTTGCCATATCCAATAATGTTTTTATTATTATTATTGTTATTATTATTAAAGTGCTGTCGAGTCATTTCCAGTTCATAGTGTCTCCACTGATACACTTTCTCCTGAACGTCATGTCCTCTGCCATAATTTGCAAACTTTCTTATGGTTCTTCCATTGTCATTGTTATGATCTCTGTCCATCTAGCTGCTGGTCTGCCTCTTCCACATTTTCTCTGGACTTTTCCTAGCATTAGTGTCTTCTCCAGAGAATTAGTCCTCTTGATTATGTCTCCAAAATACGCTAATCTAAGTCGAGCTATTTGAACTTCCGAAGACCATTTTGGTTTAATTTGCTCGAAAATCCATTTGTTTGTTTTTCGGGCAGTCCGTGGTATTCACAAAAGCCTTCTCCAACACCACATTTGAAAAGAATCGATGTTCTTTCTATCCTGTTTTTTCACTGTCCAGGTTTGAATCCATGGATTGTCACTGGAAGCACCATGGAGTTGACAATTTGTAATTTTGTGGCCATTATTAAATCAGCACATTTCATAACTTTTTCCAGGCTCTTCTAGCGAGTCTTCCTAAGACAGACTCTGTGCTACCCTTTCTCCCCTTTAACGTCTCAGCTATCTTTGACACTGTTGACCACTCCAGTTTCCTGGAAATGCTGTCCAGTGCAGGCAGAGCTTGCCTTGCTTAGTACCCTCCCACTGCCTGGATCTAGTGCCCAAAAGGGCTTCTTGGACTTTGATCCAGGCCCATTCCTCATAGTCAATTTTCCCTCTCAGGGAAGGACACACTGACAATCTTGGGATGAGCCTAAAGACACCTGCTCTCTCAGCTCCAGGTTATTCAGGAGCTTCATAGCCAAGATAACCACATTTCCACAGGAAGCCCTCCACCATCTCGGGCAAAACCAGAGGAGGGGCAATTAATCATGCACATTTTCTTGCCCAGTCTCTATGAGACTAACAACACACATCGGGAGGTGGCTGTCAGGGGTAGCTGGTACAGTCCATGGCCATGGAACAGAAAATCTCGCAGATGTCGTCAGTAGCAGGCTTGGGCCTACCATTATCCATTCCCTTATCCATTTGTTCTGCCAGCACAGAGGGCAGTTCCCCTAACATTGCCCACCAAACTCCTGATCCTAGGAACCCTGTTTTCTGAATCACGTTATGGTGTGGGATGCATCCAGGAGCCGTTCAATGCTTGCTTCAACTGCTGGCATGTGTCTAAATCACATTTGCTTGACCTTCTAACTCCATGCTAAACCATACTTGAAGTCTACCTGTAGTACTGCTTCCTGATCACCATCACCATGTCCCGTACTGACACCCAACTTCCCCCTTCTGTGTAGAGAGGCATTAATTATTCCTATACTACTTTTTAGCCTTTGTCTAGCCTGATATATCCTGCACTACAACCCCATCTGAGCCATCAGACCAGAACGTGTCTTGGTTATACATTGCTAAAAGTCCATTTTAATCACTAGTTAATGCTCTTTTCAGTGTCTAACATCATTTGTTGCCAGTAGTCTTGAAGGGTTCATTACCTGTTGGACTGACACACCTTGACTGATAGTGAATAGATAAATGCAGCTTCACTTGTCTATTTCACTTCAGAGAAGGAAGCTCCAAAGGGATGTACAATTTTTCTAAAAGATATGGGAATAGAATGCTAATTTAATGATACAGTAAAACAAGGTCTCAGGCCAAACTGCATCCCAGCTGAAAACTGAAAGTCAGTGGCTGGGGGTAGAGCAGCAGAGCATATGAAAATCAAGAGAGAAACAGTGTGGCCTAGTGAAAAGCAGCATGGTCTAGTGGATAGAGCACAGGCCTGGCGTTCAGAAGGATCCAGGTTCTAATCCCAGCTCTGCCACTTGTCTGCTGTGTGACCATGAGCAAGTCATTTCACTTCTCTGTGCCTCAGTTACTTCATCTGTAAAATGGAAATTAAAACAGTGAGCCCCATGTGGGACATGGACTGCATCCAACCTGATTATCTTGTATCTACCTCAGCACTTAGTGCAGTGCCTGACAAATAATAAGACTAAAAGAAAGAGATGAAGCTGCTTTTTTCAAGTAGTTTCATAAGGATCAAAAGACAAGAAGCAAAAGCAATGCCAGGCACCACAAACATAGAACAGGACAACGCAATGTGGGACAACCTTTTTGTGCATTCGGGATGGTCAGGCTGCTGTGGCTTTTTCAGTCACATATGCACTCATATGCATCTTCTTCAAGTACAAAGGAAACTTATACCTACTACTTATAACAGCAGTTTTCAGTTCCAAAATGCTGTTGCAGTTCACTGCAGATGCTTAGAATCAGACTTTATATGTGGTCATTTCTGTTGTCTTGGACTATATCTCATTGAAAGTATCAGGGAGCATTCTTCCCAAAATACAGGATTGGTCAGGGAATCACATTACTTATGCACCAGGGTCTGTACCCCTAAAACACTTTGATGCTCACAACTCCCCAGCCCCACAGCAATCAACCAGTGATATTTATTGAGCACTTACTGTATGAGGAGCACTGTACTAAGCTACAACAGCGCTGGTAGAACTTACATACCTATCCTTAAACTTGGCCACTCCTCCTATTTAAAATTTATTTTAATATCTGCCTCCTTCACTAGACTGTAATCTCCTTGAGAGCAGGGATCATGGGAAGGAGGAAGAGGGGAGAAGGTCAGATTATGGCCTTCAGTTTCCTCTCACCCATCAACTCATTCACCCATCTCATTCACCAACTCATTCACCACTCATTCACCAACTCTCACCCATCACCTCCTCCAGGAGGCCTTCCCAGACTGAGCCCCTTCCTTCCTCTCCCCCTCGTCCCCCTCTCCATCCCCCCCATCTTACCTCCTTCCCTTCCCCACAGCACCTGTATATATGTATATATGTTTGTACGTATTTATTACTGTATTTATTTATTTATTTATTTTACTTGTACATATCTATTCTATTCATTTTATTTTGTTAGTATGTTTGGTTTTGTTCTCTGTCTCCCCCTTTTAGACTGTGAGCCAACTGCTGGGTAGGGACTGTCTCTATATGTTACCAACTTGTACTTCCCAAGCGCTTAGTACAGTGCTCTGCACACAGTAAGCGCTCAATAAATACGATTGATGATGATGATGATGATCAACCCCTCTGCCGCCGCAGACCACCCAGCCTCACACATCCAGATACACACACACACAGACGCAGAGTTGGAAAGTGAGATGAGGGTAATGTGTCATCATTACTACAGGCATCTCTTTTGGATCCCATACCCCCAGCCCGAAGCTTTCGGGAGCCAAAGGCGAGGGAAACCAGAACTTCACAGATGCTGGCAACTGCGGTCAGCCCTCCACAGAGCGGTGACGGCAGTAAGAGAAGGAAAGCAAAGCAGAAGCTGGGTGGGGCCATCGCTTCCGTACCACTTCCTAGGTTTTTATCACTCTGATTGCCAATGCATTCTTCCTTATACATGATCAAAATCTTCCCTGCCTGAGCAATTTTATCTAACAAGAACTTTCTATGAAATCAATCTCTAGCCCTCGTGCGCAAATCCTTCTGCTAGTGTAAATCATGTAAGGAAAACCCTCCTACCCAAGAACCTCATGTTGTTTGCACAATCCTTGGCTGAATTAGGGCCTGTGAAAGCTGTTAAATGGCCTGTGACATACATTTTTCTCAGAAATGGCATATATGGTTATGAGAAACAGTGTCTGTGGTCCCCCTTGCCTTAGACCAACCATCAAAAATCCCAAGTAGGTTGTAGACTCAAATGATTTGTAAAGTATGGAATATGGAGAGGGAGTTTGAGCACCTAGATTTTATTCCTGGCTCAGGCATTGACTTGTATAAATTTGGTCAAGAGTGTTAACCCCCTAGTGATTCTGTTTCAAGGTAGAATTGAAAGCTAAATGACTTTTCTTTCATCATCAGAACAGCAATAAGCCCACTGTGGGTACTTAATGTTAATAATAGTAATGATAATGAATGCTGGTAGTTAAATCCTGTAAACTACCAAATATTATGATGCTTTTTCAATATAATTAAAGAAAAAACATTAGAAAATTAGCATTCATGGGTACAAACATTAGAGCTAGCCACATCTTTTATTTCCAATGCATTAATTGGCATCCCAAATATAGATCTATTACTAAGAATTTCAATTATGTTAATGATTATGACAGCGCAGTGTACTGATAGGACTAAAGAAATCGTGCGTGATTTGTAAATTAGAATGCAGTCTCTTTGAACTGCTGAACTTTATTCAGAGTAGTCGCAATCATGGGATTTTATATTGTTTGGAATCCTAAAGCAAGAGGAATTTGACTCTGTCTACTGGTCCCCCAAGCTATTTTAATTTTTATTTATTGGCTGGCTGTGCCAGAGGGACTTTACATTAGGTCGAACACTATCCAGGAAATGGAGAACAAAAGACCCAGCCCTGAAGGGTTTACACTCTAGAAGCACATAAAGGGATAAGGAAACTCCACTCCTAGGTAGATGGTGTTTGTGGTAGTTTAGGGTGATGAATGATTTTGGAATGCTTTGTGGAGCATGTCTGGAAGGATTTACCTTTAAAAAAAAATGACAAAGGTGAGTCATATGTCACATAAGACAGTGTTCCGAGGGAAGAAGGAGTGGAGAGCGAGGAAAGGGAAGGACAGAGGATAGGTGATGAATGAAGTTGTGAGCCTGTTGTTGGGTGGAGATTGTCTGTTTGTTACCAAATTGGACTTTCCAAGTGTTTAGTACAGTGCTGTGCACACAGTAAGCACTCAATAAATATGATTGAATGAATGAAGTTACCTGTACAGTACAAGAAAAGGGGACAGTGAGAGCAATGGATGAACTAAATGTGTGTTTGAGAATCAGGTAAAATTAATAAACATTTTACCTCATTTCAGGGCAACTTGTGGATTCCAAAGCTAGGAGAGTTATAAATGAATTAAAAATATCTGTTCCTTATAAATGGCTAGGCACATGTATTTTTTTATTTATAAAGACTTTGAGGACCGGAGTTTCTGCAGCATTGGAACTGAATCGATGGGTATGACACTGGCCTTTCTCAAATGATGTAAAACATTTTTTGGGCAGCTTCTCATCGTCTTACACACCTTGCCTGGCTTGGGAATTTGACAACCTGGAAGAAATTATGCGAGGGAGTATTGGGAAATGGAATAGCTTCAAAATCGTTAAAATGTTCCCTTTAATGAAATTCTACCAAATATTTTTATTTCATGTGAGATGATTCCTCACAGGTAGTTTATATGCATAGATGAAAACTTCTAAGAGTTCAAAAGGCAAGAAGGACCATGGTAATATCTGCTGCATTCATCTTGAATTTATGGATAGGTACAGCTGAAATGAAAGTGTGAAGACAACTGAACATGATTTGAAACATATTGCTGTTGAGTTCCAGGCTTTTCAAAAGTTCACTAAACAATGTGTGCATGTGCGCATGCATCCACACACACTCACTCCCCCCATGACTATATATATATATGTATGTATATATATATATGTGTGTGTGTTTTATATGTTTGTATATATGTATGTTTGTATATATGTATGTATGTATATATATATATATATGTATATGTATGTGTGTATGTATGTTTGTATATATGTATGTATGTATATGTATATATGTATGTATGTATGTATGTTTGTACATATTTATTACTCTATTTATTTTACTTGTACATATCAATTCTATTTATTTTATTTTGTTAATATGTTTGGTTTTGTTCTCTGTCCCCGCCTTCTAGACTGTGAGCCCACTGTTGGATAGGGACCGTCTCTATATGTTACCAACTTGTACTTCCCAAGCGCTTAGTACAGTGCTCTGCACACAGTAAGCGCTCAATAAATACGATTGATTGATTGATTGATTGATTGACTGTTGCTGCCTCTGAATTCACAACAGGGAAAGTGGATGATGGTAACAGGAAAGTGGATAACATAATTAGCGTGGGCTTAAGGGGAGAAGGAGGCAGCATGGCCTAGTGGAAAGAGCCCTGCCCTGGGAGTCAGAGGACATTGAATCTAATCCTGGCTCTACCACTTGTCTGCTGTGTGACACTTCACTTCTCTGTGCCTCCATTACTTCATCTGTAAAATGGGGATTAAGACTGTGAGCCCCATGTGGGACATTCATTCAATCTTATTTATTGAGCACTTACGGTGTGCAAAGCACTGTACTAAGCACTTGGGAGAGTACAGTATAACAACTGACACATTCCTGCCCACAGTGAGCTCACAATCTAGAGGGGGAGACAGACATTAATATAAATGAATAATAATAATAATAATAATAATAATAATAATAATCCAGTGCTTATAACAGTGCTTTGCACATAGTAAGCACTTAATAAATGCCATTATTATTATTATTATAAATAAATGAATAGATAAATAAATAACAGATAAATACATAAATAGACAAGTACTGTGGCCAACCTCATTAGCTTAAATCTACCCCAGTGATAAAGTACAGTGCCTGGCACATAATAAGTACTTAACAAATACCATGAAACAAAACAAAACAAAACAAAACAAAAGGGAAGAGATGATGCCAGGCCAGGAGAAAGGAGTCTGACTGTTTCATAGCACATCTTTGTTCTCTCCTCTCCAGGGAAAATTAATTCAAGGACTCATAGGGCTTAAATTCAGGGTCTTAAGCTTATAGAAACCTCAGCCAACCCCCCAAATCAAGTCCACTCTTGAACAAACCAGCATAGCCAGAGCTATTTGGGGGTTTCATTCATTCATTCATTCATTCAGTCAGTCAGTCAGTCAGTCAGTCAGCCAGTCAGTCAGGCAGTCAATCATACTTATTGAGAGCTAACTGCATAAGAGCACTGTTCTTGGGAAAATACAATATAACTGAACAGACACATTCCCTGTCCACAATGAGCTTACAGTCTAGAGGGGTATACAGACATTAATATTAATAAATATAATATTACAGATATTCAACTACTATCTCTATGTAGATGATTCCCAAATATTCCTCTCCAGCCCCAACCTATGTCCTTCTGTACAGTCTCATATATCCCCCTGCCCCTGTCTTACCTCTTTTCCTTCCCCACAGCACCTGTATATATGTATATATGTTTGTACATATTTATTACTCTATTTATTTATTTATTTTACTTGTACACATCTATTCTATTTATTTTATTTTGTTAATATGTTTGGTTTTGTTGTCTGTCTCCCCCTTCTAGACTGTGAGCCCACTGTTGGGTAGGGACTGTCTCTATGTGTTGCCAACTTGTACTTCCCAAGCGCTTAATACAGTGCTCTGCACACAGTAAGTGCTCAATAAATACGGTTGATTGATTGATTGATTGATTGATTGTCTTCAGGACTTCTCAACTTGGATGTCCCACCGGCACCTCAAACTTAAGATGTCTAAAACTGAACTCCTCATCTTCCCATCCAAACTCCATCCTCTCCACAACTCTCTCATCACTGTAGACAACACCATCATTCTCCCTCGAGGACAAGCCCCTAACCTTAGCATTATCCTCAACTGATCCTTCTCATTCAACCTGCATATTCAGTCTGTCACCAAATCCTATGAGTTCTTCCCTCTGGTATCTCTGATGTCAGCCCTTTCCTCTCTATCCAAACTGCTGTGTGCTAGTCCAAACAGTTACCATAGCCCACTTGGACTACTGCATCAGCCTCGTTACTCAACTCCCTGCCTTCAGTCTTGCCACACTCCAATCTATACTTCCCTCTGCTGCCCAGATCATTTTTTTTAATGCCTCCTGTGCACACTTCCCCCCCTTCAGAAATCTCCAGCGCTTTTGTATGCCCCTCCAAATCAAACTGAAACTTTTTAGTGTCACATTTATAGCACTCAGTCAGCTCTCCCCCTCCTACCTGACCTTGATAATCTCCTACTACAACCCAGGCCATAAACATTGTTCCTATATATGCTCACTATACCAATATCTCACCTGTCTTGCTGCCAGCTTCTTGCTCACATCCTTCCTCTGGCCTGGAATTCCCACCGTATTCATATCCAACAGACCACCATTCTCCCCATTTTCAAAGCTCTCCTAAATTCACACCTCTTCCACAAGTTCTTCCCTAACCTCTCATTTTTCCATTCTGTTTGCCCTCCCTTTTGTGTTGCCTATGTTCCTGGGTCTGTACTCCTTAAGCGTATGATACACACTCCACCCCATTCCCACAGCACATGCATACATATCTTATTGTCTGCCCCTTTTCCTCTGTGGAATTCATTTTAATGTCTGTATCCCCCACCTTTAGACCTTAAGATAATAATAATAATGATAGCATTTATTAAGCACTTACTATGTGCAAAGCACTGGTCTAAGCACTGGGGAGGTTACGAGGTGATCAGGTCACCCCACATCATCCCCCGGGCCTGGAATGCCCTCCCTCTACCCATCCGCCAAGCTAGCTCTCTTCCTCCCTTCAAGGCCCTAGTGAGAGCTCACCTCCTCCAGGAGTCCTTCCCAGACTGAGCCCCTTTCTTCCTCTCCCCCTTGTCCCCCCTCCATCCCTCCCATCTTACCTCCTTCCCTTCCCCACAGCACCTGTATATATGTATATATGTTTGTACATATTTATTCCTCTATTTATTTATTTATTTTACTTGTGCATATCTATGCTATTTATTTTATTTTGTTAGTATGTTTGGTTTTGTTCTCTGTCTCCCCCTTTTAGACTGTGAGCCCACTGTTGGGTAGGGACTGTCTCTATGTGTTGCCAACTTGTACTTCCCAAGCACTTAGTACAGTGCTCTGCACACAGTAAGCACTCAACAAATATGATTGATTGATTGATTGATTGATTGACTGATTGATCAGGTTGTCCCACAGGGGGCTCACAATCTTAATCCCCATTTTACAGATGAGGTAACTGAGGCACAGAGAAGTTAAGTGACTTGCCCAAAGTCACACAGCTGGCAATTGGTGGAGTTGGGATTTGAACCCATGACCTCTGACGCCAAAGCCCATGCTCTTTCCACTGAGCCATGCTGCTTCTCCAATCCTTGTGGGAAGAGAACGTGATACAAGACAATCAGATAGAACAAAGATACTGTCCCACGTAGGGCTCACTTTCATTCAGTCATATTTATTGAGTGCTTACTGTGTGCACAGCACTATACTAAGCACTTGGGAAGTACAAGTCGGCAACATATAGAGACGGTCCCTACCCAACAACGGGCTCACAGTCTAGAAGGGGGAGACAGACAACAAAACAAAACATGTAGACAGGTGTCAAAACCGTCAGAATAAATAGAATTATAGCTATAGGCTCACGGTCTCAATCCCCATTGTACAGATGGAGGATCGGAGACACAGAAAAGTGAAGTGACTTACACAAGATCACACAGCAGGGAAGTGGTGGAGCCAGTATTAGAATCCAGGTCTATGTGATGCCCAGACCCACGCTCTATCCATTAGGCCATGCCGCTTCTCTAGTCAAAACTAAGGAAGGGTAGTGACTAATACCAATAGGTGCTAGTCACCACCACCACCCTCTGATCTTACCTACCATGAGAGAGTCACACCCACTCTCATGGCCTGCGATTATCCCTTCTTTTTTTTTTTCATTTAATGGCGTTTGTTAGGTGCTTACAATGTGCCAGGCAGTATACTAAGCACTGGGATAGATACAAGCTAATCAGGTTGGCCACAGCCCATATTCATTCATTCAGTCGTATTTATTGAGCCCTTACTGTGTGCAGAGCACTGTACTAAGCACTTGGGAAGTACAAGTTGACAACATATAGAGACGGTCCGTACCCAACAACGGGCTCACAGTCTAGAAGGGGGAGACAGACAACAAAGCAAAACATGTAGACAGGTGTCAAAGTCATCAGAACAAATAGAATTAAAGCTATGTGCACATTATTAACAAAATAAATAGAATAGTAAATATGTACAAGTAAAATAAATAGAGTAATAAATCTGTACAAATATGTATACAAGTGCTGTGGGGAGGGGAAGGAGGTAGGGTGGGGGGGTATGGGGAGGAGCACATTTATTGAGCATTTACTATGTGCAGAGCACTGTATTAAGTGCTTGGAAACTACAATTCAGCAATTGAGACAATCCCTACTTACAGTCTAGAAGGGGGAAGACAGACATAAAACAAGTAAACAGGCATCAATATAAATAAATAAAATTATAGATATCCCACATGGGGTTCTCAGTCTTAATCCCCATTTTACAGATGAGGTAACTGAGGCACAGAAAAGTTAAATGACTTACCCAAGGTTACACAGCAGAAAAGTGGTGAAGCTGGGATTCGAACCCAGGTCCCTCTGACTCCTAGGCCTGTGCTCTATCTACTAGGCCGGGCTGCTTCTGACTGTGAGCCCTATGTGACGGAGGGATTGTCCAACATGATTATCTTGTATCTACCCCAGTACTTAGTACAGTGTGTGGCACACAGTAAGGACTTAACAAATACCATTTAAAAAAACCAAAAGTCCTGAAATCAGGAGGAAATATGAAACAGCAGCGAAAGCGATCTCAGGGCTGGAGAAGTAGATTTGGGAATCGTCCGCATAGAGATGGTAGGAGAAGTTGTGGGAGTGATTGAGACCTCCAAGGGAGTCAATAATAATAATGATGGCATTTGTTAAGCGCTTACTATGTGCCAAGCACTAAGCGCTGGGATAGATGCAAGTTTATCAGGTTGTCCCATGTGGGGCTCACAAGTCTTAATCCCCATTTTACAGATGAGGGAACTGAGGCCCAGAGAATTTAAGTGGCTTTCTCAACGTCAGACAGCGGACAAGTGGCAGAGCAGGGATTAGAACTCACGACCTCCGACTCCCAAGCCAGAGCTCTTTCCACTAAGTCAAGCTGCTTCTCTATGTAGATGGAGAATAGAAGTGGGCCGGAACTGAGCCTTGTGTACAGTGCCAAGTGCTTGGTACAGTGCTTTGCACACAGTAAGCACTCAGTAAATATGATTGAATGAATGAATGAATGAATGAATGAGAGATTCCCACAGAGTGAATGGTAGAGGATGGCCCAGCAAAAGAGACAAGATAAAGGGACCAGAGAGATAGGAGAAGCAGAGGAGGACAGTGTCCCTGAAGCTGAAGTTAAATAACCACCTCCACCCCGCTTTCTAGCTCTACATCTCCATGTCTGGATGAACCATTGGTATGAGCCAACGTGGCACAGCTCCTGTCTTTATATTATGAAATTATCCGATCAATCTAAATTACATTAGAGTGTATGTGGTAAAGAGAAACAGGTTGGAATTAGATTATCTTTACCAGACTCTTTCTGTGTGCTTTGAACAGTGCAAGATAAGCTAGTTTTTAGACCCGATTTGGGATTTTTCTTTTTCCTTTATATCTCAGTGTTTTCTGAAAGGTTGTAGGGTGGTACATTAAGGGAAAGATTCACACTAGCTATTACTGCAAAAAAAAAAAAAAAAGCATTAAAAAGCCCCGGGCTGTGTACATCTGAGATATAAGAGAAAAACACTAAGCGAATATAATAGTTGAAGCATAGTCATTGCCAAGTAAGGAATATGACCAATTATTCCTGATCCCTTTTAGTTTTATTTATTGTAAGCAACTAGTTGAGGCTAGAGATTACTGTACTTCTAAAATCTATCCATGCAAGGAATGTAGCCTGCAGTTATTTCTTATTTTACTGAAAGGATGTGTAGAAAATGCCTTTCAGTCCTATGAAAAGAGTGGGAAAGCTGTCGCCCACTTAGCCTCCGTTCAGGCAAACTTCTCAGGAAGCATTTTTGAAACAACATTATTTGGTTTTAACCTTAGCATTGTTGCTGAGAGAATGGAAGGCCTTTTCAATTATTTTTGTTCGTCATACCTGGAAAGTGTATGTTTGATTTACCGTGAAATAATAATGCAGATAGATTTCAGAATGCTCATTATAATATTAATGATGTAGTTTTTAATCTAAAATTCATACACTTTAATCATAAAATATATTTGTCAAGATAATGGAGCCTAGTCATTTTTTAAGAAGCTCAGATTGCATTAGCTAAACTCTACCAACTGCTAAGTTCCATAATAATAATAATGATGGTATTTGTTAAGCACTTATTATGTGCAAAACACTGTTCTTAGCACTGGAGGGATACAGGGTGATCAGTTGTCCCACATGGGGCTCACAGTCTTAATCCCCATTTTACAGATGAGGGAACTGAGGCACAGAGAAGTTAAGTGACGTGCCCAAAGTCACACAGCTGACAATTGGCGGAGCTGGGATTTGAACCCACAACCTCTGACTCCAAAGCCCATGCTCTTTCCACTGAGCCACGCTGCTTCCATGTGCAGTTACCACTTAAACCCCCTAAAATGAAGTGATTATCCACTGCGCTTTGCATGAAGCATTTGAGAGTAAAGGGCTGCCCAGAAATATATATCCACCTTTTGTATAGCCATGTACACAAGAGAAGCAGTGTGACCCAGTGGAAAGAGCACAGGCTTGGGAGTCAGAGGTCATGGGTTCTAATCCCAGCTCTGCCACTTGTCAACTGTGTGACTTTGGGCAAGTCACTTAACTTCTTGGTGCCTCAGTCCCCTTATCTGTAAAATAGGGATTAAGACTGTGAACCCCACGTGGGACAACCTTGATTACCCTGTATCCCCCCCAGCACTTAGAACAGTGCTTGGCACATAGTAAGTGCTTAACAAATACCAACTTCATTATTATCATTATTATTATTATTATTATGTACCCACTTAACTATTTTCATGGACTAGTAGGAAAATGTTGACTTTGTTTATTTTCCTACCTGTGTGTTCATTTTTTATTACTAAAATTTATTGTGCTCCCACTTCTTTAATGGTAACTGATTAAGGGTAAGGGTAATGAGACCGAGCTGTAGTGCCTAGTGAAAGCTTTGTAAACTAGTCATCTCTTTATATTTCAATCAGTTGATCCATCAGTTGTATTTATTGAGTGCTTATTCATTCATTCAATCCTATTTACTGAATGCTTGCTGTGTGCAGAGCATTGAACGAAGCACTTGGGAGAGTACAATACAATCATAAACAGACACATTCCCTGCCCATAACGAGCTTACAGTCTAGAGGGGAAAAGAGAGACATTTCTATAAATAAATAAATAAATTATAGATATGTACATAAGTGCTGTGCTTATTGTGCGCAGAGCACGGTACTAAGCACTCCGGAGACTACAAAATAACAAAATTGATAGATATGTTCCATTCCACAAACACCTTACAGTCTAGAAGGGAAGACAGACCTTGAAATATACTACCGGTATGTACGAGACTGCTGTGGGGTGGGGTGAATATCGGTGCTTAAAGGGTACAATTCCAAATGCAAAGGTGACACAGAAGAGAGATGGGGTAGGAGAAATGGGGGCTTTGTTGGGGAGGGCCTTTCCTAGGAGATGTGATTTTAACGAGGCTTTGAAGGTGAGGAGAGTAATGGTCTGTAGGATATGAAGGAGGAGGTCTGTGGCAGGATGTAGACGAGGGGTTGGTGGTGAGGTAGATAAGATCAAGGTACAGTGAGTGGGTCGGCATTAGGGGAGCAAAGTGAACATGCTGGGTTGTAGTGGGAAATCAGAAAGGTAAGAGGAGGAGGCAAGCAATTGCTTTAAAAGAATGGTAAGGAATTTCCATTTGAACGGAAGTGAATGGGGAATTACTGGAGTTTCTTGAGGAGTAGGGAAACAAGGACTGAATGGTTCTTTAGAAAAATGATCTGGGCAACAGAGAGAAGTATGAACTGGAGTGGGGAGACGCAGGAGGCAAGCAAGAAGTCAGCAAGAAGGCTGAAGCAGTAATCAAGGCGGGATAGGATCAACCTGGTGGCAATTTGGATAAAGAACAAAGGGCAGATATTAGTGGCATTGAGTAGGTAGAACTAACTGGATTTGGTGACAGATTGAATACATGGGTTGAATGAGAGAGATGAACTGAGGATAAAGCCAAGGTTGCAGGCTTGCGAGAGAGAGAGAGGACGATGGTACTGTCTTCAGTGATGGGAAAGTCAAGGGAAGGACAGGGTTTGGGTAGGAAGATAAGTAACTCCGTTTTGGACATGTTAAGTTTGAGGTGCCGGCAGGACATCCTGGTAGAGATGTCCTGAAGGCAGAAGGAAATACAAGACTGCAGGGAAGGAAAGAGGTCAGGGCTGGTAAGGCAAATTTGGGAATCATTTGTATAAAGATAGGATATAAAGCCACAGGAGTGAATGAGTTCAAAGAAATGGGTGTAGATATTGAATAAAAGGGGACCCAGAACTGAGCCTTGAGGGGCTCCCACGAGTAGGGGGCAGAAGCCGAGGAGAAGCCTGCTAAAGAGACTGAGGCTGAGTAGCCAACGAGATAGGAGGAGAAGCAGGAGAGGTCAGTGTCAGTGAAGGCAAGTTTACATAGTGTTTTCAGGAGAAGGGGCTGGTCCAAAGAGTTGAAGACAGCTGAGAGGTCAAGGGGGATTAGGATGGAGTAGAGGCCATTAGTTTGGCAAGAAGGAGATCATTGATGACCTTTGAGAGGGCAGTTTCTGTGGAGTGAAGGGAAGGAAACCAGACTGGAGATTGTCAAGGAGATTATTGGAGGAGACGTAGCAGCAGCAGGTCTAGACAATTCACCCAGGGGGTTTGGAGAGGAACGGAATGATAGGAGGGAGATGGGGTGATAACTGGATGGGGACGTACGGTCAAGGGAAACTTATTTTAGGATAAGGGATACTTGAACATGTTTGAAAGTACAGGGAAAGAAGCTATTAGAGAGGGCAGTTGAGGGGGCGGCGGGCGGTGAAGAATGGAGGGGGCAAATGTTTTGATAAGGTGCGAGGGAATGTGGTCAGAAGCACAGGAGGAGACGGTGGATTTTGAGAGGAGGAGGGAGATCTCCTCTTGAGATACTGTGTGTCAAATGTTCCTTAAATCCAGCATTATATTACTTTAAGCCAGTGATGTATAAGGCATGTATGTTCTAACACTTAAGTAACTGAATATCCACTAGCCAGTAGTTTTGAGATCTAATAGACGGCAGAATCCCTGAGGCCTGGAAGACAGTAACCGTAAGCCAATCATTGAAAGGGAGGCAATATGACCCTGGCAGCTAAATACCATTCAGATTTACTGATTAGACGATAGAGTGGCCATTTGCCCAATTTTCAGGTGGTCAGTCTGTCTGGTATGTATATGGCACCGTATATCCTTAGGGCTGGTATTTTTATTCTGAGCTCCTAGTCTCCCTCCATCTTGGCTCCTACAGCTGAGTTCTGTGGCTCAGAATCGGCACTTGTGTTCACATTATGCTAACCTCCTCACTGTGCCTCAATCTCACCTATCTCACCACCAACCCCTAGCCCACACCCTGCCTCTGGCCTGGAATGCCCTCCCTGCTCAAGTCTGACAGACAGTTATTCTTCCCAGCTTCAAAGCCTTATTGAAGGCACATCTCCAAGAGGCCGTCCCAGACTAAGTCACACCTTTCCTCATCTCCCACTCCCCTCTGCATCACCCTGACTTGTTCCCTTTGCTCTTCCCCACCCACCCAGCCTGACAGCACTTATGCACATATCTGTAATTTTATTTATATTAATGTCTCTCTTCCCCTCTAGACTGAAAGCTCATTGTGAGCAGGGAATGTGTCTGTTTATTGCTGTATTGTACTATCCCAAGCACTTAGTACAGTGCTCTGCACACAGTAAGCGCTCAATAAATGTCATTGAATTGACCTGGGTGGGGAACACAATGGTTCTAGAGCAGGATGGAGGGCTTGGGGAGTCCAACACCCTGTGACGAGAAATGCTATAGGTTTGGGAGATTTTTGACAGACTTCAACAAAATGACACCTATGATTTCACTATGTTTATGCTGAGCACCCAGCATTTCATGTAATATGGCATGCAACTGATAAGATGTCCAGATGCCACAAGGGCTGTCAGTGGCCACCTTACCAGAAGATAACAAAACAAATCATCTTACAGTGTGGTTTTGGAACCATCTCAACAAGCAGAAGATGCTAGGTAGCAATACCATCATTGTGTGCGGAGCACATTGTGCCAGATCAATTTAATTTCACTCTCTGATCCCAGATAAGGTATTCAGTATATGCCTTTGGTATGCAAAGGACTGTTCTAGATGCTGAAACTCTGGGCTCATGAGGGTAGGAAAAGAGCCAGCCTGTTGGATGCCAACCGACAGATTTGAACTGATCCTTTTTACTGGACTCAGCCCTGGAATTCTCTGAAAGACATGTTCCATATGTTAACTCTCTATAGATCCCCTTTAATTAGGAGCAGGATTGGATGAGTTTTGAAGGCCTCCTTGATATCAAAAATGCTGCCTGCCAAATTACTCTGAGAGATTTCATGTATGATAAGACCACCGTGGCCCGATAATCTGCTTTCTTTTTTTAAAAGAAACAGGAGGAATAATGCACATAGAACAAAGAACTTTAATTTAGGCGCCTCCAGGGAGGATCAGCCTGATGCCTCCAGCAAGATGGGAGGACTCTCTAGCCTGAATCTTCCTACTGATTGCTAAATTAATTTTCCTAATTTTATTACAGTATTTATGTACTTACTTTGTTGGAGATAAATGAAATATGACTGACCACGTGCAGATTTC
This sequence comes from Tachyglossus aculeatus, assembly GCF_015852505.1. Taxonomy (NCBI): domain Eukaryota; kingdom Metazoa; phylum Chordata; class Mammalia; order Monotremata; family Tachyglossidae; genus Tachyglossus; species Tachyglossus aculeatus. The sequence goes on from NC_052072.1 coordinate 10,287,634, forward strand.
CAAGGGAGAGTTTCTTGATGATCATGGCAACAATGTGAGTTGCCAAAGATGGCTGGATGGAGCGAGGCAAGATTGGAATACCATGCCCCTGAATGCATTGGTAAGGGTAAAATGGAGAGTATTCCTTGTGAGGAATAGACTGTTCTTTGCACAGAAGTGCTTAGTACAGTGCTCTGCACACAGTAAGTGCTCGTACAGATTTATTACTCTGTTTATTTTACTTGTGCATATTTACTATTCTATTTTGTTAATGATGTGCATTTAGCTTTAATTCTATTTGTTCTGACGACCTGACACCTGTCCACATGTTTTGTTTTGTTGTCTGTCTCACCATTCTAGACTGTGAGCCCGTTGTTGGGTAGGGACTGTCTCTATATGTTGCCAACATGTACTTCCCAAGCGCTTAGTACAGTGCTTTGCACACAGTAAGCGCTCAATAAATACAATTGAATGAATGAATGAATTAATGAATGAATGAATGAAGTGCTCAATAAATATGATTGAATGAACAGAAATAACCTTCATTGTAGAAATCCTTTACATTTCAAAGCTAAAGATCAAACACCCAACCTTGGAACAGCTAGGAAAGCTGGGGTGTTTTGTTTGTTTTCTTTCGAGCATCAGAAAAATATTTTTGTGGGCTTAATTCAGATAAGTAGCAGCGGGAAGCGGGAAGCAGCGAGAAGCTGCATGGGTCAGTGGAAAGAGCACGGGCTTTGGAGTCCGAGGTCATGGGTTTGAATCCCGCCTCTGCCACTTATCTGCTGTGTGACTTTGGACAAGTCACTTAACTTCTCTGGGCCTCGGTTCCCTCATCTGAAAAATGGGGATGAAGACTGTGAGCCCCATGTGGGACAACCTGATCACCTTGTAACCGCCCCGGCGCTTAGAACAGTGCTTTGCACATAGTAAGCACTTAATAAATGCCATTATTATTATCATTATTATAAGTAAGTAGTTTTGGAAGGGTTTCACCTAACAGCAGATTTATGCTGAGAAAATCTAATATTCAATCAGTGAAGCACCGGTATTTTTTGAGCACTTAACTGTATTCAGAGTTTTGTAGTAGGTACTTTTGAGAGTACAATAGGCATGATCCCGCCCTCAAGGAGCTTAAATATCCACTAGGCTAAGCACATAGAACACCATTTTTCCACCTTTATGGGCCAATGCTTCTTCTCAATTAAAGCTCATCCAAAGCACATGCCAGTTTCAGAGTAATGGAATGCCTGCTTACTTCATTTAAATTCTCAGATTGCACTAGATTTAGCAAGCAGTAAAGAGTCCAAATATTTGTGTAACTAATGAGAGTGTCACACTCAGCAATGACTTTTGAAGTTTGTGAAAGCAAAAGGGGAGGTTTCATGGTGATTTTCTGTCTCCTCCCACCCTGCAGCTCATAATGAAAAACTCTTGTCCACCTTGGGACTGGCTGAGAGAGCGTGAATGGATCCATATTAAATAACCCATCACCATTGCTTAAAAAGAACTCTGCCACTCCAGCTGCCCTGTAGATGAGAAGCTAGTGTTGGTTTTATAGTGCCCTTTGGCAGTGTCCTTGGTGTCCAAATAGCGATATACAAAAGCACAGTTCACCTCAATGGGAAAGAGACTTAAAAAGCTCCCCTAAATCTTTTTGTGTATACAGTGTGGAGAGACTGACTTTTCAGCAACATTCTCATGTGTAGATATCTTACAACAACTGACCCCGTCCTGTGTGTGTGTATACATATATATATATATATATATATATATATATATATATATATATGTATATATGCATGTATATATATATGTATATATGTATATGCATGTATATATATGTATGCATATACAATATCTATATTCTTATGCTCTCATTATATATTTATTTATATACTTGTATTTAGATATTTACATATATATGTATATATATGTATGTGTGTATATATACACACACATATATACATATATATATATGTATGTATGTATATATGTAAATATCTAAATATAAGTATATAAATAAATATATAATGAGAGCATAAGAATATATATATTGTATATGCATATACATATAATAATAATAATAATAATAATAATGATAGCATTCATTAAGCGCTTACTATGTGCAAAGCACTGTTCTAAGTGCTGGGTAGGTTACGAAGTGATCAGGTTGCCCCACGGGGGGCTCACAGTCTTAATCCCCATTTTACAGATGAGGGAACTGAGGCACAGAGAAGTTAAGTGACTTGCCCAAAGTCACACAGCTGACAATTAGCAGAGCTGGGATTTGAACCCACGACCTCTGACTCCAAAGCCGTGCTCTTTCCACTGAGCCATGCTGCTTCTATATATATATATATATATATATATATATATATATATATATATATATATTCATTCATTCAATTGTATTTATTGAGCACTTACTGTGTGCACAGCACTGTATATATACATATAAGCAGCATGGCTCAGTGGAAAGAGCCCGGGCTTGGGAGCCAGAGGTCATGGGTTCTAATCCCGGCTCCGCCACTTGTCAGCTATGTGACTTTGGTCAAGTCACTTCTCTTCTCTGTGCCTCAGTTACCTCATCTGTAAAATGGGGATGAAGACTGTGAGCCCCATGTGGGACGACCTGATTACCTTGTATCTATCCCAGTGCTTAGAACAGTGCTTGGCACATAGTAAGCGCTTAACAAATGCCATCGTGATGAGAGGTAATGTGGCTTAGTGGAAAGAGCCCGGGCTTGGGAGTCAGAGGTCGTGGGTTCTAATCCCAGCTCTGCCACTTGTCAGCTGTGTGACTTTGGGCAAGTCACTTCACCTCTCTGTGCCTCAGTTTCCTCATCTGTAAAATGGGGATGAAGACTGTGAGCCCCATGTGGGACGACCTGATTACCTTGTATCTACCCCAGTGCTTAGAACAGTGCTTGGCACATAGTAAGAACTTAACAAATACCAATATTATTATTATTTTATAGAAATATAAATATATTTAAAAATATAAATATATCTTTATATGCTCTCTTCACTAATAGCTCAACAATCCACTTTCAATCAATGAGTCGTACTTCTTGAGTGCTTATAGTGTGCAGAGCACTGTATTGCATGCTTGAGAGACTACAATATAGCAAAGTTGGTAGACTTGTTTCCTGCCCACCCTGAGCTTTCCTCACTCCAAAGCAAACTTTATAGCCATATCTTGTTTTCCCTGCTCCCACCTTCTTTCTCTTGCTCCTGCTGTTTCCCTGACTTAGACACCTCCCCCCTCCCTCCCATCATTCCCTCTCATCACTGCTAATCATTTAATCAATGGTATTTTTTGAGCACCTCCTGGGTGCAGGGCACTATATAACTGTTTAGGAGAGTACAGTACAACAGAATTGGTAGGTGAAGGGAACACTTTCCCTCCAACATGTAATAAAGTTACAATTTGAGTCTTGAAAAATAGCAAACCTCCAGATATGATGCTATATCTGGTTAAATCTTTAGGTAGGGAGAGGATGAGAAGCAGCATAGCGTAATGGATAGAGCACAGGCCTGGGATTCAGAAGGTCATGGGTTCTAATCCCGCTCTGCCACTTGTCTGCTGGGTGACCTTGGGCAAGGCACTTCACTTCTCTGTGCCTCAGTTACCTCATCTGTAAAATGGGGATTGAAATTGTGAGCCCCACGTTGGACAGGGACTGTGTCCAACTCAATTTGCTTGTATTTACCCCAGCCGTTAGTACAGTGCCTGGCACATCATAAGCACTTAATAAATGCCATAATTATTCTTATTATTATTATGTTTGGCTCAGGTGGCTGTCAAGATCCTTCATCATCATATGGAACAATAAGTAATTAGCATAGGATTTTACCAATTATCAACATTTTCAGAGAGAAAGGTGAGAGAGGAAACCATAGAAACTACCTTGAAATCTTTGTCATTTTTGTACTAGCCAGAGTCTTTCTGAACTAGCTGGTAAAGAACACAGTTAGTTAAGTGCTCACAGAATTTTAATGCGGCTTGAGACGACATTGGAGCACAGCAGTTGAGATTGTTGTTAAGCAGATACAGAACAAGTACAGGAAACCATCAACATCAAGACTTCTAGACAGTGTATATAAAACTTAAAAACACATTTTGGATATTATCAGTAGAATTGGCCTCCAACAGTCACTAAGGAGCTCTAAGAATTTTATCAAAATTATCAGATTACTCCAGGATGACTAACTCAGAAGCGAAGGGCCTTATCTGATCTTGCCCCATCACAAATGAAACAGGATTGTGTACCACCACATTGTAACCTCCTTTAAGGTGGGGATCATATCTTTTACCCCTCTTATATCTCCCAAGTATCAACTACCTTGCTCGGCGCCCAGTAAGCTCTCAATAAATAGTGTTATTTCATTCTAAATCCAAACCTGTTGGATCTATTTGATTCTGACATGCTATAGGAGACAATAAGAAATCTGGAGTTGATGTTTGAATAAGATTTTCATCTTTGAGGAAGCTCAATTCAACAGATTAAGTGTAGCATCAGGTTCTTGCATAAGTAAAATGGGGACTTCTGTATGCTGATGATTACACACTAAAAGCGCCTTATACTGGAAAACAAAAGATAATGAATAAATTATGAATCAATAAAGTGATAGGGCACAACAGCTTGAGAAGCTGGAGGTCATGTACCAGCCTGCACCTAGCAAACCTTACATAAAATCCAAGCAACTCCATTCGTGGCATGCTGGCAATATTCATTCATTCATTCAATCGTATTTATTGAGTGTTTACTATGTGCAATGCACTGTATTAAGCACATGGGAGAGTACAATATAACAAAACACAGACACAGTCCCTGCCCACAATGACGTCATAGTCTAGAGGGGGAGACAGACATTAATATAAATAAATAAATAACAGATATATAAATATGTGCTGTGCAGATGGGAGGGAGGGTGAATGAAGGAAGCGAGGCAGGCTGACGCAGAAGGAAGTGGGAGAAGGACAGAGGAGGGCTTAGTCAGGGAAGGCTTCTTGAATTAGGTAATCAACGAAATAACCTAAGCCCAGAGAAATTAAGTGATGTGTCCAAGGTCACATAGCAGACGGTGCCTCAGTTTCCTTATCTGTAAAATTCATTCTGTTGTTCATTCAATCATCTAGGGAGCAAACTCTCCAGGGATGCCAGGATAAACAAAGAGGTTAGAAAATCTAGTCAAGAAAGCTCTTATGAGCGCTGTGAGGCTGACAGAATGTGTCATCATGAACCCAACAACATTCAGAGCAAATGATAGGTCTAAAGTGCCCAACCTTCCAAATGACTATGTGACCAGGATGTACCCCAGATGCTACATTTGACTTAATAATAATAATAATAAGAAGAAGAATGGCTTTTTTAAGCGCTTACTATGTGCCATGCACTGTTCTAAGTGCTTGGGGGGGCGGGGGGGGGATACAAGGTAATCAGGTTGTCCCACGTGGGGCTCACAGTCTTAATCCCCATTTTACAGATGAGGTAACTGAGGCCCAGAGAAGTTAAGTGATTTGCCCAAAGTCACATACCTGACAAGTGGCGGAGCTGGGATAAGAACTCATGACTTCTAGAAGTACCAGTAATTCAGCCTACATGGCCTGCTTAATATCAGATGTCTGAACAGATCAGATTCTGATTTCCTGGAATACTGGGCAAGATAGGTGAAGAAAGGCAGTGGCTTGCCCTCTCAATCAATCAATCAATCAATCGTATTTATTGAGCACTTACTGTTTGCAGAGCATTGTACTAAGTGCTTGGGAAGTACAAGTTGGCAACATATACAGTCCCTACCCAACAGTGGGCTCACAGTCTAGAAGGGGGAGACAGAGAACAAAACCAAACATATTAACAAAATAAAATAAATAGAATAGAGTTGTACAAGTAAAATAAATAAATAAATAGAGTAATAAATATGTACAAACATATATCCATATATACAGGTGCTGTGGGGAAGGGAAGGAGGTAAGACGGGGGGATGGAGAGGGGGACGAGGGGGAGGGGAAGGAGGGGGCTCAGTCTGGGAAGGCCTCCTGCAGGAGGTCCTCCTGACTTACTTCACCGATTTCACACATGTTATTCCTCTAATGCCGACCTAGTCACTGTACCTATCTCGTTGCCTATCCCTTGCCAATCAGTATCCTCCCTCTAGCCTGGAACTCCCTCCCGCTTCATATCTGACAGACCACCACTCTCCCCACCTTCAAAAACTTATTAAAATCCCATCTCCTCCAAGAGGCCTTCCCAGACTAAACCTTCATTTCCCCCACTCCCTCTCCCTTCTGTGTCACCCATACACTTGATAGTCACCCTACCCTTAGCCCCACCACACTCGTATACATAAACATACCTCACCGTACCTCGTTCTCGCTTGTCCCGCCATCGACCCCCGGCCCACGTCATCCCCCGGGCCTGGAATGCCCTCCCTCTGCCCAACCGCCAAGCTAGCTCTCTTCCTCCCTTCAAGGCCCTACTGAGAGCTCACCTCCTCCAGGAGGCCTTCCCAGACTGAGCCCCTTCCTTCCTCTCCCCCTCGTCCCCCCTCCATCCCCACCATCTTACCTCCTTCCCTTCCCCACAGCACCTGTATATATGTTTGTACATATTTATTACTCTATTTATTTATTTATTTATTTTACTTGTACATATCTATACTATTTTATTTTGTAGTATGTTTGGTTTTGTCTCCCCCTTTTAGACTGTGAGCCCACTGTTGGGTAGGGACTGTCTCTATCTGTTGCCAATTTGTACTTCCCAAGCGCTTAGTACAGTGCTCTGCACACAGTAAGCACTCAATAAATACGATTGATGATGATGATGATATACATAAACATAATTAATTATATTCCCTGCCTTCCCCTCTAGACTGTAATCTCCTTGTGGGCAGGGATTGTGTCTAACAACTCTGTTGCTATGCACTTTGATCTTTACCCTTTGGACACTTAATAATAATAGCAGCTATAAGAATGAATTATTGTTATTATTATGATACTTCTTAAATGCTTACTATGTGCCAAACACTGGTCTAAGCATTGGGGTAGATATAAGTTAAAGCATGGGAAGCAGCGTGGCTTATTGGATAGACCATGGGCCTGGGAGTCATAATAATGATAATAATAATAATTATGGTATTTTTTTAAGTACTAACTATGTGCCAAACACTGTTTAAGTGCTGGGGTAGATACAAGGTAGTTAGGGTGTACCACGTGGGGCTCACAGTCTTAATCCTCATTTTACAGACAAGGTAACTGAGGCCCAGAGAAGTGATGTGACTTGCCCAAGGTCACACAGCAGACAAGTGGCAGAGCAGAGATTAGAACTCATGACCTTCTGAATCAAAGACCCTTGCTCTATCCACTATGCCATGCTGCTTCTCTAGGTCCTGGGTTCTAATCCTGGTTTGCCACTTGTCTGCTCTATGGCCTTAGGTAGGTCACCTAACTTCTCTGTGTCTCGGTTTACCTCATCTGTAAAATGGGGATTAAGACTGTGAGCCCTATCCAGGACAGGAACTGTGTCCAACTCAATTTGCTTGTATTCACCCTGGTGCTTAGTATAGTGCCTGGCACACAGTAAGCCCATAGCAAATACCGCAATTATTATCATTATTATTATTTCCTATATGGGGCTCACAGTTTTAATCCCCAATTTACAGATGAGGCAACTGAGGCACAGAGAAGTTGTGACATATCCAAAGTCACACAGTAGACAAGTGGCAGAGGCAGGATTAGAACCCAGGTCCTTTTGACTTCCAGGCTGTGCTCTATCCACTAGGTCATGCTTCTTCTCATGTACATTTGATATACAGCCCACTCTCAGCCCCATGGTACTTATGTACTTATTGGAAACCTATTTATCTATCTATATATAATATATATATATACATATATATATATATATTATAGATATATTTATCTATATTAATGACTGTCTCCCCTTCTAGAGGTGGGTTCAAATCCCACCTCTGCCAGTGGCCAGCTGGGTGACTTTGGGCAAGTCACTTCACTTCTCTGGGCCTCAGTTCCCTCATCTGGAAAACAGGGGTGAAGATTGTGAGCCCCCCGTGGGTCTTTTAGACACAGTCTTTTAGACTGTGAGCCCACTGTTGGGTAGGGACTGTCTCTATATGTTGCCAGTTTGTACTTCCCAAGCGCTTAGTATAGTGCTCTGCACATAGTAAGCGCTCAATAAATACGATTGAGGATGATGATGACAACCTGATCACCTTGTAACCTCCCCAGGGAAAATGGGGATGAAGATTGTGAGCCCCCCGTGGGACAACCTGATCACCTTGTAACCTCCCCAGTGCTTAGAACAGTGCTTTGCACATAGTAAGCGCTTAATAAATGCTATCATTATTATGATTATTATTCTAGACTGTAAGCTCACTGTGGGCAAGGAATGTGTCTACTAACTCCGTTGTGTGTTTTACACTCCTAAATGCTCAGTACTTTGCACACAGTAAGTGCCCAATAAATGCCACTGATTGATGGCAGCAGGTTCCAGAAACAGCTACTGGTTAGTAGCTAAGGATGGTTAGGAACAGCAACAGAAGACAAACTAGTTTAGCGTACCACCATTAAATAGGGGTGACTCTTAGAGTTGTGGCATCAAGACACTCGTGTCTCAAAATGGGAGAAGCAAAAATGGTGCCAGGCAATGGTGAATGTGAGCGATTGTCAGTCAGGTAGCCCTCCTTATCAGTCTCACTTTTATGCACTGATAATATCTCAGTAGTGTCTTCAGACCTAAAGGACAGTCACAAATCATGCACCAATAAATATATTCAAATTTGCTTTTTATGTTAGGATCATACAATAATGTATCATTCGTATTCTTAGAGTGTGAACCATATTGTATAAACGTTCTAAATCTGCAATAAATGATAGGTTGTAATCTTTCAATAAAATGATCTTACAACCTATAATTATATGAACATTTTTATTTATTTCTATAATTGACTGATGGTACCATAATAATCGGTTTTGACATTTGTCCTGTTTTTATGAGGAAAATTTATTTAAGCCACCAATTTTACTTTACCAAAATTCTCTGACACTTGTCATTATCTAAAACCTCCACAAAAACAACAACAAGGAAAGGCAACCTTCCTTTTTAGACTTTGTATCTAAAACTAATTGACCATTTGAAATAGCTTACGTTATGGAGAACATAATTTTCTTTCATTCATTCATTCAATCGTATTTATTGAGAGCTTACTGTATGTGGAACACTGTACTAAACATTTGGAAAGTACAATTCGGCAACAAATGAAGACAATCCCTACCCAACAATGGACTCACAGTCTAGAATATTGATTTTGACTTTGACTTTGATTGACTTTGATTGATTGACTTTCTCTTTTTGGATCTTGTATGACCAAAGAAGTGAATCAACTCATTGATAAATCCTTAGCATGGTCTATTAGAATTCAAGAGACCTGTCTTGTAATCCTAGCTATGCTTCTTGCCTGCTTTGTGTCTCTGGGCAACTCACTTAATTTCTTTGTGCCTTGGATTCCTCATTTGTAAAATGGAGATTCAGGGCCCATACTCCCCTCGAATTACATTGTGAGCCTCAGGTCGGATAGGGACGGTGTCCAGTCTGATTATTTTGCATCTACACCAGTGCTTAGGGCAGTGCTTGGCACACAGAAAGCACTCAATAAATATGATTTAACATAGTAAGTGCTTAAGAAATACTGTTAGTATTGTCATTACTAGATTGTTAAAGTCAATTAAAACCTCACTTTCCCCATCATCTTTAAAAGCTAAATGCTAGCATAGGGAATGACTAGAACTTTTAGCTGGTGAGTATCATAGATTGAGAACGGTGTTTCATTATTATCTACCACTACCAATACTTGAAATGAAATATATCTATCTATGTTCACGTCCACGCTCACATGAAAATCATAAATCAAATAACTCAGCCCCAGCTGGACCAGTTGTAGAGCCAGAGACCTGTTATATTCTTCCTGTGAGGAGTGCCCAGAATCAATCCTCTGATGTGATTTATTCTGGCTGAAATCTAGGTTTAGAAAGAAAAAATGGAGAAGATAACATCTTCAGGATTTTCCAAGCTAGTTGAAAGATCGTGCTCAACATTTTGCAGTGTTTTGTGGGAGGAGAAATTTGGATACAAAGGTAATGCAATGAAGCCCATTCATGTTTTGTAGTGCTGTGATATAATTCTATCTCTGTAATTGGCCCCTTCCATTGAAAGAAGCCAAAAATGATTTTCCAGTCTCGCTCTTAATGAAGCAGTAAGTGCTTTTCCAGTTAAATTGAAACCAGGTTGAGGATCTCCAATAGATTGGGTTTGGGGAGAGATGATGGAGCTAACTGAGAGATAATGTCACAGAAGGAGCTAGATTAGATTTGTCTCCTTTCACTTTGAAATATGGAAGCCTAGGTTAAACATACTCTTGGAGATTTTCTTGTTTACAGGAAGCAACTAACATTGTGATAACACATTAAAAGATAGATAATACTTTCTGAACCTCATTTTATGACTAATACCTCACAATCAGTTATTTTCTTATTTAAACCATGGGAGACCAGTGAACTATAGAACATTTAATGTCTGTCTGGAGAAGTATATAGGGAAGGAGGTACCCAAAAACTGGCACCATTGTCTCTGGGATTGAGAAGTAGTTATTAGCTCCTGCCTCTAATCCCATTTACGTAAGCATTAACATTCCACCTTCTGATCCTTGTCTTTGCAATGAGGAAAGGCTCCACTGCATTTTTGTATAGTTCCTCCTGAAACGTTGCGTACAACGGCTTGGTTCTTACTTTTTGATAAAGCAATTCATGTCCTTTGAAGTATTGATTTAATTTGATTTGAATTATATGCATTCATTGTACTTTAATTAGGAATTAGGCATTTTGTATTACGAGAAATGAGAATTAACCTGGAGCAAAATAATTTTGCAAAAGGCTATAGAAAGTGAGTATATTTTTGGTTTTTAACCGTTGGGTTGAACAATTATCTAGGGCATTCTAGATGTAATAGTATATTCTAATGGAACAGTGCATGGCACCTAGTAAACGTTTAGCAAATGCCATTATTATTATTATTATTACTAATGGGTAATCATGCTTGCTGGAGGAAATTGCCTTGTAGAGTTCAAATAAGCCGGTATTAATATCTGGAAGAGAAATCCTGAATATTTACTAGTATCCATTCTCAGATTTAAGGTTATGATGGTGCTCTAAATGTAGATCCTCATCAAAATATAGATGCTTGTCCAGAATTTAGTAGAATTTTAAATTAATTTGCTCTGGAACACCCTTCCTTTTCACTGAATATTAAGAACAGGGCCAACATGGAGATGCATTTCCTTTCATTTAAATTAAATAGCTCTGTGTACCATAAAGTGCTTCACTTTGCTATTTAAGTTTTTTTTCTGTTTTCTATATTTCCTGTCATCAATTACTTTTCAGGAACCCTATTTTCCAAAATCAATAGTAACATTTCTTTAAGTGCACACTATGAAAAGATAAGCAACTTTCTCCTGGTGTCTTCTGACTTGTTCAATAACAAAAGCCTTCATTTTTTAATTACATCTACAACCACTTCACATAAAGCACTGATGAACTTTAGGTTTTCAGAATTTAGGAATCTGAAAGAGATGTAGAACACTGGGATTTGTTAGAATAATGAATGATGGTAGATAGTGTACCTTTTATTTATATATTCAGAGCCTCATTGTTCACACTCTTTGCTATCTAGAGGGATAAAAAGGTCATTTTGGAGTGTACTTGTTCTCTTTTTCTATTTTCTGGGACACAGTATATATTTTGAATTTCAACAGTTTCTTCTTTCTGAGGCCCTAATTAATTATACAGTGATTTGCATTTTAGCTGTGTTTAATGCTCTTCTTTAGAGTTTAAAACATCCTTCTTAGGAATCTTTTATTGGTTTTTGCTCATTGTCTTTTCAAGATATGTCACCAAGAAGGGAAGTTACTATATTAATTACTTTGTGCTTTGGAATGTAATGAAACACCAAAGGTATTCCAGTTAATAATAATACTAATAATAATGATAAGCATAAGAGCAGCGTGGCTTAGTGGAAAGAGCCTGGGCTTGGGAGTCAGAGGTCATGGGTTCTAATGCCGGCTCTGACATATCAGCTGTGTGACTTTGGGCAAATCACTTCACTTCTCTGTGCCGCAGTGACCTCATCTGTAAAATGGGGTCTAAGACTGTGAGCCCCACGAGGGACTACCTGATTACCTTGTATATACCCCAGTGCTTAGAACAGTGCTTGGCACATAGTAAGTGCTTAACAAAAAACATCATTATTATTATTACTATATTTTTAAGCACTTACTGTGTGCCAAGCCTGTGTTAAGCACTGGAGTGGATACAAGATATTCAGGTCAGGCACAGTCTAAGTAGGAAGGAGAACAGGTAGTGAATGCCCAGTTTAAAGATGAGGAAACTGAAGCACAGAGAAGTTAAGAGGTGACTTGCCTAAGGTCACACAGCAGGCCTGGAATTTGAACCCAAATCCTCTGATTTACAATCCTGTGCTCTTTCCACTAGCCATGCTATTTGTAGGTCATTTCTAATTCATTATTATAATTAGTATTGTTAATTATATACTTGCTAAGTACTTACTATGTGCCAAGCACTGTTCTAAACACCAGGGCAGATATAAACTAATCAGATTGGATACAGTTCCTGTCCCACATGAAACTCACAGTTTGATTAAGAGGGATTAATATTTAATCCCCGTTTTACATATGAGGTATCTGAGGCACAGAGAAGTGAAGTAACTTGCCCAAGGTCACACTGCAGACGAGTGGTAGACCCAGGATTAGAACCCAGATCCTCTGGGAGTCAGATCTGACTCCCAGGCCTATGGTCTTTCTGGTAAGCCATTCTTACTTCTCCAGTTTTTTTGAATAATAATAATAATAATAATAATTATGGCATTTGTTAAGTGCTTACTATGTGCCAATCCCTGTTCTATGTGCTGGTGAGCCCACTGTTGGGTAGGGACTGTCTCTATGTGATGCCAATTTGTACTTCCCAAGCGCTTAGTACAGTGCTCTGCACATAGTAAGCGCTCAATAAATACGATTGATTGATTGATTGGTGTAGATACAAGATAATCAGGTTGCCCCACGTGGGGCTTACAGTCTTAATCCCCATTTTCTAGGTGAGGTAACTGAGGCACAGAGAAATTAAGTGAATGGCCCAAAGTCAAGCTGACAAATGGCAGAGCTGGGATTAGAACTCATGTCCTCTTTCCACTAAACCACACTGCTTGTCATAATTATGGTACTTGTTAAACACTTACTATGTGCCAGCCACTGTTCTAATGCAGGGGTAGATACAAGTTAATCAGGTTGGACACAGTTCATGTCCCACATGGGGCTCATACTCTAAATCCCCATTTTACAGGTGACAGAACTGAGGCCCAGAGAAGTGAAGGGTCTCACCCAAGGTCACACAGCAGACATGTGGTAGAGCCAGGTTTAGAACCCAGATCCTTCTGATTCCCAGGCCCGGGCTTTATCCACTAGGCCACGCTGCTTCTTATTGTGGTATTTGTTAAATGGGTACTATGTGCCAGGCACTGTACTGAGCGCTGGTGTGGGTACAAGCAAATCAAGTTGGACACTGTCCCTGTCCCACATAAGGTTCACAGTCTTAATCGCCAGTTTACAGATGAGGGAACTGAGGTGCTGAGAAATGAAGTGACTTGTCCAAGTTCACACAGCAGACAAGTGGATACTTAAGAGCCATAGCAGTCCATCCAACAATTTATCCACAAATCTAGAGGTTTATTGAATATCGACTTAAAGAATTTTCAAGGCATCACCTATTGGAAAGAGTCCAGGACTGGGAGTCAGAAGCCCTGCATTGCAATCCTAGTTCTTTCACTGACCTGTAGTGTAACCTTGGACAAGTCACTTAACCTCTCTGAGCCTCAGGTATTAAAATCAATTAAAAAGTATCTTTGAAAGCAATGTCAAGTCTGTGAAATGGGACTGTGATATCTACTCTCTCCATCTCATTCATTGTGGTCCTGTGTGGCCAGGGATTGTGTCCGATCTGATTACCTGAACCTAGCCCTGCAAACTCTGTACATAGGAAACCAATAATGACTACCATAATTCTTGTTAATAGTAGCAATAATTGACCAGCCAAGGAGCACTTTAATCGGAGATCAGTGTTATTATTGAGGATCCTTTTTATCAAGTGTTACCAGAAGGCATTTTGTCTCTTGTTTCCTTCTATAAAGAGGTAGCATTAAGCGGAATGTGAGGATTCTCTAGTCAAAGGAGAAACTGGCCAAACTTTCCACACCCTCTCTGGGCTGTGCTTGAATGCTTGGTTTTTCAGGTCCTCTTTCCTCCTTGGTGCTGGAGAGACTATTCACAATTAGGACTGGCAACCATGTTAGAGAAAAGATCCGAATGGGGGAATAAGGAGAGTTTGAGAGGAGTGGGAGGAAGGAAGTGCATTGAGGTTCTCATTGGTGACTGTGGTGAGCCCTCTGAGGTTAGCGAAACCTGGAAAATTGTCCAGAGTGTGTAAAAAGTTAAATTTGCTCTGTACTCATTCCTGCCCCCATGAGATATTCAAAGGGGGATGGACTACCAGGAGGTTCAGAAGGGAACCAAAACTATTACAGTCTACCCCATTAGACTGAAATTTCCTGAAAGGTTTTCTTTATTGTTTTCCCAAATGCAGTAGAGTACTTTGCACTCAGGCACTTAAGAAACACCATTGATGATAATGAAGCAAAGATCTGGGAAACCACAGGACTGCTTTCTAGGAAAAACCCACCAGACTGAATCTGGTCTTTGCAAGAACTAAGGGAAGAAATAAAATGTGTGATTTCAGGGAATTTAACACAGAAGCAGCATGGCCTAGTGGCCTGGGAATCAGGAGGCCTGGGTTCATGTCATGGCTCTGAAATATGCCTGCTATATGACCTTGGGAGTGTTATTTGACTTTTCTAATCAGTTTGTTCATCTGTATAATGGGGATTAAATCTCTGATCTCCTCCCTTTTAGACTGGGAGCCCCTTGTGGGACAGGGGCTGTGTCTACTTCTATGATCTTGTGGGACTCAGAGGATGTAGGTTCTAATCCTGGCTTCACCACTTGTGTGTTGTGTGACCTTGGGAAAGCCACTTAACTTCTCTGTGCCTCAGTTATCTCATCTGTAAAATGGGGATTAAGACTGTGAGCCCTACGTGGGACAACCTGATTACCTTGTATCTGCCCCAGTGCTTAGAACAGGGCTTGGCACATAGTAAGTGTTTAACAAATACCATTATTATTATTAGTTCAGTGCTTGGCACATAGTATGATCTTAATACCACAATAATAATTATATATATAAAACTGTATTACTATTAGGAAACATGGCTATTCAAAAACTAGTTGTTTAGTCTATTAAGCTCTCCCTTCTGGCACATTGTGAACACCATTCTTG
This sequence comes from Tachyglossus aculeatus, assembly GCF_015852505.1. NCBI lineage: Eukaryota > Metazoa > Chordata > Mammalia > Monotremata > Tachyglossidae > Tachyglossus > Tachyglossus aculeatus. Next base: position 10,303,091 of record NC_052072.1, read on the forward strand.
TAAATATAGAAAATAATTGAAATTTTTAGATATGGGTATTGTTAGCAGCCTTCCACTATTTTTTGCTGCTAGGAGTCTTCCAAGTGGATTTAACAGTTTATAGCAATACAGTTTGTTTTGAACAGATTAAGCTTTGCTTTTATTAAAGTCTAAAGGATATATAATTGGAAAATTTAAAGAAAAAGATGTGAAAGACCATTTGATCCCTATTAGAGGTAGAAGACAAATTTCATATTTTGTAGTTAAAACTTTGAGCTTTATTCCAGTGTTCTTTTTAGTTGCAGAAATTCTGTACTTTTTATGAATAAAATATGTCACACTTCATAAATTGTCACCCTTCAGAGCAAATGTGTTTATAAATGAAATGCATTGTCTTTTGAGGGATCTTTCTGCACATACTAAGGCTGAGGAGCTGGTGCATCTATAATTTCATTCACATAAATGGGCTGCCTCAATTTCTTCCCTTTTCTTTTTGCTTGTTGGCCCTCAACAGAGCTAGTGGTAATGTGGGAAGTTTTTAAGATAAAGGATAAAATTTGTCCTAAATCAAAAGTAGAGCTCTCTGAAATGCTGTGAGTAGACATTCAACTTCCTTGGAAACAGGAATAAAAAAGGATGTGAACTCGCGGAGAGCAGGTATTGTTTTCCACAAAACATTTCTATATAGAGTAGATCCTTAGTATTTGGAGATAAAAATCCTCAAACCCACATAGACACCATTTCTTGTTGTGTGACCATATTTGTTGCACCACCTGGTGTTTTTGTTTGTGTCTTTTCTTTTTCATGATCCCCTCGAAATTTCCACTGTGATAGAGCTGCGTGTGCCATGCTGGGCTGGTGTCCTTGCTTTCACTTGTGTGATGCCCTGTCAAAGCCAAACACTTCTGCAACCTTAAAAAGTCTCTTCTCTCCCTCTCTACTGTAGTCATCCCATTTCAGATTACTCCACATCGACTGTTTGGCTATTCTAGTATCATCACCCCTTCTCCCCATGTATCCCAACTAGAAAATTTAGGTTGAAGTGAGCATGGCTTCACTGCTAGTAGACCAGCTCTGTTCCAGGATTTGTAGTTCTGGCACTTGAGCATTTACTGTCCAGATAGCATCATACAGTAGCATAAAAAGCCACCATTCCTATCCTGAAGAAGCTCCCTCACAACTTTAGAGAAGGTTAGACAGCACTCAAATTTGGTTTGATGCCTATTTCCACGTGGCTGCCACATTTCTGTCTTGACAGTCTCACAGAGGATATGCTGGCCTTCTTGATTCCGATTTCTTTCTGCTTCCTTGTTTATCATTACATTTTTGGTCCCTGTGTTGCCAGGGTAACAGAATTCCTAAAGGGCATTCACTTCTGTGTTGTCAATACAATCTCTGGATATGATAGGAGTTTCCTGGTGCACAATGATACATTATCTTGGTTTTCTTCTGAGTTATCAGTCCATAGCACTTTTCAAAGTGGTTAGCAATCTTTTGCATGCCTGCTTGGGTGTGTGCTTCTTGGGTGCAGTCATCCGCATATAACACCTCTCAAATGTCTGCCTCTAGGAATTTCCTGTGGAGATTAACTGAGCGTCATTGGCACTTTTAGAGAAAGGTTGATTTGTCTGACTTGAAGAGTGATTTTAGCTACACTGACCTGGACTGGTTGAGGAGAATAGCAAACAGAAGGTTTGGCTTGGTTTCGTGTAAGATTGTTTAGATGGGCAAAAAATAATAATGATGATATTTGTCAAGCATTTACTATGTGCAAAGCACTGTTCTAAGCGCTGGGGAGGTTACAAGGTGATCAGGTTGTCCCACGGGGGGTTCACGGTTTTAATCCCCATTTTACAGATGAGGTAACTGAGGCACAGAGAAGTTAAGCGACTTGCCCAAAGTCACACAGCTGACAGTTGGCAGAGCCGGAATTTGAACCCATGACCTCTGACTCCAAAGCCCATGCTCTTTCTACTGCGCCATGCTGCTTCTCCTAACCAAACCACTAATCGTCAGGTACTAATAAAGTAGTGGGAAGTAGCATGGCCTAATAAAAACAGCATAGGCCTTGGGAGACAGGGGACCTGGGTTCTAACTCTGGCTTGCTGTGTGACCTTGGACAAGTCTCTTAGCTTCTACGTAGTTCCCCAGTTTCCTCAGTGCTTTCCTGGTTTCCTCAACTGTGAAATGGGGATTCAATACTTGTTTTCCCTCCTACTTAGATTGAGAGCCTCATGAGGGACAGGGAGTTTGATTTGCCTAATTAACTTGTATGTACCCTAATGCTTAGAACAGTGCTTTACACATAATGCACACTTAACAAGTGCCATTGACTGGGTGGAAAATCAAACCTCAAAAAGCTTTACTAGGGTTACAGGATGACCTAGGGTGAAGAATAGGGGCTACTGACTGAGTTGGCAAATCAATGAATGATCTGCAAGCCCAAGGACAGCTGCTTGGTTCAGACAATTGTCCAGACTCTTCTTCCTCCAACGAAATGCTGAGGAAATGCCATAAGATGAAAAATAAATTGTCATTAGTGGCATCTTCAAGAGCAAAATAAGAAGAGTAAATGTAGAAATTATCTTACGCTCTTACAGTTATCCATTATTGAAAAGATTATCAATCAATCGTATTTATTGAGCACTTACTTTGTGCAGGGCACTATACTAAGCACTTGGGGAGGTACAACACAACAACATAATGGACACATTCCCTCCCCACAGTGAGCCTACAGTCTCAAGGGGGAGATTCTAACTAAAGTCCTTGGCCTGACTACAGAAGTTCAGAAGAAAGAAAACGGGTCAGGAAGTTAGAAGACCTAGATTCTAATTCCGTCTCTGCCACTTGTCTGCTGTGGGACCTCGGTCAATCCTTTAACTTCTCTGTGCCTCAAGTTACTTCATCTGTAAAATGGGAATTAAAATACATGTTCTCGCTCCCCCTTAGATTGTGAGCATTGGCAGGGAATGTGTGTTTATCACTATATTGTACTCTTCCAAGTGCTTAGTACAGTGCTCTGTACTTCACACAGTAAGCACTCAATAAATAAAATTGAATGAATGAATGAAAGGGTCTGTGTCTGATCTGATTATATTGTGTCTCTATTGTGTCTGTAGTAAGTTATTAACAAATACCACAATTAGGAAAGCATTTTCAAAATATGTGGACTACTCATAACATAATGCAATGCCATAAAGAGACCAGGCTATGAAAACTATGAAAAACTTTCGACTGCCCTGAAGACCACATGTTTACATCATGATGATGTGACTGGCTGCATCAGTAATAATAATAATAATTATTATTATGGTATTTGTTATGTGCTTACTGTGTGCCAGGGACTGGACTAAATACTTGGGTGGATTCAAGCAAATCAAGCTGGACACAGTCCCTGTCCCACGTGGGGCTCACAGCCCCAATCCCCATTTTAAGTGTGAAGTAACTGAGGCACAGAGAAGTGAAGTGATTTGCCCAAGGTCACACAGCAGACGAATGGTGGTGCTGGGATTAGAACCCACAACCTTCTGACTCCCAGGCTTGTGCTCTATCTACTAAACCATGCTGCCTCTTTATCAGAGGGTCCATGTGAGATCTTTTCTCCATCAATTTGTGGAATAAAGCAGGGTACAGTTTTTGGTCATACAGTGTGAAGCCATTCCCCAGTATATCCGAGGAATCTGAAAGTTAATGCCAGATATTATTTTGATGCCCTGGGAAATAATTTCCATTTACCAGGACAACAGTATCATCGTGAGTTATTAACTCACTCATACAAGAAAGACTGTGATGACTGTCATATAGAAGCATGAACCCAGGAAGGCAGAACGAAGAGCTTTTCAGAATCATCAAAGTGTTTTGAAACCACAATTAGCCTGAAAAGACAGATTATGTCATCGTGGGGATTTGGTTTTTTCATTGGAAACTGTTTGAACAGGAACCTCAGTGTATTTATTGGTGGCAGGTAGATTTCTTGTGTTCTTTCACCTTACAGATCCACCATGCATAGAAGAAGATAATAATTGTGGTATTTGTTATGCGCTTGCAATGTGCCAGGCACTGTACTAAACTCAGGGGTACATTCAAGATAATTGGATTGGACACAGTCCCAGTACCACTTGGGGCTCACAATCTTAAATCCATTTTACAGATGAGGTAACTTAGGCGAGGGAAGTTAAGTGACTTTCCAAAGGTCACAGAGCGGGTACATAGCGGAGCCAGGATTAGAACACAGGTCCTTTTGACTCTCAGAACCGGGCTTGATCCACTAGGAGTTAGGAATCATTGCCAATTAATATTCACTGAGTGATCCAATGACTTAATCATTGTAGAGGAAACAGAGCCTATCAAAAATAAGAACCTCCTCTGGAATGAGCTAACATTCTGTTGTGCACTGTGCACATCGGTGGCTGGATCTGAAAAGAGTGAGAAGGAAACAGAATGAGCTAGAGCAGTATGAATTGGTTAGAAAATATTAAATACGGAGATGTTAAACTCACCCGTGCTGGGCAGCAACGGCATGGAAGAGCGTTGAGGGCAGAGATTCAAGTTTTCTGCACAGAAGAAGGCAGTGTTAAATTGCTTCCATATTTTTACCGAGAAAACTCTATGGATATGCTACCAGAACAATGGAGGTGGGACGTTCTGGGAGAGATGTGTCCATGGAGTTGCTATGGGTTGGAAATGACTCCACGGCATAAGACAAGATGAGAATATACAAAACTACTCAACTATCATCTCTTCCTTTGATTTCATTTATTTGTGTTTTATTGCAGTAACTGAAAAGTACTACCACGCTTCCTTGTTGTTGGTTTTTTTGCATACCAAGCCTTCAGGTCAGATTATCAAAGATATTCAACAATTCACACAATATGCTTGACATTCTTTTTCTTTCAATGATGGAAATGGAGTTATGAATTCAATATTTTCTTTAGTTCAGAATGAGGGACAAGTAATTGATTGTGCTTATAATTCATTTGCATGTTCAAACTTGCTTAGAAAAATTAGAATTATTCCCTTTGTGAATTTCAGATTTGGGTCCTTTGGCTACTTAAGCCAGGAACTTTTGGTTATAAATGATATTTTAAAAGGCTTAGTGGAGTAGAAATGAATTAATGAAAGCACTTCCAGCCCCAAAATCTCAAAAAGACTGTATAAGATTAAAACTTTTTTTATTTTTTTGACTTTCTCCTTAATCTTTTTTTTTACATACCTGGCCTGAGTAAAGAATTTCAGTTAGAGATAAGGTATTTCTTCAGGGAATTATCCTTTTCAACAGAACTGCATTCAGAATTATCAAGAAAATGGTCAATTTTAAACAGTCTGATTAAAAGGAAGTGAAACAGATGTTAAACATACCTTTGATCACATTTTGTGCTGGTAAGATGACTTACCAGACATTTAGCAGAAGGGGACAGCTATTTGGTGAAAGCTGTCTTTTTGGTAATCACTTTCATCATGACGAGAAGTAATTAATGGCATTTTCTTGGGTAAATTGACTAGATAGTTTTTCTAGTTCAAAGTGGTGACCACATCTTTAATGAGCAGGATTTCTTTTTCATGGGGGAAAACCAGTGATCGTGTCCTCATTCATTCATTCATTGTCATATTTATTGAGCGCTTTCTGTGTGCAGAGCACTGTACTAAGCGCTTGGGAAGTACAGGTTGGCAACATATAGAGACGGTCCCTACCCGACAGTGGGCTCACAGTCTAGAAGGGGGAGACAGAACAAAACAAAGCATATTAACAAAATAAAATAAGTAGAATATGTACAAGTAAAATAAATAAATAAATAGAGTAATAAATATGTACAAACATACATACATATATACAGGTGCTGTGGGGAAGGGAAGGAGGTAAGGCGGGGGGGCTGGGGAGGTGGGGAGGAAGAAGGGGGCTCAGTGTGGGAAGGCCTCCTGGAGGAGGTGATGTCTCAGTAGGGCCTTGAAGGGAAGGGAATGTGGGGAATGATGTGGGAGATGATGTGGGAGATGATGTGGGGGATGATGTGGGAGATGATGTGGGGGATGATGTGGGGGATGATGTGGGGGTGCCGGCAAGGGGCACCTGGGGCGGGAGAAGGGTTACTAAGAGAGAAAGAAGAGGCCTCCCAAAAGAAGCAGTGTGGCCTAATGGAAAGAGCAGGGGCCTGGGAGTCAGAGGACCTGGATTCTAATTCCTGCTGTGCCACTTGTCCATTAAGTAACCTTAGGCAAGTCATTTGCCTAAGGCCTCCCTTCTCAGGCCCTCCCTTCTCAGGCCTTCCCTCCCTGAGAAGGCCTCCCTTCTCAGGCCCCCGGTTCCTCTCCGTCCTCCATCCCTCACCCCCAATGATCTGGCCTCCTTCTTCATTAGTAAAATTAACTCCATCAGGTCTGAGCTCCCCAAAGTCACCCCTCCCCCTTCTCCATCCCCCCCGCTTTCAACCCTCTCCTCTACTCTCCCATCCTTCCCGGCAGTATCTTCAGATGAGAACTTCTCCTTCCTCTCATGTGTTACTCCATCCACGTGTGCTTCAGACCTCATTCCCTCTCATCTTATATCTCTCATCACTTCCCTCCTCCACTCCCTAACTTCCATCTTCAATCACTCGCTCTCCACTGGTTCCTTCCCCTCTGCCTTCAAAAATGCCCCTGTCTCCCCCATCCTAAAAAAACCCTCTTGACCCCACCTCCCCTTCTAGTTATCACCCTATCTTCCCCCTACCCTTCCTTTCCAAACTCCTACAATGAGCCGTCTACACCCGCTGCCTCAAATTCCTCAATGCCAACTCTCTCCTTGACCCCCTTCAATCTGGCTTCCGTCCCCTACACTCCACCGAAACTGCCCTCTCAAAGGTCACCAGTGACCTTCTTCTTGCCAAATCCAATGGCTCCTACTCTGTCCTAATCCTCCTCGAACTCTCAGCTGCCTTTGACACTGTGGATCACCCCCTTCTCCACAACACACTATCCAACCTTGGCTTCACAGACTGTGTCCTCTCCAGGTTCCCCTCTCATCTCTCCAGCTGTTCATTCTCAGTCTCCTTTGCGGGCTTCTTCTCCCCCTCCCATCCCCTCACTGTAGGGGTTCCTCAAGGGTCAGTTCTTAGTCCCCTTCGGTTCTCTATCTACACTCACTCCCTTGGTGAACTCATTCACTCCCATGGCTTCAACTATCATCTCTACACTGTTGACACCCAAATCTACATCTCTGCCCCTGCTCTCTCTCCCTCCCTCCAAGCTCGTATCTCCTCCTGCCTTCAGGACATCCCCATCTGGATGTCTGCCCGCCATCTATGTCCAAGACTGAACTCCTTATCTTCCTTCCCAAACCCTGCCCTCTCCCTGACTTTCCTGTCACTGTAGACAGCACTACCATCCTTCCCATCTCACAAGCCCGCAAACTTGGTGTCATCCTCGACTCCACTCTCTCGTTCACCCTTCATGTCCAATCTGTCACCAAAACCTGCTGGTCTCACCTCCACAACATCTCCAAGGTCCGCCTTTTCCTCTCCATCCAAACTGCTACCTTGCTTGTTCAATCTCTTATCCTATCCCGACTGGATTACTGCATCAGCCTCCTCTCTGATCTTCCATCCTCCTGTCTCTCCTCATTTCAGTCTATACTTCACTCTGCTGCCCAGATTATCTTTGTGCAGAAACGCTCTGGGCATGTTACTCCCTTCCTCAAAAATCTCCAGTGGCTGCCTGTCAACCTACGAATCAAGCAAAAACTCCTCACTCTCGGCTTCAAGGCTGTCCATCACCTCGTTCCCAACTACCTCACCTCCCTTCTCTCCTTCTACAACCCAGCCCGCACCCTCCGCTCCTCTGCCGCTAACCTCCTCACTGTCCCTCATTCTCGCCTGTCCCGCCGTCGACCCCCGGCCCATGTCCTCACCCTGGCCTGGAATGCACTCCCACCACACATCCGCCAAGCTAGCGCTCTTCCTCCCTTTAAAGCCCTACTGAGAGGTTGCCTCCTCCAGGAGGCCTTCCCAGATTGAGCCCCCTTTTTCCTCTCCTCCTCCTTATCCCCCCACCCTGCCTCCTTCCCCTCCCCACAGCACTTGTATATATTTGTACAGATTTATTACTCTTTTTTACTTGTACATATTTACTACTCTATTTATTTTGTTAATGATGTGCATATAGCTTCAATTCTATTTGTCCTGACCATTTTGACACCTGTCTACATGTTTTGTCTCCCCGTTCTAGACTGTGAGCCCGCTGTTGGGTAGGGACCGTCTCTATATCTTGCGAACTTGTACTTCCCAAGCACTTAGTACAGTGCTCTGCACACAGTAAGCGCTCAATAAAAATGATTGAATGAATGAATGAATGAATTTAACTTCTCTGTGCCTCAGCTACCTCATCTGTAAAATGGAGATTAAGACTGGGAGCCCCACATAGAACAAGGATTGTGTATAACCCGGTTAGCCTGTATCATTACCTGGCATAATAAGTGCTTAACAAATTCCATTTAAAAAAGGGTTGCTAAAGGCAATTCCTTCTAGTATGGATTCTCTCCTCTCTTTTCCCTTCCTGTTTCTCCAAAACTTACCCCCTCTTCCCTCTTCCCTCACACCACCCTCCAAACTGGGGAAGCAGTGTGGCTTAGTGGAACGAGCACAAGCCTGGGAGTCAGAGAACGTGGGTTCTAATCTCGGCTCCACCACTAGTCTGCTGTGTGACCTTGGACAAGCCACTTAACTTCTCTGTGCCTCAGTTCCCTCATCGGTAAAATGGGGATTAAGACCGTGACCCCCATGTGGGACAACCTGATCACTTTGTATCTACCTCAGTGCTTAGAGCAGTGTTTGGCACATAGTAAGCACTTAAATGCTATTATTATTACTCTTATTTTCATTGAATGGCTCATGACCTTAATTTTTCATAGGTGTATCCCTACTCTCACTTCCTTCTTCCCTTTCACTGGAGAAGGGAACAGAAGAGACAGACAAATAGATGAACAGAACCTGGACCTGATGGGCATCTCCACTGCAACCTCAAATGGCCCAGCAATCCTCCCAATTGGGACTGGGTTTGAGTTATGCCATCTCCTTCATTCATTCATTCAATCATATTTATTAAACGCTTACTGTGGGCAAAGCACTGTATTAAGCGCTTAACACTGTAATAATAATAATAATGATAATAATCATGGCATTTGTTAAGCGCTTACTACGTGCAAAGCACTGTTCTAAGCGCTGGGGGAGATACAATGTGACCAAGTTGTCCCACGTAGGGCTCACAGTCTTAATCCCCATTTTTACAGATGAGGTAACTGAGGCTCAGAGAAGTTAAGTGACTTGCCCAAGGTCACACAGCCGACTTGTGGTGGAGTCTGGATTCGAACCCATGACCTCTGACTCCAAAGCCCGGGCTTTTTCCACTGAGCCACGCTGCTTCTTCTTACTGTACTAACCTCCTCACATGTGGCCCTCCCCTCTCTGACCTAATCCATCTGTGAGCCCACTTTCTAGACTGTGAGCCCACTGTTGGGTAGGGACCGTCTGTGTATGTTGCCAACTTGTATTTCCCAAGCGCTTAGTACAGTGCTCTGCACACAGTAAGCACTCAATAAATACGATTGATTGATTGATTGATTGATTGATTGATCCAGCTGCTGCCCTTGTCTCCCTGGGACATGCCCCAGCTAATTCTGTTTCCTATCAGATGGGAGTGTCAGTTTCTGCAAGAAGAGAATGAAACCATGAGAAGAGCAGAATGTGTCTGCTTATTGTTATATTGTATTCTCCCAAGCACGTAGTACAGTGCCCTGCCTACAGGAAGTCATCAATTAATATGATTGAATGGATTGAATAAAAGTGATGGGGATGCAGGGAACTGGCTCAGGCCAGCAAGGTGGTCCTCTCTCAGTGTGTTTTTGGCAACATTCATTGGCTGATGAATTGATAGAGTGGAGACGCTTAGAGGTAGCGCTTAGTAAGCCCTCAGTAAATTACATTGATTTGATTGATAGAGACATCATGAACGGAGGATTGCAACAATAGTAAAAATAATTTTGGTATTTGTTAAGCCTTACTTTGTGCCAAGCATCATTCTAAGTGCTGGGGTAGATACGAGGTAATCAGGTTGTTCCATGTGCGGCTCACTGTCTTCATGCCCATTTTTCAGATGAGATAACTGATGCACAGAGAAGTGACATGGCTTGCCCAACATCACATAGCAGACAAGTGGTGGAGCTGGGATTAGAACCCACATCCTTTGACTCCCTGGCAGCATTGAGGGTTGGTGGGACATTGAGTTGGGGACAGGACAAATTCTGGGAATGTGAGACAGTCTCCTTAACATCCAACAGACCACAGAACTCCTCATTTTCAAAACCCTTCAGGCCTAGTGGATAGAGCACGGGCCTGAGAGTCAGAAGGACCTGGATTCTAATTCCATCTCCCCCACTTGTCTGCTGTGTGACCGTGGGCAAGTCACTTCACTTCCCTGTGCCTCAGATTCCCCATCTGTAAAATGGGGATGAAGACTGGGAGCCCCATGTGGAACTTGGACTGTGTTCAACCTGATTTGGAACAGTACCTGACACATAGTAAGTGCTTATCCGTTACTATGTGCCAAACACTGTTCTAAATACTGGGGTGGTTACAAGGTAATCAGGTTGTTCCACGTGGGATTAACAGTCTTCATCCTCATTTTACAGGTGAGGTAACTGAGGCACAGAGAAGTTAAGTGACTTGTCCAAGGTCACAAAGCAGACAAGTGGCAGAGGTGGGATTAGAACCCATGTCCTCTGACTCCCAAGACCATGTACTTTCCTCTGAGCCAGAGCCCTTCCCTGATAAATCTCTCATATCCCCCGCACCTGCCACTTCAGCCCTTTCGTGTGACTAAGCATTAGATTAGTCATCTCCTCAGAGAACATATGTGCATGTCTTTATTTAATCAATCATATTTATTGAGCATACGCTGTATGCACAGCACTATATTAAGCACTTGGGAGAATACAGTATAACAGAGTCGGTAGATGTGGTTCCCTGCCTCCAAGGAGCCTTCAGTCTAGAGGGGGAAGTGTAATTTATTTAGTGCCTGTCTTCTCCTCTAGATTTTAAGCTTCTTAAGGGCAGGGATCATGTCTATTAACTCTATTGTACTCTGTGAAGCAGTATCACAGTAAGTACTTAATAGATTCTGTTGAATGATTGATTAATTGACTGTCCATTTTATACCAGTTCATATGGTCACCACATATGGTCTGCTTTGCTACCGGAATCTAAAGTATGGAGTTCTAAATTAAAGTATTGGTTTGCAAAAACCAGTAAAAGTGAGGACGGCAATGCAGTCATAAATTAAGTTAGGTTAGATTTAGCCCTTGCTGATTTCATCCGATCCCTGGGGAAGTTTAGCAGACCCAAGTCCAGATAGCAGCCAGAGTGTCATGGAAAGTCAGGTTGCTGTTTTTAGCCTGGCAGCCAAGACCTATACTAGGTGGTCTCTCAGGTCCCTTGCAGCTTGGTGATACTCTTAAAAAAACATCACCCTAGGAATTAACATAAAAGACATTGCAATTAGTTGGCTTTGTATTTTAATTCAGTTAAAATGAAAAAAAGTGAAGGTTTTAAACTGATGGGGCTAGAATTGTCTTACTGAACTTTTGAACTTTGTCCATAATAAACATTATATAAGCACTTTTCGCTTGGCATATTTGAATGGGAAATGGAATACACAGTGGTTTTGGCTTCACATTAAAAAATTCAGTGATCATATGAAATGCTGATCTGGAAATTGACATTGGTTTTCACTTTTTCTACCTGAGACTTTGATTCATGTGCCTAGTCCTTGCAAAACTCACATAAAAAACAAGTTTTGTGCCTTTTTCCTTCACAGCTGTGTTTTTACTGCCTAATATTATGTTTAATGAGACCATCAGGCTGATTTTTAATAGAAAAATTCACCAGATGGTAAAGTAAATCTCTTTTGCTTACCATACTTCCCGGCCATATTCAAATGTCACTGAGATCCTACCAACAATGGGAATTTGATTATCAAGCTGTTCTTTGAAGCCCAGAATTGGTCCAAGTTTTCTTTTTTGTTTCAAACCATTTTTTATCCTCATCAGAATTTATTAAGCATTTTCTATGGGCAGAGCACTGAAATGGGCACTTGGGAGCATCCAGTAAAAACTGAAGACTCTGTCTTGAGAATCTTACAGTATTATCAGGGAGAAGCAAGCACAGATATCGCAAGAGGGAAAATACGCGGCAACCCTCCATTATAACATTCTTTGCACAGCTTTCAATGACAGTGTCATTGCTTTTGATTCTGGTGGTCTTTTTGGTGCTCTTGCGCATCTCAGGAACCCCATCAATGTTGTCATGCATATACTGAGAAGAATATGTGCACTCCGTGTGTTGGGCGTACATGAGTCCATTACACAACACCAAAACATACTACTGACACAATTGCTGTGAAGTTAATTACTTCTCAAGTAAATACAGTGCAGTTCATCACGGCCACAGTGTGTCAGGTACATTAAAGTTGGGAGATACTGCAGAGGAAGCTAATACAGTTGTTCAGCTGTAGCAAGGACTTGGGTGAGGGTGGTGTCTGAAAAGTGGATCCAGAAAACCTGTTGCTTTAAGTGTTTCTAGGTCTTCCTTCCTGTCAATAGAATTGGTTGTGTACCCCCAATTTTGTGCAGTTTCCAATTTGAAGGTGCTGGGAATAAATTGGTCATTGCTCTTGAGGGTAGCAAAATGCTATTCCAATAGAATTGGGATGTTTTGTTGTGCTCCAGCTAATAATTATTAAAAACATTTCTCATTGTCTTTAGAATAATGAAAATATTTGTGGTGAGTTGTTTCAAACATATATTTTCCTTAATGCTCAGAATTTCTCCACCTTTCACGTCTAACCTCACCCCAGTATTGTGAATCTAATTTCGGCTCTACCATTTGCCTGCTGTGTGACCTTGGGCAAGTCAGTTAGCTTCTCTGTTCTTCACTTTCCTCATTTTGAAAATGGGGATTTACTACTTGTTCACCCTTCTACTTAGACTGTGAGCCCCATGTGGGACGTGGACTGTGTCCAACCTGATTGTCTTGTTTCTACCCCAGTGCTTAGTAAAGTGCTTGGCACATAATAAGTGCTTAATGTTATCGTTATTATTATTAACATTATTAGTCAAAGAAGGCTCCGACGATGGTGAAATTCACCTAAAGTGTGTGTATGGCTGAACAGGTCAATGTGGGGTCTACAGTCCTGCCCCACTGTGCACACAAAAAGTCTATTCATTGTGTTCTGTTTAATATTTGCAGCACTTGGCAGTTTTCTCTTTTGCCTCCTCTTCTCTAGTTCCTTGTGAAGTTTTTGCTTAAAAAGAGCCACTTGTTAACAGAGGTACACTACAGTGGTCTAGTCTAGTGGTCTAGTGGAGAAGCAGCGTGGCTCAGTGGAAAGAGCCTGGGCTTTGGAGTCAGAGGTCACGGGTTCAAATCCCGGCTCCGCCACTTGTCAGCTGTGTGACTTTGGGCAAGTCACTTAAATTATCTGTGCCTCAGTTCCCTCATCTGTAAAATGGGGATTAAGACTGTGAGCCCCCCGTGGGACAACCTGATCGCCTTGTATCTCCCCCAGTGCTTAGAACAGTGCTTTGCACAAAGTAAGCTCTTAATAAATGCCATCATTATGATTATTATAGTCTCTGTCCCTGACTCCCAATTTTCACCAGAGATGCAGCAGTGTCCGAGGTTTTCTTTTATTGGGTCCTTAAAACATTTCCTCTTCCTTGCCTTCAATTTCTCAATTTCAGTTACCCTCCAGCAGTTGTTTGGGTATTCTGTTTGTTCAGTCCCTTCATGTGTTGCACCCAGACTATCTGTTTTAAGGTGAGACTAGCTTTGATGCTAGGAGATAGACTGTGTTCCAGAGCTTTGTCCTTCGTGATCCTGTCTTGCCATTGTTATTAGGTCTGGCCTGTAAATGACACTGCTGAAACTACTCAAGGAGCTGGATGTGGTACTTGTATGGAGTCCACATCTCACAGCCATAGAGAAGGTTAGACGACCCTTCAGGACACTTGTCTGCTGCATGACCTTCTAATCCCGGCTCGACCATGTGTCTGCTGTGTGACCTTGGGCAAATCACTTAACTTCTCTGTGCCCCAGTTACCTCATGTATAAAATGGGGATAAGAGTTTGAGCTCCATATGGGACAGGGACTGTGTCCAACCTGATTAACTTGAATCTACCCCTGTGTTTAAAACAGTGCTTGGCACACACCAAGTGCCTTAACACATACCATAATCAGTATTATTAATATTAAGTCATTTCACTTTTTTGTGCCTCAGTTCCCTCATCTGTAAAATGGAGATTAAGACTGTGAACCCTGTTTGGGACAGGGACTGTGTCCAACCTGGTTGTTTCATATCCACTTCAGTGCTCGGTACATTGCCCGGCACATAGTAAGTGCCTAACACCACAATTGTGGTTATTATTATTATTGTTTTCATTGTTATTATTATTATAGCCCTACAGACCTTGAATCTGGTCTGGATCCTGATCCCTGCCCATTATAAAGCATTCATTCATTCAGTCATATTTATTGAGCGCTTACTGTGTGCAGAGTACTAAGCACTTGGGAAGTACAAGTTGGCAACATATAGAGATAGTCCCTACCCAACAGTGGGCTCACAGTCTAGAAGGGGGAGACAGAGAACAAAACAAAACATATTAACAAAATAAAAAAATAGAATAAATATGTACAAATAAAATAAAGAAATAAATAGAGTAATAAATATGTACAAACATATATACATATATACAGGTGCTGTGGGGAGAGGAAGGAGGTAAGGTGGGGGAGATGGTGAAGGGGAGGAGAGGGAAAGGAAAGAGGGGGCTCAGTCTGGGACGGCCTCCTGGAAGAGGTGAGCTCTCAGTAGGGCTTTGAAGGGAGGAAGAGAGCTAGCTTGGCGGATGTGTGGAAGGAGGGCATTCCAGGCCGGGGGGATGACGTGGGCCGGGGGTCGACGGCAGTACAGGTGAGAACGAGGCACAGTGAGGAGATTAGCAGCAGAGGAGCGGAGGGTGCGGGCTGGGCTGGAGAAGGACAGAAGGGAGGTGAGGTAGGAGGGGGCGAGGTGATGGACAGCCTTGAAGCCGAGAGTGAGGAGTTTTTACTTGATTCGTAGGTTGACAGGCAGACACTGGAGATTTTTGAGGAGAGGAGTAACATGCCCAGAGCGTTTCTGCACAAAGATAATCCAGGCAGCAGAGTGAAGTATAGACTGAAGTGAGGAGAGACAGGAGGCTGGGAGATCAGAGAGGAAGCTGATGCAGTAATCCAGTCGGGATAGGATG
Source organism: Tachyglossus aculeatus (assembly GCF_015852505.1). NCBI lineage: Eukaryota > Metazoa > Chordata > Mammalia > Monotremata > Tachyglossidae > Tachyglossus > Tachyglossus aculeatus. The sequence goes on from NC_052072.1 coordinate 10,318,381, forward strand.
AGAGATTGAACGAACGGGGTAGAGGTTTGGATGGAGAGGAAAGGGGGGATCTTGGCAATGTTGCAGAGGTGAGACCGGCAGGTTTTGGTGACGGATTGGATGTGAGTGGTGAACGAGAGAGTGGAGTCGAGGATGGCACCAAGGTTGCGGGCTTGTGAGACGGAAAGGATGGTAGTGCCGTCAACAGTGATGGGAACGTCAGGGAGAGGGCAGGGTTTGGGAGGGAAGATAAGGAGTTCAGTCCTTAAAGCAGGAAGTAGGGTTCTGTAATTTTGTGGTTTGACAGTAGTTTGGATGCTGGGGGTCCAGCAAAAAAAAAAAAAAAAGATAGCAGAAATGTCCAGCCTGAAGCCCTGAAGAGGAGGGTACAGGCCGCATGGGACAAAGAGGGGTGTCATTGGGGTTTATCATTCATTCATTCATTCAATCGTATTTATTGAGCGCTTACTGTGTGCAGAGCACTGTACTAAGCACTTGGTAAGTACAATTCAGCAATAAAGAGAGACAATCCCTACCCACACGGGGCTTATAGTCTAGAAGGGGGAAAACAGACATCAAAACAAGTTAACAGGCATCAATATAAATAAATAAATTTATAAATACATACACATCAAAACAAGTATAAGGGCATCAATATTAATTAATAGAATTATACATATATACATAAATACATAAGTGCTATGGGGTGGGGAGGCGGGGGGAAGAGCGCAATTAGGTCTGAGGTACACAGGGATTCCACATATAAGAGATTCATTCATTCACTCATTCATTCAGTCATATTTATTGAATGCTTACCGTATTAAGCACTTGGGAGAGTACAGTATAACAATGAGCAGACACATTCCCTGCCCACAACAACCCATGTGTCTGAAGGCCCCACAATTACTGCACTTTTTGGAGTTGGCCCAAGTCTGCATTGATTCAGGCCTCCCACCCTTACTCAACCCGGCCCAGCCTAGTTCATACAGGGCTGTTAGTCATGCTTCTTCCATTGACAGCTAGGGCTGTTTATGTTGTTGCTGTTTTTCTTTTTTTAGGGTATCTGTTAAACTCTTACCATGTGTCAGTCACAGTTCTAAGCGCCATGGTAGATACAAGTTAATTCGATTAAACAAAGTCCCTGTCCCGCATGGGGCTCAGTGTCTATGTAGGACAGAGAGCAGGAGAACTAAGGCAAAGGTAGAGAAGGTAAGTGACTTGCCCAAGGTCACGCAGCAAGTATTTGGCAAAAAGGGTATTAGAACCCAGGTCCTCGGACTCCTGGTCCATTAGGCCATGCCACTCCACTAGGCTGTTCCACTTGCAATATGATTATAATGATACTCATCTTTTCCTACCTCAAGGGATATTGATAATTAGTCATTATAATTATTGAACATCGCTGAATACAATGCACTGAACTAAGTGCTGTACTTACGATCCATGCATGGAAGTTTTCAGTTGAGTCCTCCTTGCAAGATTTTTAGACCTTTCCTATCTTAACTTCAGGGAAAAAATCATTTTGAAATTGATCTTCCATTTCAGCGACACTCGATATTTTCAGAAGGCAAATGGTCAAGTGTGGTGAAAGCCACCGAAACCAAATTTCAAATTCAGTTGTTTGCATTTCAAGACACAGGAGACTGCCCTTTGAGAACTGACCCATTGATGTTGGAGCAGAAATAGATCTAGGATGTGATGGAAAGATTAAGCAGAAAATTGCCAAATTGAATTAGCTTTTTGTTTCAATGTTGTTTGTTGCAACTTATTTTCTAGAGGGTATAAGCGAAACATCTTCTAAACAAACACTGTAGTCGGATAGACCTTGTAACCAAAGTCTTGTAAGAAGGGTAGTTCCTTTAGAGCCTTGTGAGTTTTCTGACCTGACTGGCCAATGGTAACTAACTGATTTCATTCCCTGGTGAATTAGAACTGATAGCACAATGACAGCGCTGCAGTCACCCCTAGAGAGTGAGTTTCACTTATGCTCTTTGTTCTTGTTTCACAGTCTGTATGCACTCTTAGTTGTTAACTCCCGTGCTAACTAAATGTAAACACCTTTACTTTCCAGCTGCTGCTAATTGGTTTGGGAATATTTATGTAAGTGTTGATTTTAATGCTAAAAATAGTCCTATGATGTTTAAATCCAACTCATTCTGGCTGTCAGAAAGGTTCCTATGTTCTGAAAAGTGTAGCTAAAAATGTTCGCTTCTTTTAAATTGTGGTAGTTAAACTCCTCTGTGGAGAAAAACATACATGATACATTTCCTGCACTGATAAAGGACTGAGGTACCATTTTCCATCCCTAGTGCCGATTGTCAGGAGGGCAAGAGGTGACCTCCTTCTGAACCTTCTCGGGAGGGGGTAGATATCTGTGTTTGGCTCAATAATGGGAAGAATTACATTTTTAAACAGTCAGGTAATTGGTGGGCTTCAACACCCACAGCCCTCTGTTGTTGAGTTCATAAAAGTATAATAACCTCTCATCCTAGCAGTTTTTATTAGGCATTAAATGCATATATGTTCTATGGGGAGTGCAGAGTTTGGAAATGAATTTGGAAATGTTGTTGCAGGAAGGGGTGTGCTTGTGAAAATTTCTGGCTTACAATAATAATAATAATAATGATGGTATTTGTTAAGCGCTTACTATGTGCAAAGCACTATTCTAAGCGCTGGGGGGATATAAGGTGATCAGATTGTCCCATGTTGGGCTCACAGTCTTAATCCCCATTTTATAGATGAGGTAACTGAGGCACAGAGAAGTGAAGTGACTTGCCCAAAGTCACACAGCTGACAATTGGCAGAGCTGGGATTTGAACCCATGACCTCTGATTCCCAAGCCCGTGCTCTTTCCACTGACTCACGCTGCTTCTCAATATTAATATTCTCAATATTCTCAATGCTTCTCTTATCCATATTAATATTTTTTTCTCCCTCTACTTTCTAATTAAACCTTTCTTTAGATATTCTCTAAATTGCTTAAATGAACTGAGAGTAAAAAATATCTTCATTTTTAGATATGTGACTTCATGACTCTTTCAGTGTTTAATTTAGTGAAATAAAAGATGAAGTACTTTAGTATTATTGTCTGTCACTTGTTCCAGATGGAAAAAAAAGTTGGTGGAAAAGGTTTAATATTACTCTGTTAATACTTAGCTACTTTGTTTCAAAGCCTTAAAGCATGGCTTTGATATTGCTGAAATTGCTGTAATTCAAAGGAATTGTTTTTGTCTTTGTCTTCAACCGCACAGTATCAGAGCTGGTAGGCACTCCAGCCCATAATTTACAATTGTTCAGAATATATGCAAAAAGGACTTCCGTGACCAAATCCAGTGGAGAATATGGCTGAAAAACCCAATTAGGCCAGCCTGGGGCTGTTTCCCACCCCCACTTCACTTACAGAAAGAGAATACTGGGACGGAAGGATGGATGCTTTGGTTCTTATGCCAAATGCAATATATATTTTTTTCCTCTTCCATTTCCCTAAATCATCATGTATTTGAATCCTGCCCTCTCCAGAACTGAAACCCTTGCCAATTTACTTAGACCTGCAAACTTTATAGATGTGCCGATCCCACTCCACCACAAAAATATGAAGAATTTTGGGATCCAAATAATACCTCTGCACCTCTACTTGAGCGCTCCTTTCAACTTGAACATAAGGCCCTGAGCGTCCCACTGTACCTATTCTGTTAGCCCACTTTGATCTTTTTCATGGTTTGTTAATTATACTATGCTGTGAAGTAGCCTAAATAAAAGACCTTACTCTATCCCAACCCAACCAAGCTGCAGACTTCATTATTTAGTCAAAAAGACAAATTGGGCTTCTTTGACATGATTTATTTTATTTTATCTTTTTGGAAGCTGCTTAACCTCCTGGGTTCCTAATTTATACATGTAGATACTTGAAGTCTGAATACCATCCAAAAATCAAAAAAAAACTTGATCCTTCATAAAAATTTTGAAGCTAAACACCATTGGAGTGAAGCCTCCAAATCCTACTCCTAGGTTAAAACGGTGATTCAGATGCTTTGCCATTTCTGGTAAGGTGCTGTTAATTAAATCCGTCTCCTTGTGGACTGTGTAATCAAAGTAGAGCGATATTTAATTACTTAGGTGCTTTGTGTTTATTGCTAGTTCTTTTGAAGAGAGTTATGAATCAGCTGCAAGAATCTTTGTTTTGGTTCAGTACAGTTTGAAATCTAAATTTTTGCTAATACTAGTTAACAGACAAATTGACACAAATGAATCAGAATCCAAATCAGACTTAAGAACATTAAAAAAACCTTCTTCTATCCTATTAAAACACCCAAATTATCCTCGATCTTGTCCTAAAGAAGATGAAAGCCTTACTGATTTTTTTTAGCTAAAAACCACTTTGTAGCAATCAGCATATATGTTGGAAGAAAGTGTTACCATTTCTGAAATGACTGTAGGTTTCATCTGGTTAAGATCACACTCCAAATAGAATTCTCTTGGTATGTAGACAGTACTAGATTTATGTTTTCCTGCTGTATTCCTGGTACATTCTGACAGAAGTGACCTCTCTAGGCAAGATGTTTTTTTATGGATTTTGTTCTGTTTATATGAGTGTCATGAGGGTTGCAGTGAAGTACAGTACATTAAAGCTAATACATCACCTGCTGTCAATGGGGTCTTACCAAGGGGAAGGCTGGTCTTTCCTTTGGCAGCTTCTCTCTCCTCAGTTCAAAACCATCAGCCCCAGACTGCATATGGAGTAGACATAGAACATTAAAAACTTTTAACATTTTACCATGTGCGAACTTGTAAAGACTCAACTGGATATTTCTAAAACAAATAGAAAACGTCTAAGGCCGTTTGAAACAGAAATCAATCAACCAATCAATCATATTTATTGAGCGCTTAATGTGTGCAGAGCACTGTACTAAGGGCTTGGGAAGTACAAGTTGGCAGCATATAGAGATGGTCCCTACCCAACAGTGGGCTCACAGTCTAGAAAGGGGAGACAGAGGACAAAACAGAAAGTTATTGAAAGTACTGAAAAGATTGACAGCATTCAAATTGTCAAAGAAACGGGAGGAGAATAAATCTATTTCCTTTCTAAGATTTTGGAACGTTCTGTTGGTTAATGTTTCACATTTGAACCAGTGTCAAGAAGCCTATGTTGATTCAACCCCCTAGAATATAATGTAAAATATGTATTTTGTTGATAGAGTTCATCGCAGAATCTTGACGATGAAGAAGCTGTATTCACTGGGCAGACAGAAGTAGTGATATCACCGAAAACTAAATATACATTCAGGTAAGACTATTGTTGCTTTTAATTTTCATCAACAATGCCTCTCTTCAAGTGGATAGGCAAGATTCTGTAATTTAAATTTTACTTTTTTCTCCTTCTTGGAAAGTTGTCTTCACTTTGGTAGACACAGGGATATAAGAATCTTGATCTCAACCCTAAGTGCTGTTGTGTACAATTAATGATTTTCCTTTTGTTTTCCTGGTGTTTTGGTACCACATTATGTTTTAGGAGCAATCTTGGACTAATGATACATTTTGGTGTGTTACTGATTTAAGGTCATGGATTTTACTTTTTCCATTTGTGAAATCTTATCCACAGGATGTTATATGAAATACACTATCATTTATTTGAAATATCTTTTCCAAAACAAAAATGAAGAGATTTGAGGGCCAATTTTATCACTACAAAAACAAAAGTACCTCTTAAAATAGCAATGTAAGCCAACCCAGAGCACTGTGACAGGTGAGTTGACTTCACCATCTCCTCCCAAGCATCTCCCTCCCATGTTATCACACTCCCCTCTTCTCATCAACAAGTTCTAGAAGAAGGGTGCAACTGATGCTAGCAAATGCTGGAGAAAGAACAACCAAAGATCTGTTTTCTCTTCCCTTGTGTATCTGTTTTCATCTATTTCCCCCTAAATATTTTTCGCTATCTTTCTGTATAATCTGAGATTGAAGAAAAAATTCACAGGATCTTCACAAATCTCTACTAGGATTTTTTATTATTAAAATATATTTTTCATTAGTTTCATATCTTTTGTGTCACTTCAAATTGGTAGGGCTCAAAGACATTTTGTGCATTTGGAACATACTGATTATTTTGCCAAGAGATTTAGTCTTAATCATGTCCCCTGATGGATTGAGGCTGGAGCTCATTTATTTTTTTTTATGGTATTTCTTAAATGCTTACTCTGTGCCAGGCATTGTACCAAGCCCTGGAGTCGACACAAGCCAATCAGATAGGACACAATCCATGTCCCACATGGCGCTCACAGTCTTAGTCCCTATTTTGCAGATGGGGTAAGCTGAGGCACAGAGAAGTTAAATGACTTGCCAAAGGTCACAAAGAAGACAAGTGGCGGAGCTTGGATTAGAACCCAGGGCCTTTTGTCTGCCAGACCAGGCTCACTAGCCATTAGGCCATGCTGCTTCTCATCCGATCGACAGTCTCCGCTTAGGGATCCTGCTGTCAAGCACTTAGTACAGTGCTCTGCACACAGTAAACACTCAATAAATACGATTGAATGAATGCCTCTGGATCTGTCCGACTTCCAGACTGCCTATTCTCTGAGGATCATCCTGAAGTCCCTTAGAGTGGCAACAGGGTGTAAGCACTAAGCTTGGGGGGTAGAAAGCCTGAAAATGGAGTCTGTCAGTTGGATGAATGTGTGAACATCAGGATTCAGTAGTAGGTGATTGTAAAAACATCAATCTTGCCTGTAAGGCACAGTTGCATCAACATGACACTTACCTCAGACAGACTTTGGCAGAAAAAGGTAATTTTCTTCAGGGAATGTCTATTGCATGTGAGGGTTTGTGAGTGCCTCAACTCCTGACGCTTCCTGAAGGTCTCCATCTTCCTTTTGCTCTGACTGCTAAAACTCTGAGAGGAAAATAAACGGGGGTATAGGAAGTCAGTTTCCATTGAATTGCAAGCTCCTCCACTAGATTATTAGCTCCTCGAGGACAGGGATCACATCGACCAACTTTATTGGAGTCTACTCTCCCAAAACAACTTGTTTTGTTTGTTGTCTGTCTCCCCCTTCTAGACTATGAGCCCGTTATTGGGTAGGGACCGTCTCTGTATGTTATTGATTTGTACTTCCCAAGCGCTTAGTAAGTGCTCTGCACACAGTAAGTGCTCAGTAAATACGATTGAATGAATGAAAGTGCTCTAGTACAGTGCTGTGCTCACAAAAAGCGGTCAATAAATACCATTAGTTGATTGATTGATTTGCCCTGGCTTGCTATGTTTTGGAGGCTGATCAGGCTAGACGAGGGAGTACACTGGTTTCTGTTGTGCTCTTATCCAGATCGATGTGGTCCTGGCCCTGGTAGGGACCTCCCTCTGGAGCCAAGACCAGAAGCATTTGTCATGTGAGAGGTGTCAACTGGGCCCCCTTATTCGGTTTTATCACGTTGAGGTGTCCTAACTGTGATATTGATAAAAAGCTGGGAACAGTAGCTAGCACTAATGGCTTCTGTGTTGTCTGCTCAAAAATGATGCTTTAAGAACCTGAAAGAATGATTCACTCACAGGGAAGTAGATTAAGCAAGCCAGAAGAAAGAGTGGACTCTCTCTGTCCTTCCCTACCCTTATAATATTTGTTAAGTGCTTACTCTGTGCCAGCCACTGAACTAAGCGCTGGGGTAGATACAAGCTAATCAGGTAGTTCACCACCCATGTCCCACAGGGGGGCTCACAGTCTTAATCCCCATTTTCCAGATGAGGTAACTGAGGCACAAAAAAGTGAAGTGACTTGCCCAGAGTCACACAGCAAACAAGTGGTGGAGCCAGGATTAGAACACAGATCCTTCTGACTCTCAAAGCCTGTTCTCTATCCACTAGTCCATGCTGCTGCCCAGGCTCGCTCTCCATACTTCAGTCAGTGTCTCTCTGTGAGCAGTATTTACCAACACCCATGTAAAAGATGAAATTTGTAACACAAAAAAGAGTAATTTTGTTTTTTCAAAGATTCTTTTCTGAATGATAGGTATTGTTGGAAAAATAGCATATTAAGTTGAGAATGTTTTGGGAAGTTTTATTTCAGTATTGAAACGATGGCTAAACCTCTCTCCCCCAAACAAAGTCTAGATCTATCCCATCCTGAAAACCACAGCCACTATGTTCAGGCGCCATAAATCCCAGAGCAAGGCCCAGGCAGCTGTTGCCCATTATGCTGCTTCAGCCGTCAATCGTGCATTCTCTCAGACCAATTGAGAAACACACATGAGAAGAAGCAAAGAGGCAATTATCCAAGCCCCACGTCTCTGTCTCCACGTACACCAACAAATGGGCAGCCTGAAAACCGAGGAGCACTACTGGGACTATCCCCTCTGGCCAGTGTGAGATGCACAGAAGCTGAAAATTAGGTTGTAAGTGGTTCACCTCATGGATGACTGAGAGCCCCCTTTCCCCTTCCCCTCCTCCGGGAACCAGGGGTCCAATTGGATTGTTTTGGTTTAACCATGTAGGTGGCCTGGTATAGGCCCAGTGGGAGAGTCCCTGAATCTCCAAGCTGTACCCAAACAAACAGAGCCACAATTCATATTCACATGTTGATGGAAATCTGGCCATTTGGGTGGCTTGTTTTTGTTGAATTAATCCATAATCTGCTTCTGACCACATAAACACGGACTTGAAGCATTTTAATCAAATGTTCATTCAGATCACCAGTGGTAAACTCTAGTTTATTCTGAGTACTCCTTTTGGTCCCGGAGTCATTCCTCTCAATTAACAAAGGGAATTGAGTTAAACTGGCAAAGAGTGCTGGGAAGGGAAGGGAGAGTGAGCAATGGAGAAGCCAGGCCTGATTCCCATTACAAATGGGTGGGGTTTCCAGGCCCAAGCCCCAGTTGTAGAGCTCCTGGTGGGAACAGCTACCCTAACTAGACAACCAGTCAGGCAGGGGTGGAGGGATGCAGCAGTTTCAGATCCCAATCCAGTCTGATTTCTGAAGTATGATATTTAAGGGGAAGAAGGAGCTCAGTGGAGGGTGTTGAATTGTATTCCTTTATTTGGCATTGCAGTGAAACTTCTAGGATGCTGAATTTGCTAATAATAAACTCTGTCTTGGGACCATGCTTCCCTTGAGAAACAGCATGGCCTAGCTGGAATAATAAAATAATAATAATAATAATAATAATAATAATAATAATAATAATGGTATTTGTCAAGCACTTACTACATTCCAAGCACTGGGGTAGATACAAGGTTATCAGGTTGTCCTACGTGGGGCTCACAGTCTTTACAGCATGGTCACAGCATTTAGTACATTGTGTGGAACACAGTAAGTGCTTAACAAATACTATAAGGAAAAAAGGTAGAGATGGGAGCAAAAGTACTGATAAAAGGTAGATTAAAGAGGCAGAGGCTACAGCTGGAAATAGAAGCCAGTAATCCTGTGTGCACCAGTCAGTGAAATTCTGATCTTTGTGAGGAGTTCAAAGGTGCAAAAATGTTCAGGAGGAATTAGCCTCCCCCATAGTTATTTATGAAGTAAGGGAGAAGGCTGCTGTTCCACTAAAGTTGGACAGTTTTTTCACTAAGCACCATTACAGTCAGCAAAACGAGCTTCTACTTCGGCAGCCTTCACTGGTAACCCTCGCAATCTTTATAATTTAGTTCATTTATTTAATATTGTGGTATTTGGCTTTGAATTGCTTGAACCAAGATACAGTAATAGTTGTTTAGTGAAGTTCTGTTTCAATCTGTAGCCATTAATGCATTTCATGTTATCTCTCCAGAGGTTCTGAAATAGATCTTAATGTATAATATGTAAATTTTTGAGAAATCATACCCCGCAGTACAGCCATTCGTGATACGACCACATTTTCAAGGAGCATAATGCCACTGTATCGTGGGGTATGCCTAGACTTAGAAATACACTTAGAAATGTTTGCATTAATTGTGTTTGATTTATTGAAATTTCGTACAAATTACAGTTCATTACAATTGGTCTGGAAGCCCTCTCTTTCCACATTCCTAGCAGATTAACTGAGGTAATAGCCACTTCTTAAGAAAAAGCAAACCGGATGTCATTAAATTTTTTAAAAAATCTGTTGTAAAATATTGGAAAGAACAAGCAAAATATCTTAAAGCAGAAATTGATCTTAAACCTATTAAAATATCTTATTACCCTCCCCTAAAACAGTGCTTGTAATGAAAAACAGGATGGAATTATTTCACAAGGTATAGAAATTATGACTACTTTATATTAAAATAAATTAAAAGAGCATGCCTCAGTTTAATTCATGAAAGTCAAACCATTGTACAAGTAGTTATAGTGTTTTTCTCCCCTTAAAAAATAGCTCTAAATGGTTTATTTACTGAACTCTAAAGCTGACTTTCTTGGAAAAAAATAATAAAGTCCCTCTATGTAGCTGAAACAAGTGTAGTAATCCACCAGTTTTCATTGTTCGCTTTTAAATCGATTAACTGAACTCTTGACAAGGCTGTCTAGCAAAGCAGCATGTTAAAATTAGCAAGGAGCCGATAGATAGCAAACATGGTTAAACCTTGGAATGGATTACCAAAGGAATTATGGAATCTCCATTTCCTGAGGTTCTTAAAAACAAGATAGATTCTCTTCTGCCTGGCATACTTCTAGTAAAACTCAGAAGAATCAACTGTGTTGATGTCCACAAAGCCTATTTCAATCCTCTAATTCTGTGATTGATGACCAGTTCATCAAACAGTTGGTTCCAAAAGAAATAATGAATTATGCACCCTAGAGATTTTTGGCCTAGGAGTTCTGAATTGCTCATAATTTTCTTCTTAGGCTTCTGAAAAGATCTTCTTGATTGAATAAATCTAAAAATATCAGTAATATCATTTATTTGGACTATATTACCATTTTCAAAAGTCTCTCCTATTCCATAACCATATAAAGAAACTGCTTTTGCCAAACTAATCTAAAATGGCCAAAAAGCAAGAAAAATAAGACTGATTCATGATATCTATATTGGAATATTTATTGACTATCTTATACACCCAGGATTCATGAATCACATTATTTATTATGCAATAAGATACTTATGCCCATGTGTAACATCATGTTTTTCCAGAAACCCCTCACTGACAAATTCACCCTGTTTTATTTGGATGAAGAAATGCATTGCCAATTGTGCCTCTTGTTTTGACATTCAGTTTCTGATCATTTTCATTAAAATAGAGAATAGTGGCCTTTGTTTCATCTCTGGAAACTCATAAACGGTTTTTGCACCGTGAAGTATTTTCAGCGTCTTCAACTTCAGGTTTTTTGTTTTGTTTTGTTTTTCATAATCCTTTGGGATTATGGATCTGCACAATTGTTAGTTGTCCTAAGTGAACAAATGTTACATGACTAATCCAGTTGTCCTAGCCTCTGCAGCTATAGCAGTAATGTTTATTTAGGTATGTGCTCAGTCCATTGCTTGTTTATGTGCCTTTTACTGTAGGTTATGTTAGATTTATCAAGCTTTCTCTGTGATTAAATTTCTCCAGCATCTTCACCCTCTCTTCTGCTCCTCAAAAACATTACCAAAAGAAATTTGGGAGATTTTGGAAAAGGGCTCAAGGAACACTTTGAAATGCCAAATTTAACCCTTCATTTGCACCTGCATTTTTCTATTTTGCACAAAATCTGTTCCTTCTCTCATCCAGAGTACACAACCCACTTAGGTTTTTCACAGCCGATCTATTGTACCTGCCATAGTGGAATCCCTTTCATGTCTGAATGTTTTTTCACTGCACTGTTCTGTCCACACAATGCTTATAGAGAAATGTTAATTTTGTCAACTCTTTTAAATATGTTGATTTATGCAGATTTTGGTGAATTAACATTTGTTTCAGTAGGTAATGTTTTCCTAGCTTTTTCAGGTTAAAAATAAAGAAATCCAGGAAATAAAAATTTGTCTTGGAGCGCCATCTGAATATATTGATGCCTCTTCTAGAAGTCAGTTTGAACTGGGACCCTTTTTTCTGAGTCTCATCTGTTACTTAGCATAGCCTCATTTGTGTTTTTACTTTATCTCAGTGATTTGACAAGAACAGTGGAGATTTCTGGGGAAGGAGGCCCTCTGGGGATACATGTAGTGCCCTTCTTTTCATCTCTGAGTGGAAGGTAAGATGTTTTCCTCATTTCAACATTATGCTAATGAAAACATCTTAAGCTCATTTTTCTGAACATTTTCCGGAAGTCAGCTAAGTGTACACCTCAATTACTTTGTAACTGACCACAATTATTCCTTTGTTGACCACTTTATTCAGCTACTTGTCTGTTTGAAATAGTTCACTTACTTCCTTGAAACGGTCCAACTGAGGACTCCCAATAATGTCTTTAGTAAACGTTTTATCATTTTCTCAGTCATATTGAAATAAGTACATCCTATTCAAAACTTTGAGTCTTCAAAATGGACAACAAAGAGAGAATCTTATGCTGTCGAGTCGTCTCCGACCTACAGTGACTCCATGGATGCATCTCTCCCAGAATGTGTCCATCTCCATCTGCAATTGTTCTGGTAGCATATTCATAGAGTTTTCTTGGTAAAAATACAGAAGTGGTTTACCATTGCCTTCTTCTGCACAGTGTATTTGAGTCTCGACTCTCTCCCATGCCACTTCTGCCCAACACAGGTGAGTTTTGACTTGTAGCAGATTGCTTTCCATTCGCTAGCCACGGCCCAAGCTAGGAATGGAATGGGAATGCCTCTGCTTGATTCTTCTTCTCATAATCGAAACTGCTAGAGTACCAAAAACTCTCCAGATAGATCCAGGTGAGATCCTGAGAAGGGAAAGAAAGAGTAGGCGGGGTAAATCGAGCAATTCAATATTCTATGATGTTTTATTTTAGTATAGGCACTATACTAAGCACTGGGGTAGATAAAAGATAATCAGGTTGGATGCCAACTTGTGTTGCCAACTTGTACTTCCCAAGTGCTTAGTACAGTGCTCTGCACAGTAAGCGCTCAATAAATACGATTGAATGAATGAATGACGCAGCCCATATCCCACATGGTGTTCACAGTCTTAATCCCCCTCTTATAGGTGAGGTCACAGAGCCACAAAGAAGTTAAGTGACTTAACTAAGGTCACATGGTGGACAAGGGGAAGAGTCAGAATTAGCACCCAAGTCCTTCAGACTCCCAGGGCTGTAGGGCTGTGCTCTATGCACTAGGCCATGCTGCTTCTTGATCATATTTATAATCACCACAATATCGATTTTCATTTTCTATAATTTAAGCACTGATATATACATCAGAATCTCCTTCTGTTTCTTTTCTGTATATTATTTCAGCGGCTGTCTCCCCTGTTAAAATGATAAGCTGCTCGATGGCAGGTAGCATAACTTCTAACCTTATTGTACTCTTCCAAGTGCTTAGTACAGTGCTCTGCACACAGCAGATGCTCAATCAATAGTATGATTGGTTATTTTGGGGGTAAAGAACCTCTTTTGTTTTGGAGTATTTAGGAAATTAAAATGAGTGCCTGGCAGAAGAAACTCCTGAACTGTAATCCCTAATGGGTGGTTTGGTGAAAATCATTTTCTCATTTCTCTGTAATGCTGTAGTTGTCTCCCACACAAGGCTCTGTAGGAAGCAATGAGTCCGTAGCGGCAGCCTATCTAATATAATTCCTTATTTAGGGGTCTAAAAAGCAAAGACAAGGTTGAAAATTAGATTATTGCCAGAGATATAACCTATATTAGAAATTCTTGTAAAAAACTTGCAATTACTCATGCTGGCAATGGTATCACTCTTCAGTAAGATGACTACCTCTAGCACTAGGATGTAAACAACCTAAGTCACATATTTAAAATGAAGAAAAGGAAATCAGATTTCACTGCCTAATCGTGACAAAACACTTCTTATCCTGACAAATTTCTTGAGCTAAAAAAAAAAAACAACAGATGAGGCTTTCTGTCAAGATTATTTAGGTTCAGTTTATTGGCTTTTGCGTGATCTGACAAATCAATCTTGCCTAAATTTATCGATGCTCTTTTTGCTGGCATCTGTTACCTGCTAGTGCAATGACATCCTCTTTTTGAGGTTGATCTATCCCCTAGAAAAATCCCCTGAAAATGTAACAAACTGTAAGGATAAACAAATTCATTAGTCCACTATCTGGGAATGTTTAAGCATGAGGGGCTATGGGTTAGAACGCTTATTCATTTCAGATAGGATGACTATTTACCTGCTCTTGGCAGAAACCCTCTGGATTCAGCTTTGTGAGATACCGATAAGGTTAAATTGCTAATCACTTTAACTGCCTAGGGTGAAGGTGATGAACTTTCACATTTACCCAAGCACAAGGCAAAGCCCAATGCAATGATAAGTATACTTAATTTTCAGCTGTTGCCTGGACGATTTCATCTTCTGCATTCAGATGAGGGAAATAATATAGAAGACCGGTTTTGCTGGTGGTTTTAATAAGGTCCATTCTATAGCACTAGTATAACCATGGCTCACAGGTTGATGGATAGAGGTCCCCTTTTTGCTCAGTCATTAAATGAAATCATTCTACCATTTTCTTTACACTATCAGGAAAGTTAGGAAATTTAATTAAAAACAAAATAATGAAGAAATGCAGACACGATCCAATAAATGTTAAGCAATAATGAGTTCAGGCTGCCACAGCATACATAACTCAACACATGTGTATAGACACAGCACTGAATAGGAGGAAGCAAGCCTAGTGGCTGACTTTACAATGCCATATGGTTTCACTGTGTAGACACAGTGGGGTTAGTTAAGATCACAGAGGAAGACTTAGTTCTTAATTTCCTTCCATTTATTGGTTTGTGTCCTCATTATTTTAAATTAGATTTTTCATTTAATTCTTTGACCTAGACTAATTTGATCTATCTGTTGCCCTAGGTGAAGTTTGCTCAGGAAAATCCAACTTTTTGCAGAAATGGCCTTTTTTCCCCCTGAATTGTAGTGCTGCTACACCTGTTATGGGAAACACTTTATTCATTCATTCAATCATATTTATTGAGCGCTTACTGTGTGCAGAGCCCTGTACAAAGTGCTTGGAAAGTACAATTCGGCAACAGATAAAGACATACCCTACCCAGCAACTAGAAGGGGGAGACAGAAGACAAAACAAAACAAGAAGACAGGCATCAATACCTAGCAAGCTTCTAAAATGGAAAATTGAGATTAACATTTAGGGCTTTGCATTCGGCCCTTAAATAATTGAGTCCAGTGCACTGCACCCAGTAAATATGATTGATTGATTGACTGATTGAGATCCCTCAGTTTTGTAGTTTGCCATATCTAAATCTGGAATTTCTGCACATAGCTAGGATCTAAAGGGAGAAATGTCCTGGACGATGCTTAGCATTCTGGTGTTATTATTATTATGTAAAATAAGCCTTTTGGGTCATTGGGACTCCAAGGTTTTTTTTTTTTTTTAAATGGCATTTGTTAGGTGCTTACTATGTGCCAGGCACTGTATTAAGCACTGGGATAGATACAAACAATTTAATCTGGCTGGACACAGTCCCTGCTCTGCATAGGGCTCACAGTCTTAATCCCCAGAGGAGATAATTGGGGCATAGGGAAGTGAAGTGACTTGCCCAAGGTAACAAAGCAGTACAGTGCTCTGCACACAGTAAGCACTCAGTAAATGTGGTTGATGGATTGATTGATTGATTTGATTGATCGATTTGAAAGAGTTCATACCTCTCAAAAAGGGTGAAGTCAACTCCTAGGAAGCATTGTTACTTCTTGGATTCTTTATTCAGTGGATTAAAGACTTAGTGTCCATTAACCAAAACATCACTTAGACAAATTGGCTTCTTGCTACTAGTGAGCCTCAAAATGAATCATTTCAGTGAACCTTGACACTGGAAAACAAAATTCTGAAATGTTTAGTACGCTTTCTCTCTCAAAAGCCATAGTCAGGTCTTTCTGGGAAATGCAGGAGTCAGCAGATTTGTATGTTAGCCTGATATGAGTAGAATCCCAGATCTTTTATCCAATTTTTAATCCGACTTCTACGTTCACCCTCAGCCCCACAGCACTTATATATAGTTCTGTAATTTATTCATTTATATTAATGTCTGTCTTCACCTCTGGACTGTAAGCTTACAACAGACAGTGTCTGTTGTACTGTAGTCTCCCAAGTGCTTAGTACAGTGTCTGCACACAGTAAGCACTCAATAAATATGAATGATTGATTTGATTCAGGATTCACTATCCTCCTGGAAATGCAGATGGATTCTTGAAAAACCTAGAGCTAGAGCATACACTCATTTACGTTAGTGACCTTGAGCTTTCCTTATAATGGGCTGTGTTGCTATTTTCAACACTGTTTTAGTATCATGTACTATTCATTTAACATTTTTACAGTAGGAACACTCTAAATATCACAGTGAATGCTTTGTCCATTCAGCTCTCGGGAGCATGTATGCTAATTATAACCCCAACTCTTTGAGGCAGTGGCTCACTATTGGGGACAAGGCTAAATAGGAATCGTAGGTTTCCACCTAACCTTTCATAATAAGCAGCCCTTTTTCCATGGGTGACCCTATTATTCTCCCATAACAAACGCTCATATTTTATTTATATTTTAGATTTAGGAAAATGAAACCATTTCAATCTCCCTCTGGGCACCTCTACAAAAGAAAATGACAACACAATAATGAAAGCAGTGTTTACTAGTGGTCCATGGCCAATAGAGTTCTCTTTCGTAGAATTCAGAACAAGGTGAACTTAAAAATCATCCTTTGCTCATACAACTAGGATTCCATCACAGTTGTGGGAGAAAGGAATTCCTGAGGAAAGAGCTAGTGCTGAAATAAATGTATGCACTTTCCTACTCCTTTCAGTTTCTAATTTAAAGTCTAGCAACCTTTTAACAGGCATTCTCTGAATGGGTGATAACGGTTGGAATAAGAGCCTGAAAAAGACACAGGTGCCAAATGGGGAAGCAATAATGAGTAAAAAAGTGCTTTTTCTTTCATTAGGAAATAAATTGGTGTTCTGGGGTTGTTGTGGTCCAGAAATTGTGTCAGACAATGCAGATCATGGGAGTGAAATTCCAGAAAGTGTAATTGCTTGGCTTTAGATAATAAATTCCTAGTTTCTGAGGGCACCACTCAGAAAGGATCACAAAGGAACCAGTGTAGCCACTATTTCTCCCATCCACCTATTCCCAATTTGTCATTCATGATGTTCTTAGTTTTAGTAGCTTTAAGAACTCTCCACAATAATGTTAATCTCTCTCTCTCTCTCTCTCTCTAAGAACCTCATGAGTACAGTGGTCTTTTCCAAATTACTGGAATCTCTCCAAATGAGATCGGCTAATAATTTGGTTGATATTTTATTATCCTTGAGGGGTTTTGTTTATGTAAGGAGAAATGTGTTTAGAGATTGTTCCTTTAGAATACATTTATGTTTACTAAAAATGAGTAGCAGGCAGGATAAAGGTCAGCTTTTGCTTTGTATGATGGGATAATATGTATTTTTGAATAATTTTAGATGAATCCAAGGCATGACATATGACTATATGATCTTTTCTAACTTATTTTGACATTTCAGAATTCTGGGACTCTTCATCCGTGGCATTGAAGAAAACAGCAGGTCTAAACGGGATGGGCTGCTGTATGAAAATGAATGTATTGTAAAAATCAACAATATTGAACTGGTAGACAAAACCTTTGCACAGTAAGTGCTGCTTTATTGTTGTGTTTACTGATCTCTGGAATGTTTGCAGTAGTTCATTTTAATCCTCACTTTCAAAAGGTCTTCTGGTCAATTCCATGTCAAGTCAAGAAGCAGCATGGTGTAGTGGTTAGAGCATGGGCTTGGTAGTAATAATAATGGCATTCATTAAGCGCTTACTATGTGCAAAGCACTGTGGATCATCCGTTCTAATCCCGGCTCTGCCACTTCTGTTGGGCAAGTCACTTCCCTTTTCTGTGCCTCAGTTACCTCATCTGTAACATGGGGATTAAGACTGAGCCCCACATGGGACAGAAACTGTGGCCAATTTGATTTGCTTGTATACACCCCAGGGCTTAGTACAGTGCCTGGTACATAGTAAGCACGTAAAAAATACCATCATCATGATCATGTATAATGACCCATATTACCTTTATTTAAAAATGCATTTCAGGTTTTAGCATATCCCAGTTGTGGGCCTGTTATGTCAGAAAATAGAGAAAACTCATCTTATTCTCAGTAGGTATCACACTTAGGAATCTACCAATAGCATTTGCTAAATCCATTGAATTAACTTACTGGGTGTCAGCAGTCCCTTTATTTTCAAAATCTGCAATGAGATTTGTCAGGGTTTCAGTGATAAATAGACAGCAGGCTGAATGCATAGTTCTCTGGAACTGTATCTTTGGGTGAAAGTCTATTAAACTGGTTTATTTTCCAATTCACCTTTCACTAGTAGGTTGAAGATCAATCCTAAATTAGCCATATTAGTAAAAAAAATTGGTATTTGTAAGAAAAAATTGAGGGGGTTTTAATTTAATGTCAGCATTAATCTTCCTCCTCTATTATGAGACCATCTTTTCAGGGATGTTAACTATTCCAGGGTGAGCCACTTTTAGAGGTTAAAAAGCTTTGTAATTTGCAAGTATAACCAGAGGCTACAGGTTCTGGAATGACCTGAGCATTTCCTTCTCTAGAGGTGGGACCATGCCTTTGAAAAGTGACAGGGAAGCAGTGGTATTACATGTGTAACTCATAAATGCTAATCAGGAATATTTAACACTTTCAGGGTAGGCCAGAAGTTGTTGTTCAGAAAAAAAAAAATCTTGGAAGATTGCAGTACACCTGAAAATACCCCTCATTATAGCAGAACTTGAGCAATTCCAAACTCCAGTTTGTGTCTACCCCAGTGCTTGGCAAATCATAAGCACTTCAACAAATACCATTGAATTTATTTCTAAATTTACTGATGTTGCTTTTTTTTAAAATGAACTAATCCAATCCCCTAGCCTAGTGATGAGGGCAGGATGGGGAGGGTGTAGTGGTGGAAATCTCAGGATCGGAGAGAGTTGTCTGTCAGTCAATCATATTTATTGAGCACTTACTGGGTGCAGAGTGCTGACCAGTGCTTTGCACAAAATAAGAGCTTAATAAATGCCATCATCATTATTATTACTGTACCAAATGCTTGGGAGAGTACAGTAGAACAATAATAATAATGGTATATGTTAAGCATGGGGTGTATACAAGCAAATTGGGTTGGATACAGTCACTGCCCCACATAGGCTCACAGTTTCGATCCCCATTTTCCAGATCAGGTAACTGAGGTCCAGAGAAGTTAAGTGGCTTGCCCAAAGTCACACAGCAGACAGATGGCAGCAGGATTAGAGCCCATGACCTTTTAACTCCCAGGCCCGGACTCTATCCACTATACGCCATACTGCTTACAGACACATTCCTTGCCCACAATGAGCTTACAGTCTGCCTACATTCATTCATTCATTCAATCGTATTTATTGAGCGCTTACTGTGTGCAAAGCACTGGGAAGTATAAGTTGACAATATATAGAAACGGTCCCTACCCAACAGTGGGCTCACTACATGTTTTGTCTTGTTGTCTGTCTCCCCGTTCTAGAGTGTGAGCCCGTTGTTGGGTAGGGACCGTCTCTATATGCTGCTGAGTTGTATTTCTCAAGCACTTAGTACAGTGTTCTGCACACAGTAAGCACTCAATAAATATGATTGAATGAATGAATTAATGAATGAGGGAGCTTGTCCAGGGGAGCTGGAGGGAGGAAAGGCAAGGTACTTTCCAAGCGCTTAGTATAGTGCTCTGCACACAGTAAGCACTCAATAAATATGATTGAATGAATGAATGAAGGAGGGCTAGTGATACTGTTGGCTGTGAGGAGACTGGCACAACTGCCAAGCCTGAGAAAAAACAGCTCTGACCTACTGAATTGCAGTGGCACCGAGAAGGCCTAGAGCCTACCAGGGGATCCAGAAGGCTGTGGACCTGGGGAGCTGAGAAGCAGCATGGCTTAGGGGAAAGATCCCGGGTTTGGAAGTCAGAGGTCATGGGTTCTAATCCCGGCTCTGCCACTTGCCAGTTGTGTGACTTTGGTCAAGTCGCTTAACTTCTCTGTGTCTCAGTTCCCTCATCTGTAAAATGGGGAGTAAGACTGTGAGCCCCACGTGGGACAACCTCGTTACTTTGTATGTACCCCGGCGCTTAGAACAGTGCTTGGCACATAGTCAGCGCTTAACCAATGTCATCATTATTATTATTATAGGAGAAGGGCAAGTTCCTGGTATCAGAAGTTTTAGGAGGGTCGAGAATGTCTTTTCTAGCAGGCTGAACTGCAACTTGCTTAACATCTATTTGACTATTCCTGCGTACGTTACAGCTATCTCACGGCTTTCTTTCAAGGGCTCAAGATGTCTTCCGGAGGGCCATGAAAGCCCCAAATGTGCTTCTGCAAGTGCTTCCCTCGCAAAACCGGGAACAGTATGAAAAATCTGTCATCGGTCCCCTTTGCATATTCGTTAACGATAACGGCATTTCAAAAACTGTGATGTCACCTCCCGTCCAGCCGGCGGGGAGGATGGCAGATCTGAGTGGAATGAGCAACATGGAGACTGTTTCCTCAACCTCCCTGCAGCAAACCAAGAGCCCTAGAGTCCCAAGAGTGGAGAGAAAGCCCCCTTCCCCATCACTTTCTCCTCTGATGGGGCTTAGAAGCAGGAAGAATGCAAAGAAAATTAAGATCGACCTTAAGAAAGGTAATTATGTTTCAAAACTATGGTTAGTGTTTTTTATTTCATTTCCATATCTAGGGAAGATAACTTGAACGCCATTTGCTGGCAGACGAAATGGGGAGTGGAAAAAAGTGCTTCTTGACTAAGTTAAATTTCCGTAAACTTTTACCAGTGAGATTTCTTCCCCTTCCCCTTTTTGACAGTGTGCCTGGGTAAACTATCATGTGTTTTTCTTGTGAGAAAGCAATGTATAGATCTTGGGAAAGGGTGAAAAAAATTTACAAAAAACCTGGGAGAGGTTGATAATTTAAACTTAAGAAATCAAACCACATACTGCCTTAGTAGATATTTCTGGATCTAAAGAATAAATCATTGTGAGCTCTTGTGGGCAGGGATGTGTCTGTTTGATTCTCCCAAGTGCTAAGTACAGTGTTTTGCACATACTAAGCACTCAATAAATTTGAATGAATGAACTGTGTGCAGAGCACTGTGCCAAGTCCTTGGGAAAATACAATATAATAGAGATGGTAGATGATGATGATGGCATTTGTTAAGTGCTTACCATTTGTTCTAAGTGCTCTGGGAGATACAAGGTTATCAGGTTATCCCATGTGGGGCTCACAGTCTTAATCCTCATTTTACAGATGAGGTATCTGAGGCACAGAGAAGTTAAGTGACTTGCCCAAAGTCACACAGCTGACAAGTGGTGGAGCTGGGATTAGAACCCACGACCTCTGACTCCCAAGCCCGTGCTCTTTCCACTATGCCAAGCTGCTTCTCTGTGGTAGTTGCAAATACAGTCGCATCCCACAAGTTGAAAGCCTTCAGATGTCACTCATCCTTTAATTACCCAACCTGCAATTTAAGAATGAACCGCCTACTGACTCTATAATAGTCTTCAAGACTGTAAGCTGTTTGTAGACAGGACACCTGACTACCGACTCTGTGTACTCTCCCAATTACCTAGTAGAATGATCTTTAAACAGCACTCAGTAAATACTTTTGATTATCTGGAGTGTGGCATTGTTTCAGGGTATCCGTGTCAGATAATTACTTGCACAACATGGTGCGCGGAAAGAATTGAGGACATCTGGAAAAAGTGTACAGCTTACTCCCAGAAAGTAATTTACTTCCTGGGATCAAAGATCAAGTACATAATTATTATTTTAGTTCTGTCCTTTTTAGAACTGCAAAGAGTACTTGTATCCAAATTAACCATGTGTTTTCCTCCTCAGGTCCCGAGGGGCTTGGTTTCACTGTGGTTACAAGAGAATCCTCAGTACATGGCCCTGGCCCCATTTTTGTGAAAAACATTTTACCTAAAGGAGCAGCAATAAAAGATGGACGCCTGCAATCAGGGGATAGAATATTGGAGGTCAGAAGTGGTTACTACTTCCTTCAACTAAGTAAAATGCATTTTAAAGTAGTGTTTCAAAAGTCCTAAGTAAATGAGACTGGAGCTTGGAAAACAGTGAAAACGTGTTTTCAGAGAAATTTCTGAAGTCCACAGCAAGAAAAATGTCTCAGAGAAATTTACCTTGTCCCCTGAAGGTTGATCTAGGTCCCGCCTTCCATTGGAGGATATGGCTCTAGACTGGAGAGGACTAGAGGAGTGGTCATTTTCCGAGGATTCAGCCCAAACTTGGTTTCTCCTGGCCTAGTGAGACTAATCTAGATTAATTGACTTTTCTGGCAGGATTAGGGGCTTGAATATTAGGAACCACCCTGGATGTGAGTTGGAGTTAAGCTAAATCCCGCTGTTGGTCTTGGAACACCTGGGAATTCTGTTAAGGGTGTTCCAGTACTTGGCCCTTCCCATCTGGGACCCATACCCCAGTCGAGGCCAGAAGCAGACCATCTTCTGGAGAAGTGGAATTCTGCCGTTTACCTCCTGTATTTAGCCTGTCTCCTAAATCCTGTCAACTCTTGGGTCGTGTTTAATGGATACAAACTTCCAGATCCCTTCAACTTCAACAAACCCCTTCCTTCTTTCCTTCAATTCCCCCGCCGCCCGGCCTCCTCCCAGCACACAATGATGAATTCCACTAATTGGCATTACCTGATCAATCCCTTCTTCCTAGACTTGTCATCACCTCAATCGCCTCAGCAATATTGAATTTATAAATTCACTTCTGCCTAGTGTGTCTCTTTTTCAACTCTGAACTGTGATTATAATAATAGTAGCAATTATGGTACTTGTTAAGCGCTTACTATGTGCCAAGTACTGTTCTAAGTACTGGGGTAGGTACAAGCTAATCAGGTTGGACGTAGTCTGTGTCCCACATGGAGCTCACACTCTTAATCCCCATTTTATAGATGAGGTAACAGGCCTAATAAAGTGAAGTGACTTACCCAAGGTCACAAAGCAGACATGTGGTGGAAATGGGATTAGAACCCAGATTCATTCAGTCATATTCATTCAATCATATTCATTAAATGCTTACTGTGTGTAGAGCACTGTACTAAGCGCTTAAGGCCCGTGCTCTATCCACTAAGGCAATATTTGGCTACTGAGCAAGAAATTACAAAATAATTATGGCATTTATTAAGTGCTTAGCACTGGGATAGATACAAGGTTATGCGATCAGACACAGTCCACATCACACATAGGGCTCACGATCCCTTTTTATACCATTTCACATATGAGGCCTACAAAGATTAATGGAGTTTGCCAAGGTCACAGATTGGCCAAATGGAAGATCAGGAATTCTAACCCAATCTCCTGACTCCTGGTCTCAGCCTCTTTGCATTAGGCCACATTACATAGTTTTCCCCATAATAATAATAATGATAATATTTGTTAAGCACTTACATGTGCCTCGCACTGTACTATGCACTGGGGTAGATACAAGCCAGTCGGGTTGGACACAGTCCCTATCCCACGTGGACTCACAATCTGGATTCCCATTTTACTAGATGAGGTAACTGAGGCCCAGAGAAATGAAGTGATTTGCCTAAGGTCACACAGCAGACAAGTGGCAGAGCCAGGATAAGAACCCATGACCTTCTGACTGCCAAGCCCATGCTCTATCCACTAATAATAATAATTATTATTATAGTATTTGTTAAGCGCTTACCAGCGTGGCTCAGTGGAAAGAGCATGGGCTCGGGAGTCAGAGGTCATGGGTTCTAATCCTGACTCCGCCACTTGTCAGCTGTGTGACTGTGGGCAAGTCACTTAACTTCTCTGTGCCTCAGTTACCTCATCTGTAAATTGGGGATTAAGACTGCGAGCCCCACGTGGGTCAACCTGATCACCTTGTATCCTCCCCAGTGCTTAGAACAGTGCTTTTCACATAGTAAGTGCTTAACAAATGCCATCTTTATCATTATTATTATTATGTGCCAGGCACTGTACTAAACGCTGGGGTGGATACAAGCAAATAGGGCTAGGCCATGCCTCTAGAGTGAGAGCAGAAATTGGACCTTTTACTTCTTTTGTATGGGCCCCAAGTGGCTGGGGCCCTGCGGTGCCTACAATAGCCCCAAAGTCACTACCCTTGTTGTGTACACTGATCTTTCGTAAAGCATAGAATGGTCAGAGGATTGAGAATGCTTTAAATGTGACTTCCATTCTAGGTGAATGGCAGAGACATCATGGGGAAGACTCAGGAAGAGCTAGTGGCCATGTTGAGGAGCACCAAGCAGGGGGAGACCGTCTCTCTGGTTATTGCCCGACAAGAAGAATCCTTTCTGCCTCGAGAACTGGTAAGGTTTAGAGCTTAATGTATGAATGTATAACTAGGACATTAACGTCAAAATGCTCGGTTAACTTAGGTCAGCCTAAAACCCAGGGAAATACCCTTGATAAAGGATTGGGCTGGAAAAAAAAATAATTTTATATTTAATTTCACCATTTATATAACAGAATTGGATGCAATTTGATTTTATCCCAGAAGTGACATCATAAACAGAGCCCGCTAGGGAATCCATTAAATGAATCACACAACTATAAGATTCTGACTGAAGATAAATTATTCATTCTTTTCATTTCTGGCTTTCTTTAAAACTTCGAGAGTATGTGACAAAAATAACAGTGAAAATGAAAGGCAGATTACCCATCTAATAGGAGGTTCTTATGAACAGTATCCAGTGAAAGCTTTGTTTTACCATAGCTTAGTGACTAAAAAGTAACCAACATTGTAGTCTTGGCTGATCAGTTAAACAATCGATCAATCAATCAATCAATCCCTTGTAAGGAACTTCTCCACTGCGCAGGAGTTTGCAATGATCAGAATCCGTTTGACTTCTCCAGTCCTGGCTTCACTGACTTCACTCCCCTCTCCTGGCTCTCCTCCTGGCTCTGTGGCTGCTTCTCAGTCTCTCACAAGCTCTTCTTATGCCTCCCACCCTCTAACTGTCGGAGTCCCCCAAGGTTCACTTCTGGGTCCCCTCCTTGTCTCCATCTAATAATAATAATAATAATAATGGCATTTATTAAGCGCTTACTATGTGCAAAGCACTGTTCTAAGCCCTGGGGAGGTTACAAGGTGATCAGGTTGTCCCACAGGGGGCTCACAGTCTTCATCCCCATTTTACAGATGAGGGAACTGAGACTCAGAGAAGTTAAGTGATTTGCCCAAAGTCACACAGCTGACATTTGGCGGAGCCGGGATTTGAACCCATGACCTCTGACTCCAAAGCCCGGGCTCTTCTCCACTGAGCCACACTGCTTCTACACCCACTCCCTTTGAGAACTCACTCACTCTCATGGCTTCGACTACCAACCCTAGGCTGATGATTTCCAAATCTACCTCTCCAGACCTAACCTCTCTTCTTCTCTGTAGTCTTGCATTTCCTCCTCTCTTCAGGACATCTCAACCAGTCCATGGTATGTACTGAGTGCTTACTGTGTGCAAAGCACCGTATTAAGTACTGAAGAGAGATTAATACGATAGAGTTGGTAGACACATTCCCTGCTATTTGAATGTCGCATGGACACATCAAACTTTTAACGGGTCTAAAACAGAACTCCTCATCTTTCCACCCAAACCCTGTCCTCCCTCTGTCATTCGTATCACTGTAGACAGCACCATTATCCTCCCTCTCAAACCTGTAACCTCGACATTATCCCCCCTCTCATCTCTCTTAGTTAACCCCCATATTCACTCTGTCACCAAATTCTATCAGTTCTCCTTTCACAACGCTGCTGAAATCCAGACTTTCCTCTCCATCCAAAGTGATCCTATGCTGATCCAAGCACTTCTCCTATCCCATCCTAACTACTGCCTCAGTCTCTTTGCTGACCTCCCTGCCTTCTGTCTCCATTCCAGTCCTTACATTACTCTGCTGCCCAGAGCATTTTTCTAGAAAACATTCAGTCCACATCATTTCCACTCCTCAAGAACCTCCAATGGTTGCTCATTCATGTCCACATCAAATTGGAATTCTGTGCCATCAGCTTTAAAACACTTAATCAACTTTCCCCCTTCTATTTTACCTCACTGATTTCCTATTACAATCCAGCTTTTTCATTTCACTCCTCTAAATGCCAGCTTTCTCACCCTGCCCCTCACTGGGCTCTTAGTCTAAGTAGGGTTAATCTATCCATCAATCAGTGGTATTTATTGAGTGCTTACTGTCTGCAGAACACAGTACAAAGTGATTGGGAGTAGGAGAGAGAACAGATGTGTAGTCCCCAATTTACAAAGAAGAAATGTAAGTCACTGAGATGTTGTGACATGCCCAAGGTCACGCAACTGGCAGATGACAGAGCTGGGATTAGTACTGAAGTCCTCTGAGTCTCAGACCCCTGCTCTTTCCACAAGCATTGCTGCTTCCTGTATTTAGTAGTTTATGCCTAATCTTACACCTCTTGCTAAAGCCTCTGCAAAGTCCCTCCATGGGAGTGGTTCCCCACGATACAGCTTGGCAATTTTTTAAGTTAACTGGACTCTCCTATTCCCTCAGCATACAGGATTTCAAAGCCTGGACTGAACGGGGTCTTTCCTATAACATAAGGGTTGTTTTTTTGAAGAATACCATGCTATGTATGTGATAGTGTCATTATAGTAACATTGATTCATTGAGAATCAATTGTTTAGGGGGTAGATGGTTTGAAGGTGTCACCTTGAATGATATTTTTCTATGTAAATTTCCTCTGTTTTTTATGTCCACTACTGGCAAGCGATCTATGGTACTTATTGAGCACTTACTGTGAGTAGAGTATTGTGCTAAGTGCTTGGGAAAGTACAATACAACAGAGTATAAGAAGCAAAATGGCCTAGTGCCTAGAGCATGGCCTATGAATCAGAAGGTCTTGTCTTATGTCGTCAAGTCGTTTCCATCCCATAGCAACACCATGGACACATCTCTCCCAGAATGTCCCACTCTTCATTTGCAATCGTTCTGGTAGTGTATCCGTAGAGTTTTCTTGGTAAAAATCCGGGAGTGGTTTACCATTGCCTTTTTCCGTGCAGTAAACTCATGTCTCCGCCCTCAACTCTCTCCCCTGCCGCCGCTGTCCAGCAAGGGTGAGTTTTGATTAGTAGCAGATTGCCTTCCATTCGCTAGCCACTGCCCTAGCTGGGAATGGAATGGATATGCTTCTGCTTGACTCTCCCTCCCGTAGCTGAGTACTGGAAACTCTCCAGGTGCGACCCTGAGAGGGGGAGTCAGAAGGACCTTGGTTCTAATCCTGTCTCCACCACATGTCTGCTGAGTGACCTTGGGTAAGTCACTTCACCTCTCTGTGCCTCAGTTACCTCATCTGTAAAATGGGGATTAAGAGTGTGAGCCTCATGTGGGGCACTCTGTGGCCCTAAGGACTGTATCTAACCTGATTAGCTTATATCTACCTCAGCACTTAGAACAATGCTTGGCACATGGGAAGCATTTAGCTAGTACCATAATTGTTATTATTATTATTATTAGTTGGTAGAGACGATCCTTGCCCATAATTCTTGTCAATTTACTGTATTAAGTACTGTGAAGTAGGTAAAACACCAAGAAATAGAAAGCATCATGCAATTCAATATGGTAAGGCTGAAGCAGAGCCTGGGAAACCAGAACTCAGGTGCCCCGAGCACGTGTAGATGGTTCCTTCTTCCTCTTTTTTGCCGCTGCTTTGATCATGTTATTCCAGAACAAACTTGTGTTGCTTTTTATCCAAATCATATCGTGATAGCACTGCTGTCGCAGAACTAGCAGAAACTACTCCGTTGTGGGTGGCTTTTAAAAATCACAGTACCACCTAATCAAAGATTTCCAATTGGACAAAAGATGCTATGTGTACCTGAGGGTCTTATTGTGCAGGAAAATGGAATAATGCCATTGTCTCTAGCCCGAAGTCCCCCTCTTTGTACTAATGAATGAGTACCATAAGAGAATTGCTTAAAGTGCAGGGGGTTGGGGGTGGTGGTGGGGTGTCACATTTAGCATACCTTTATATGTAAAGCACTCTCTCCATGGCCACACACAGACCATTTGAAAAGGTTTATTAATGAATGTGATGCTATATGACTCATCCTCTTACTTCCTGTCAGAAAAAAAAGTATCACTTTGGTCTCATCTCCCTTATCATGATTGATGTGCATATTTGGCCTTCTAAGGAGAGCATGGCAGGGTGAAAGAAGAGCAGTGCTTCCTGCTTTTGTCTCTGTATCTCCTTAGAAGAAAATGAACTGCATTTATTGTTTTCCTGCTACAAGAATCTGCCCTTTCGCTTGTATCAACCCTTGCTTTTCCGTTGATTTTTGCTCTCAGAATGCCACTGCCTCCTAATCTAGGTTCCATGCAGTGCAGGTTTTCTGTCACTGATTAATCCTTATTTCCTTGTTACATCTAGCTTCTGGTAGAATATCGCCACTGTGGCCCAGCGAATATACTGCTAACAGTCCTACAGGAAGCTCTAGTCGAGGTTTGTCTCTCTGAAGTGACCCTCTGTCATTCTGCAGCTGTTAGTCTCCATTTCCTGTACATTTTTTGTGACCCGGAGTCACAGTGAAGTGTGCTGAACCAATATATTTTCCCTCCTTTCCTTTTCACTTGAGCAATTGGCTGACCATCTTACAGCATATTAAACCAACTCTCTTTCCATTAAGGGTGGATCACTTTAGAAAGCATCCCAGATGAATTAAAAATAATTATATTGCTCCTCTTTGCGTGTTTCCAAAGGTTCTTAGCATGCCAACCTGTTTCAGCAGTGGCTTTCACAAAATCCCAAAGAAAACATAAAAATGGCATTATTGGGTCAGTTCAATCGCCCACCCGGCCTACCAGCCTGTCTCTGATAGTGCAAAAAATGTTTGAGGATGTTCCACCTGACATCTCTTATCTTCTAGTGACATTTCTTGTTTTCCCCTTAAGCACTTAGTAATAATGATGATAATAATAATAATAATAATAATAATAATAATAATGGCATTTGTTAAGCATTTACTATGTGCAAAGCACTAGTACAGTGCAAGAGCTTAGTACAGTGCTCTGCACACAGTAAGTGCACAATAAATCCAATTGAATGAATGAATTAAGCCAGTAAGACCACTCGTCTGTGAGATTAAAGAAGATCCTCTTCAATCTACTGATAGTTTTTATTCTGCACAATTCCCTGTAATATTAAATTACTTGTTCATCCCACCCCCTGTCAAGAAGAGTTTTCTTTTATTTCTGCTTTTTCATCTGTCACCTGTGAGTGGGCGCTTTCCCATTCTGTTGTCGGATTAGATGAGCGAAGAAAAATTCTCTGTTCGACCTCTCTCCAGCAGTCATCATCTTGTGGACTTCAATCATGTCTCCTTTCAGCCTTCATCTTTTCAGAAAATTTATCTAAAGGAGTAATAGCAAATGTAGTCTTTTAGGGAATATTTATGTAATGGGTAGCTGGAGAAAGGTGTTTGGATTTGCTGGAATTGATGTATTTTAGCATCTAAACTACCACATTAGTGAATCTCTCTGCTCTGTGAAGGAGATGACCCAATATTTCATTTCTACCTTCTGTATCTGTAAAGGTTTCCCTGTAATCTGAAGCTTTAATCCAGTCCGTTTCCTTCATTTAAAAATGAAACAAGTTCCTATCACTCCTTCTCTATCTTGTTATTTTTAAAAGCAAAACTGGAGTTTTCTATGGTCCCCTTGCATGAGAGGGCTTTATGTCTGGCATATGCTTGTTTTACTTTTCTTTCGGCATACAAAATATGAAATAATCAGCCGTGCTTTTATTAACCCTTTTCTCCCTAATATTCTACTTTCTGTCCTGCTGCCCCACCTTAAAACTATCCTGAAACTTACAGAATCCCCCTGTGCGAACAACAAGCTGTGGGAATTTCAAATGTATTTATAATTTCTACCTGCCAAGCGTGCCTGCAAGAAGGATCACGTATATTCCAAAATAGCAAGTTGCTCCTGCCTAGCGTTATTGAGATCCAAAAGCTCCCCACATTTGTCATGCTGATTTGACCATCACTTAGGAAGATTACATTTGCCGTGAAAGAATGATACCCGGGCAGTGGCTCACTTAACTGCAAGAGTGCCAGTTGCATTCTGAATCAGCGGTATTTACTGCTACATTCAACCACTCTAACCAATATTTCCTAACTCAGAGCCTTCCAAGCCGCAGCCATTTATTAAAAGAAAAACATAGAGTTCACAGCCAGTCAGTAAGCACTTCTTTTCTGATGTACATCATCCTCTTCCTTCATGAACTACTCTTCCCCTCCTCCCACCCCTTCTTCCTTTCTACTTTTTCTTCTATCCCTTTCTCTTGTAAATCTATCAGTCATATTTATTGAACACTGTGTGCAGTGCAACGTACTAAGCACTTGGGAGAGTACTATGTAACTAAGTCGGTAGACCCGTTCCCTTTCCATCTCTTCCCCTTCTCTAATATCTTCTATGAACTCTCTCCTGTTTTCCCAGTTCCAATATAAAGACTTAGAAAAACAGATGTTAATAATACAAAAAATACCATTTTCTTTCAGCTAGATTTGACAGAATTGCCCCTGCTCTGCACATAGTAAGCGCTCAATAAATATGATTCAATGAATGAATGGTATTTGATAAGTGCTTACTATGTACCAACAATAATAACAGTAATAATAATAATGGTATTTGTTAAGCATTTATTATGTGCCAGGCACTGTACTAAACACTGGGGTGGATATAAGCAAGTCGGGATGGACACAGTCCCTGTCCCCTATGGGGCTCATGGTCATAATCCCCATTTTACAGATGAGGTAACAGGCCCAAGAAGTGAAATGACTTGCCCAAGGTCACACAGCAGACCATGGTTGATACTGATGTAATGTATTCATGGGTTCAAATCCCCGCTCCGCCGATTGTCAGCTGTGTGACTTTGGGCAAGTCACTTAACTTCTCTGGGCCTCACTTACCTCATCTGTAAAATGGGAATTAAGACTGTGAGCCCCCCGTGGGGCAACCTGATTACCTTGTAACCTCCCCAGCACTTAGAACAGTGCTTTGCACATAGTAAGCGCTTAATAAATGCCATTATTATTATTATTATTATTATTATTATTAGGCATAGTGGGATGGGGTTCACATTCTAGGTGAGGATGGGCAGATATATACAACCATAACAGTGGAAAACAAACAAAAACAAGCATCCGTATCAACAAATAAAATAGCAATATCAAGGCCAGAAAATAAATAGATCTTGGAAGTGGAAGCGTCTTGGGTGATTAGATAATTTTGGGGGGTCTAATCTCTTAGATTGAAAAAATGCTCGAAGAAAGGCACTGCGTAGGCATGGTGTTTTCTTGTTTCATGCTTATGTGGATATAATTAATGTCATATATCACAGTTGTTTTGATTTGGAAGGTGATGCTATCAGTAGCATGCTCTGATCCACACAGGTGGGACTTAAAAAAATCCCTATACAGGACAGGTAGAAGGAATAAATAAATACCATTATTAAGTGTCATGCATTATACTAAATGCTTGAGATCTACAACAGAAAAACTGGATACGTTTCTTGCCCACAGGAAGCTACTCTCTAAAAAATGAGAAGCAGCATGTCCTACTGGAGAGAGCACAGGCCTGGGAGCCAGAAGGACCTGGATTCTGATCCTGGCTCTGCCAATTGCTTGCTGTGTGACCTTGGGCAAATCACTTCACTTCTCGGTGCCTCACTTTCCTCAGCTGTAAAGTGGGGTTACCTGTTCTCCCACCTACTTAGACTGTGAGCCCCATGTGGGACAGGGACTGTGTCTGACTTAATTAACTTGTACCTACCCGAGTGCGTTCAATATATAGTAAGCACTTAACAAATACTATTTTCAAAAAAGTGAGACAAATGTAAAAATATTTACAAACAGTGGAAACTAAATCAAATTGAATGTTCAATCATATGTGCATATTTATACAGCTGCTTAGAATGGGCATAAATTAGAAGCAGTGTGGCTTAGTAGCTGGTCACTGTCCTGGGAATCAAACAGTCAAGGGTTCTAATCCCGGTTCCACCACATGTCTGCTGTGTGACCTTGGGTAAGTCACTTCACTTCTCTGGGCCTCAGTTCCCTCATCTAAAAAATGGGGACTAAGAGTGTGAGCCCCATGTGGGATTGGGACTGTGTCCAACCTGACTAGCTTGTATCTACCCCAGCGCTTAGAATCGTACTTGGCACATGGTAAGTGCTTAACAAGTATCATAATTATTATTATTATAAATAGGTACATACGTAAATGCAAGAGGTGACGGAAGGATTGCTTGTGTCTGTTATTATATTGTACTCTCCCAAGCACTTAGTACAGTGATTTGCACACAGTAAACGTTCAGTAAATATGATTGTGAATGAATGAATGCTAAGACACAAGATGCTGAGGAGGTGGGAATTAGTACAGTTCTCTGCACACAGTAAGTGCTCAATAAATACGATTCAATGAATTATGGAGGGCTATGGAGGTGGGAGGGCAGAGTAATAATAATAAGAATAATAATAATAATAATAATATTAAGTGCTTACTAGGTGCAAAGCATTGTTCTAAGCGTTGGGGAGGTTACAAGGTGGTCAGGTTGTCCCACGTGGGGCTTACAGTTTTAATCCCCATTTTACAGATGAGGTAACTGAGGCCTAGAGAAGTTAAGTGACTTGACCAAAGTCACACAGCTGACAGTTGGCAGAACCGGAATTTGAACCCATGACCTCTAACTCCAAAGCCTGTGCTCTTTCCATTGGGCCACGCTGCTTCTCTGAGTACTGGCAGATAAAGGGGAAAAGGAGTTCCAGGGCCTGGGAACAGTGTGACCAAGGGGTTAGAGGAAGGCAAGATCAGAGTACGGAGTATAGTCATTCATTCATTCAATCGTACTTATTAAGCACTTACTGTGTGCAGAGCACTGAACTAAGCTCTTGGGAAGTACAAGTTGGCAACATAAAAATATATATAAAAATATATATATAAAAGAGTATATAAAAATCATCCTCTACCTCACAGTTTATTTGCCACTTCCAGCAACCTTTTTATGGTAGTAAGGGCTTTCTATGTGTCCGACACTGTTGTAAGCCCTGGGATAGTGTCAAGTTAATTAGTTTGGCCACAGTCCCTGTCCCTCATGAGCCTTCCATTCTAGGTAAGACAGATAACAGGAGAAATGAGGCACGGAGAAGTAAAGTGACTTACCCAAGGTCACCCTGCAAGCAAGGAGAAGAGTCAGGATTAGAACCCAGGTCCTGTGACTCCCAGCCCTGTCCTCTTTCCACTAGACCACGGTGCTTCTCAGCTGTGCTTGTGCAGGCTCCTAGCAGTCCATACATATGGCATATGCATTGAGTTCGGCTTCACCCTGTTTTGAAAGATTTGTCCTGCCCTCCCTGCTTGTTATTCACCAGCAGATATTTGGATTGATTTTAGCATAGAGCAGTCCCCCTATCTTCAAAACCCTATTAAAATTACATCTCCTCCTCCTCCTCTCCCTAACCTCTCATTTCTCCACCGTAACCCCCTCCCCACCTGCATTGCCTTGGTACTTGGGCCTGTACCCTTTAAGCAGTTTGATTCTCAACCTACCCATTCATTCATTTAGCCTATTTATTGAGCGCTTACTGTGTGCAAAGCACTGTACTAAGCCCTTTAAGTTCCCACAGCACATATGTACACATACTCTACTATTTCCCCTATCTCTAATCTATTTTACTATCTGTCTCGCACTTTAGACTGTAAGCAGCTTGTGGGCAGGGATCATATTTACCAACTCTATTGGACTGTACTCTTCCAAGTACCTAGTACAGTGCCATGTACAAAGTAAGCACTCAATAAATTTCATCAATTTATTGATTCACTCCACCACACGTCACCATATGTAGCTAGACTAACCCTGAGACCTTTCCGAGCATAGTACGGTAGACACATATAATAATGCTAGTAGAGTTCCAGTTAACCTTGGCCCTTCAGATTTTTCATTATGGTACAGAGTTGAGGAAGCAGTACAATCAATCAAGCCAAATCAAGCTGATTTGTATCCACATCTCATTTGCCAAGGAAACCCAAATGATTATTTTTGCTCACATCTGCAAAGGTTTTACAAATATTTGAAGATATACAGGCCTCCCAATAATAACCATGTGTTTATCATTGCTACTGAGTACAGAGCAATAATAATGGAGTTAAACTGCAACTACAGAGATTTAGGGGAACCATTGGTAAAACTTTTGGAAGTCAGTGTAATGAAACAATGTATCATGCTAAATACATGCCTCATTGAAATTTTAAAGAACAGGAAACACCATTGATTCTCAAACTTTTTCGCCCCTCCAACACTGTAGCAGAACATCCATGTAATTTCAGGTTTATTTCTTTCCTTGGTTTCACCTCTTTCAGATGGGATTAGGTTCTTTGGTTGATCTGTAAGAAGTTGGGACTAGATAAAAGAGTTAGTAAAAGGGAGGACGATATTGAACAAGGAGATTCTTACAGGAAAGGCAGGGTAGGGACATGGTAATAATGAGTTTGAGGTGGTCAGTAGGAAAAGAGCAGTACTGAGTGGGTATGTGAATTCCAGGAGAAAAGGCTGTGGAAATCACTGCATTTTTCCACATCGACAAATCACTAAAAGGTCTCTGTTCCTTGGAGTATCTCTGCCCAATGGCTCAGAATTCATTTTAGAACAATGTGATGTCGGCTCCAAGCCCAAATGTTATCATGACCCAAATCCACAAAACACAATTATTATCTGCCCCTCCTATCCAGAACCTCAATGATCTGAAATTTGCACTGTTGTCCATTTTATAGGCTTAGGTCAAATTTTACTATATCCTTAGGATTAACAAGAAAATTAAGCCTGATATTTTATGAGGCTACTTAATTGAACTAAAAATTTCAAGAAATAATTGAGCCACTGTCCAGTAGTGACCCCAGAAATATTTATACCGTGCGTTCTTCCTATATTCATTCATTCATTCAATCGTATTTATTGGGCACTTACTATGTGCAGAGCACTGTACTAAGCGCTTGGGAAGTACAAGTTGGCAACATATAGAGATGGTCCCTACCCAACAGCGGGCTCACAGTCTAGAAGGGAGAGACATACAACAAAACAAAACATATTAACAAAATAAAATAAGTAGAATAGTAAATATGTACAAATAAAATAGAGTAATAAATATGTACAAACATATATGCAGGTGCTGTGGGGAGGGGAAGGAGTTAGGGTGGGGGGGCTGGGGAGGAAGAGAGGACGGAGGGGGCTCAGTCTGGGAAGGCCTCCTGGAGGAGGTGAGCTCTCAGTAGGGCTTTGAAGGGAGGAAGAGAGCTAGCTTGGCGGATGTGTGGAAGGAGGGCATTCCAGGCCAGGGGGGTGATGTGGGCCGGGGGTCGACGGTGGGACAGGTGAGAACGAGGCACGGTGAGGAGGTTAGCGGCAGAGGAGCGGAGGGTGCGGCCTGGGCTGTAGAAGGAAAGAAGGGAGGTGAGGTAGGAGGGGGCAAGGTGATGGAAAGCCTTGAAGCCAAGAGTGAAGAGTTTTTGCCTGATGTATAGGTTGATTGGTAGCCACTGGAGATTTTTGAGGAGGGGAGTACAGTATATTCCTATACTACAGAAACAAGAAGTGTAAAGAATTGAATATCCTGCCCTAGATATTTTGAAGTTAAAGATCCTTAGAAGTACTAAAACCAGACCCTCTCCACCCTCTTAAACCTTGGCATGGGAATATTGCATTAGACTAAGGCTTATTATACAAGTGAGAATGAATTAACAAGAGCAAATTATTTAAATTGGCTAGGAGCATTTAGAAGACCAAGGACCCAATTTTCCAAAGGTTGAGTTAGCAACGCTTCTGTATGAGATTCAGTTGCATGTGGAAAACTCCCGTGAAAATAGTGAGGACAATTGAGGCATGCTGGTTTGAGCCATTTTCTCCTAATTTTGGCAAGAGGCCATCCTGAGCACAACTGAGTTGCTCAACTCAATACCTGATTTGTTTTGCTTTCATTTAGCTTTTTGAGGTGCAACTCAATCACCCTTAAACATTTTCACACTCAATTTCATTGTCTTCAAAATTAGTCATATACAACCCCATTTCTCACATAATTTGCACACATGCTTGACAAAGGATGACTCATTTGGGAACCTCGGAAAATTTGGCATGTATCTCCCTGACTGCTTTTGTCCTTTTATAACTGAAGAAACCATTTTTTTCCAAGTTAAGTGAGGCAGGAGGTAAAACCAATGATCCTAGCATGTGGGCTGGAGAGGGAAAATGAAAAGTCAGGAAACAAAGACAAAGAACCAGAAAGAGGCACTCTCGAATCATCATCATCATCATCAATCGTATTTATTGAGCGCTTACTGTGTGCAGAGCACTGTACTAAGCGCTTGGGAAGTACAAATTGACAACATATAGAGACAGTCCCTACCCAACAGTGGGCTCACAGTCTAAAAGGGGGAGACAGAGAACAAAACCAAACATACTAACAAAATAAAATAAATAGGATAGATATGTACAAGTAAAATAAATAAATAAATAAATAGAGTAATGAATATGTACAAACATATATACATATATACAGGTGCTGTGGGGAAGGGAAGGAGGTAAGATGGGGGATGGAGAGGGGGACGAGGGGGAGAGGAAGGAAGGGGCTCAGTCTGGGAAGGCCTCCTAAATGAGGCTTCCATTCTCATTGACAGACCCAAAGGTCATTGTTTTCTATGTGAAGCTAAGCATGAGCTGATGAGAAACAGCTCCTTGGAGTTCTTGCCATGGCTACCAGAGAGGTATTGGAGAGCCTTTTTTGGGGTGCATTGGAGGAGGCAACAGAAACTCCAGGTCATTTCATTCTACCTTACCTAGTTGCTGAACAATGAGATATGCTTCCCCCATCTTAACCATTGCTTCTAAACAATGATCACCCAAAGGCCAAATAGGATGTACTCTTGGATGGATCAAATGTGCAAGAGATTCTCTCTGACACACTCACTTAATTACTCTTTTTGTAATTTTTTTTGTCCACCTCTCGCATTAACATTAATCCTCTATGATATCAGTTCTGTGTTTTGTACTTCCCATGTGCTTAGAGAAGCAGCACTGTCAAGAGCACGGCCCTGGGAGTCAGAAGGACCTGGGTTCTAATCCCAGCTCTGCCACTCATCTGCTGTGTGACCTTGGGCAAGTCACTTCATTTCTCTGGGCCTCAGTTCCCTCATCTGGAAAATGAGGATTAAGAGTGTGAACCATATATACATGTTTGTATATATGTATACAAACATATACATACATATATAGTACATATATATACATATATATATACAAACATGCATACATATGTGTATATGTTTGTACATATTTATTACTCTATTTATTTATTTTACTTGTACATATCTATTCTATTTATTTTATTTTGTTAGTATGTTTGGTTTTGTTCTCTGTCTCCCCATTTTAGACTGTGAGCCCACTGTTGGGTAGGGACTGTCTCTATATGTTGCCAACTTGTACTTCCCAAGCACTTAGTACAGTGCTCTGCACACAGTAAGCATTCAATAAATATGATTGATTGATTGATTGATATATGGGACAGGGACTGTGTCCAACCCGATTGTCTTGTATCTACCCCAGCGCTTAGAAGAGTGCCGGGCTCATAGTAAATGCTTAACAAATACCACGGTTATTATTATTAGTAGTAGAGTGCATTGTACCAAGTTGATGCTCAATAAATTCTACTACTACTTCTACCACATGAACTCAGTCCCACCATCAATAATGTCCTCTGCGACCTGAAAGATGACTGTACTACAACTTCCTCCTTCTGTTGCTGCTTTGTATCTCACAGCTGCTGCCTCTCTGGAATTCTTGTTTTCTTCATTCCTATGACCTCTTTACAACCTCCTGGTGGCACCAGGGAATGACATGTGTCCCTTCCCCTCTAGACTGGCAATGTTTTATGGGCAGGGAATGTGTCTGCCAACTCTGTTGTATTTACACTCTCCCTAGCTCTTAGTACAGTTCCCTACACACAGTAAGCTCTCAATAAAATATGATTGATTGATTGAATATAAAGAGCTTTATGTTAGAGTGGCTATTTCCAGTGCTTAATTTATACTGGGAGAGGTCCCAAGGGATTGGAGACTAAAATATCTGTTTGCAAGACGTGAAAGTGGGGTTTGAAAAGTGGAAATATCGCTAAGCCCCTTCCGTACCTCTTGTCTGGGGCTAGATTTGCAATCAGACAATCAGTCAGTTGTACATATTGAGCACTAACTGTGTACAGAGCCCTGCAGTAAGCATTTGGGAGAGTAATAATAATAATAATAGTGGTATTTGTTAAGCTCTGTGCCAGGCCCTGCACTAAGCACTGGGGTGGATACAAGCAAATCAGATTGGACATAGCCCCTGTCCCATATGGGACTCTCAGTCTCAACCCCCATTTTATAGATGAGGTAACTGAGGCCCAGAGAAGTGAAGTGACTTGCCCAGGGTCACCCAGCAGACATGTGTCTATATCTATAATTCTATTTATTTATATTGATGCTGTTAATAATAATAATGATGGTATTTGTTAAGTGGTTACTATGTGCAAAGTGCCATTCTAAGCACTGGGGGAATACAAGGTGAGCAGGTTGTCCTACGTGGGGCTCACAGTCTTAATCCCCATTTTACAGATGAGGTAACTGAGGCGCAGAGAAATTAAGTGGCTTGCCCAAGGTCACACAGCTGACAAGTGGCCAAGCTGGGAATCGAACCCATGACCTCTGACTCACAAGCCCATGCTGTTTCCACTGACCCACACTGCTTCTCTGATGCCTGTTGCTGTTGATGCCTGTTTACTGGTTTTGATTTCTGCCTTCCCCCTTCTAGACTGTGAGCCCATTGTGGGCAGGGATTGTCTCTATTGGTTGCTGAATTGTACTTTCCAAGTGCTTAGTACAGTGCACTGCACACAGTAAGCGCTCAGTAAATCCAAATGAATGAATAAGTGGCAAAGCCAGAATTAGAACCCATGACTTTCTGACTCTAGGTCAATGCTCTATCCACTACACCATGCTGCAGTGTTGGTAGACACATTCCCTACCCACAGTGACCTTACAGTCTAGAGGGGGTGATAGTCATTGATTTAAATCAATCAATTATGGATGTGTACATAAGTGCTGTGGAGCTGAGGGAGTAGACACTAGACTGTTCTAGACTGTACCTTCTAGACCTTCTAGACTGTGAGCCCACTGTTGGGTAGGGACTGTCTCTATATGTTGCCAACTTGTACTTTCCAAGCGCTTAGTAGAGTGCTCTGCACACAGTAAGTGCGCAATAAATACGATTGAATGAATGAGTAATTAAGGTTGCTTTTCCAAGTGCAAAAGTGACCCAGAAGGGAGTGGGAAAAGAGGAAATGAGGGTTTAGTTGTGGAAGGCCTCTGGGAGGAGATGTGCTTTTAATAAAGCTTTGAAGCGGGGGCAGATGTGAAGAGGGAGGGTGTTCCAGGACAGAGGCAGGACAAGGGGGAGAGGGTGGTAGTGAGATTGATGAGATTGAGGTACAGTGAGTAGGTTGGCTTAGAGGAGCAATCATCATCATCATCAATCATATTTATTGAGCGCTTACTATGTGCAGAGCACTGTACTAAGCGCTTGGGAAGTACAAATTGGCAACATATAGAGACAGTCCCTACCCAACAGTGGGCTCACAGTCTAAAAGGGGGAGACAGAGAACAAAACCAAACATACTAACAAAATAAAATAGAATAGATATGTACAAGTAAAATAAATAGAGTAATAAATATGTACAAACATATATACATATATACAGGTGCTGGGGGGAAGGGAAGGAGGTAAGATGGGGGGGATGGAGAGGGGCATGAGGGGGAGAGGAAGGAAGGGGCTCAGTCTGGGATGTGTGCAGGCTGGGTAGTTGTAGGAGAGTAGCAAGGTGAGGTCAGAGGGGGCAAGGTAACTGCTTTAAAACCAATGATAGGGACTTTCTTTTTGATGTGGAAGTGGGTGGGCAACCACTGGAGGATTTTGTGGAATGGGGAAACATGGGTTGAACTTTTTTATGGAAAACCGATTCAGACAGTAGAGAGTGGTATGGGCTAGAGTAGAAAGAGAGACAGGAGGCAGCCCTTTGTTTCAGGCCGTTCAAATATGCCCAGAGGCAGAAGCAGCTAACTAATGACTCTTGTCCTGTATTTAAAACCAAAGTGTTTTACTACCATTATCAATTTAAATCTGACTCCTCTATTAGATTTTGTGTTCCTTAAGGACAGGGATCGCATCCTCTACCTCTTTACCAAACTCCCCAAGCACCTTGTTAAGTGCTATGAACGCAGTACTCACTCGGTAAATAATGCCAATATTGATACTGATACTGCTATATTCCAACACTGATGAATACCAGAAGGGGGATCTGGCTAGGCTCATCCCAGGGGCACCCAAATCTGACAAGCTGATCATTTCAACACGTGGTTGGAAAGTGATTCCGAAACGTGTAAAAAGTCATCGGGTTTGAAAATCCTTACAGCCGTGTTATTCTCCAGCTCATTGAATGTGTCAAACATTAGCCTGCCTAAATAAAAGGAAAACATCGTGGATGCCCATGGACTCTAAACATTGTCTCTGTGATTGTAACACTGTCCATCTCTGGGTCTGAATGACTTAAAGATCACTACAGCCATGCAGAGAGCTGGGTGCCAAACTGGTTGTCAGGTACATCCAATTCCACATTAACGATACAGAAATTGTAACAGAGAGAAGCATCCAAACCATCAGAACAGCTCAATCACAACTTTCTGGAGACTGAAGACACTTGCAAGGACTCCTGTGAAAACACTTTCTTAGTTCAGGCGGAGCAAGGAATCCCACCCAGTACTAATGTCATCAACAAATGCCAAAGATACTGTCCAATCAATCAATCAATCAATTGTATTTATTGAGCGCTTACTGTGTGCA
Organism: Tachyglossus aculeatus; assembly: GCF_015852505.1. Lineage (NCBI taxonomy): Eukaryota > Metazoa > Chordata > Mammalia > Monotremata > Tachyglossidae > Tachyglossus > Tachyglossus aculeatus. The sequence goes on from NC_052072.1 coordinate 10,359,383, forward strand.
GAGCACCATACTAAGCACTTGGGAAGTACAAGTTGGCAACATATAGAGACAGTCCCTACCCAGCAGTGGGCTCACAGTCTAGAAGGGGGAGACACAGAACAAAACCAAACGTATTAACAAAATAAAATAGACAAGTGGCGGAGCCGGGATTTGAACCCCTGACCTCTGACTCCAAAGCCCGGGCTCTTTCCACCGAGCCACGCTGCTTCCCTGTATGCTTCTTGTGGGCAGGGAACATGTCTACCGACCGTTATACTGTCCTCTCCCAAGCGCTTAATCCAGTGCTCGGCATACAGTAATCGCTCAATAAATGTCACTGACTGGGTGATTGGTGGATGGCCAGTGGGGGTGGGTCGGGGGAGGAACTGACCCCACTGTAAATGTGGTGCAGGACGTCTCGGATGGAGCCCATGCCCAGGTCTGTGTTCATGACCACCTTGAGGCCGGTGGGCGTCTCGTAATAATGCAACTTGTAGCGGCTGGTTTGGAAGGCCAGGAACCCCTCCTTCATGTCCAGGGGGGACATCTTACTGATGAAGGAGCGAATGGAGAAGAGCATCCCATACATCAGCTTGTATTCCTCTTCCTTGGGGATGCCCGCATGTTTGTTGCGATGCCACTCGCTGTAGTGCAGACACACACCGTTCCGGTCAAACAGGTACAGGTTGTGGACCGTCATCCCCCTCCTCAGGAGCCACAGTGGGGCACCACCAGGTAACCATCAAGACTGAGGGTGGGGCAAGATAGGACCACCAAGATTAGTTTCATGATATGAACTATAAGGCATAAAAAGAACTTTCAGAAAAGAAACAAAGGCATTTTCAGTGGATGGGCTCCAGAATCTTCTAACAGCCTGCCAATCTCTTCCTTCCCTGCTTTCCTTTTACTCTTTTTCCCCCTCATTTCTCATTTCATCTCTCCCCTTAACAAGGCATTATATTCCTAAATAAGAGCTATTTGAAATAATGCCCCAACTTGAAACTAATTTGTGAGGGTTTCTACTGTGGGTAAACAATTCCAAAGTTAAACCAAAGATTTACCAAAGATTACAGTTTAGACCAATTCAGAATAGAGTATTCAGTTGGGAAGTTAAGAATTTCAATTTGCTGTTTTAAACACTTAACCACTCAAAGATACCTTGATTTGTGAACCAATCATTCAATCTTATTTAGTGAGTGCTTACTGTGTGCAGAGCACTGTACTAAAAATTAGGCAGCAGTAGTGTGATTTACCTATTCCCCTAACCCTAGGGTTAGGGTTAGGGTTTGGGTGATTACAAGTGATTACATTTAGTTGAATGCAGAATAAAGGTGAAATAAAAAGTGGTTGAATCACTAATTCTAGTTTTCCTCCAGTGTGTTTCTATATCTGGATAAGGTTAACTATTGATTCCAACATGAAAATTTAGTCTCAGGTTGAATGTTCTTTTTTAAAATGATTAAAACAAGTGGGAGATGTTTTCACCATTTTGTTTTTCAAACATGGTTTGGTAAGGCAACTCTTGGGTGTAAGTGTCAAATACGTAAAATAGTAAGTGTTTTGTCCCAGAAATGATTTTAGTGATGGTGACTAAAAAAACCAGAAACAACAAAACATCATGTTTTGGAAATTTGGAGCCCAAACACACTACTTTAGGTGAAAAGGTCAGCTCCATCATTATCTAAGTTTTGAGAAAACTAAAAATGAGAACATGTGGGCATTCGTGAATCCCTTTTTGAAGCAGATCAGTAAAGTATTAGGAATCACAAGAGTATCTTTATTATCCAGGGAGTCAAACATTGCTAGTAGTTCAGGGCAGCTGGATAAGGGGTTGCTTCCAAAACTCAGGAAAGGACCTTGATTGGCTTAATTGTCTGTAGACTACAGACTAGCCTGTGGTCAGCACGTTTGCTAGACACCATAGGTTTAAGTCAAGTGAGTATGTTGTTGTAAGTTCCTTTCTAGCTTATGGTCAGAGAACATGACTGTCTTGAGAGCTCTCCATCACGTTGCCCTCTCCTACCTCACCTCCCTTCTCTCCTTCTACATCCCAGCCCACACACTCTGCTCCTCTGGTGCCACTAACCTCCTCACTGTGCCTCGTTCTCACCTGTCCCACCATCGACTCCTGGCTCACATCTTACCTCTGGCCTGGAATGCCCTCTCTCCTCAAATCCACCAAACAGTCACACTTCCCTCCTTAAAAAGCCCTACTAAAGGCTCACCTCCTCCAGGAGGCCTTCCCAGACTAAGCCCCCCTTTTCTCTTCAGCTCCTCCTCTCCTCCCCATTGCCCCGATTCACTTTGCTCTGTCCCCTCTCCCTGCCCCACAGCATTTGTGTATATATGTACCTACCTATAATTCTATTTATTTATAATTAATGCCAGTTTACTTGTTTTGATATGTATGTATCTATAATTCTATTTATTGATAGTGATGCTAATGATACCCGTTTACTTGTTTTGATGTCTGTCTTCCTCCTTCTAGACTGTGAGCCCGTTATGGGCAGGGATTGTCTCTCTTTGTTGCTGAATTGTACTTTCCAAGCACTTAGTACAGTGCTCTGCACACAGTAAGTACTCAATAAATACGATTGAATGAATTGAATGAATGAATAAATGAACGTGGGCTCTGGTTCTGTTGTATTGTACTCTCCCTAGTGCTTAATACAGTGCTCTCCACATAGTAAGAGCTCAGTAAACACCAATAATTGATTTTTCTGAAGGGTGTTTAAAGATAGGAACAAAATAGCTGGCCCAACTGATTTTAGTTGGGTTGTCTAGCTGTTATCAAAGTAAAATCAGCAAGTAAGAAGCTGTCACTTCAACTCCATTGTATTTCAAAAATAGTGTTAAAGCTTTGATCAGGTTTCCTTTGCCTTTTTTTAAAGAAATGTATTTTTAAGACAAAGGAGTGATAGCCATCCTTAAAACTGTAAATTTCAGGATTATTTCTTTGATGGGGGGTTGGTAAAGGGAAGCCACTTAAACAACAGTGTGTTGCAACTTAACTCCTCCCATGCTGGGTCCCTGAAGATTGCTTAGGCAATGGCTTTTAAATACGTTCTCATTATTTTTAATGAGCATTCAGAGCATTTGATGCATACTTTGGAGTTCAGCAGGTGCCCTTTCACTGAACTTGTCACAAATAATAAAGCACTGAAGGGGTTAAGATCGATTTTTTCTCAAGGTACTGCAGTGATTTAAAATGACACCCAAGTGCTACCAGCACATTATTAATTTTTGAATGCTTTGCAGGAGTCAGATATGGTCGTTGTCATCATTCATCTGGATTCTCTTCATGGTCCTAGGGGCCAGCGTGATCTAGTGTGCACAGGGCAGGGTTAAAATGAGGAGACTGGATATGGGGGCAACTTTGCCACTAACCTGAGAAGCAGCATGGGCTTTGGAGTCAGAGGTCATGGGTTCAAATCCCGGCTCCACCAATTGTCAGCTGTGTGACTTAGGGCAAGTCACTTAACTTCTCTGTGCCTCAGTTACCTCATCTGTAAAATGGGGATTTAGACTGTGAGCCCCCACCCCGGGACAACCTGATCACCTTGTAACCTCCCCAGTGCTTAAAACAGTGCTTTGCACATAGTAAGTGCTTAATAAATGTCATTATTATTATTATTATTATTAATTAACCTGCAGGGTGACCTTGGACAAGTTATTTAAGCTCTTTGTACCCCAGCATCCTCATTTGGAAAATGGGGACAATCACACCAGTCCAACAGGAATCTTTTGAGGACAAGCTCATAAATGATGTTGTAGGACTGAAATATAAAAGCGCTATATAAATTCGAGGAGGCATTGTGCGTTATTTTTCAAATTGATCTGCTTTTCACATGTTGCAACCATATGGCCTGATCCAAGAAGATCACAGTAGCACATTGTTCAGATAAGTATAACCTGGTCCTGTGACAAGTATCCGATAGTACTGTCAAACTTCAATTTGCCTTATGAATTCGTTCTTGGAAAGCACCATGATCATAGAAATGATATAAGAAGATTTCAAGGAGGTAGGGAGAGTGAGGCCTTAGGTTTTAAAATGCAAATTGGTATTGATCAGTGTCAGTGAGCACACAGAAGTTTCAGGCTTGGTAATGGAGTATTGGTTTTAACATAAAATCTCCAGTTCCCTTTCCACAGATGAGGAGGGGGGCGGTCTGACTTTGGCAGCCATAAACCTCGGAGCAGTTCTGAGTTTGGTAAAGAAGAAACAGTGTTGCTTAGTGGGTACAGCATGAATCTGGGCGTCGGAAAGATGTGGGTTCTAGTGCTGGCTCCACCACTTGTCTGCTGTATGACCTTGGACAAGTCATTTAACTTCTCTGTACCTCAGTTACCTCATCTGTAAAATGGGGATTAATGCTGTAAGCCCTATGTACTACATGTACTCTGTCCAACCTGATAGGCTTTTGTCTACCCCCGGTGCTTAGTACAGTGACTGGCACTGTAGTATGTACGTAATAAATACCACTAAAAAAATAGTCACAACGTCTCTAGGGTTCAGTTTCCTCATCTGTAAAATTGGGATTTTGTACCTGTTCGCTTTTCCCCTTAGATTGGGGACCTTATTCATTCAATTGTATTTATTGAGCACTTACTGTGTGCAGAGCACTGTACCAAGCACGTTTTTGTGGGTTAAAGACTGACTTTGACTTGTGTCTTCTCCAGAGTGCTCAATAAATTTGATTGATTGATGGCTTAGTACAGGACTTGGCATGTAGTAAATGCGTAATAGATACCATTCAAAAAGAAAAGAGGTATTGGTTTTAGCATAAAATCCCCAGTTAAGTTTCCACAGGTAAGAATGGTGACTGTCTTTCTCAGCCAACCATGAACCTTGGAGAAGATGTCTCATCTCTGGAAAGAAAGGTCTTTTGGGCATTCATTTAGTAAATAGATCTCATCTGAGTAGGTTACAAGCAGAAGCAAGTTTTTTTGGCTCTTAAGGCTTTGAATAAGCCTATTCAATAAGGCTTTGAAGGTGGAGAAAGTAATTTGAAGTGATGAGAGGTAGGTGGGTGAGTATCCCCAGCGGAAAATGGTGAGCAGGAGAGAGCCAGAGGGAATATAACCAGTTGCTCTAGGCCAATGCAGCTCCCTCGGGGACCCAACACAAGGGGCCTGCATGCAGAAATGCCCCTCAACCCGAAAAGGGAGGGCAACAGGAGAAGCAATAGAGGCCTCACCTAGCACCTAGCAAGAGTCAGTCAATCAATCAAGCAAAGATATTTATTGAGCATTAACTGTTTGCAGAGCCCTGCACTAAGCTCCCGGGAGAGTACAATATAACAGAGTAGGCGTTCCCAAGTGCTTAATACCGAGCTCTGCCCACAGGTAACAGGTAATTAAATACCTTTCATTGATTGATAGAGTATAAAGATATTTACATAAGTTCCGTGGGGTTGGGGGTAAGTCATCAAAACGCTAAAGGGATACGCAGCCAAGCGCAGAGTCGAGGCAGAGGGGAGGGTGGCTAGGGGAAATGAGGGATGAGGGGGGCCTCTTGGAGGAGAGGAGTCAGGATTCTAGCTGCCAGAGATAGGGATGGCCATCAGGGCTGTCTTCCTTCTCCAACTTTCCAATGGGGGCCAGGGACTACAGTCCATGGAATTTCTCCAAGAGCCCAGATGACAGCTATGATAATGGGAAGCAGAGTGGCTAAGTGGAAAGAGCACAGGCTTGGGAGTCAGAGGACATGTGTTCTAATCCTGGCTTGGCCACTTGTCTGCCGTGTGACCTTGGGCAAGCTGCTTAACTTCTCTATGCCTCAGTTACCTCATCCGTAAAATGGGGATTAAAACTGTGAGCCCCTTGTGGGGCAACCTGATTACCTTGAATCTATCCCGGTGCTTATAGTAAGCGATTAACAAATACCATAATAATAATGCCATAATGATAATAAAAATAATACTCATCTTTTACTTCAATAACCACATTTGCCTCAACCCATGGGCATTTTAAACTAACCTATATTACTGGAATGGGTCAGCTAAGAGAAATAGTGAAATGAGCAAAACCTACTGTTTTAAAGACACGTGATACATTTATGTTATTTTAAAAAGCATTACTGTGTCACTCATGAGCATAAAGAACAATATGTATAATGATTGTAGTTATCTCACATCATGTTTTCATTAGAAAGGGAATTTTATTACAAATGTAAGGAAAATGTAATATTCTGATGGATTTTTATTCCAACAATTTCCTGACTGGCAGTTTAAATGCTTAATGAAAGACACATTTTGTAAGCCTTCTACATCACTTGGTGAGCCATGATAAACTTTTATACACTTGGTTTCTCCTGAGTCCATTTTTCATAATTCTCAAAAACATGGTATTTCAGAATGGTGTTTCAGTTATGTTTTATTTTAAAGCAAGCAACATGGAAGATGGTACCCACCATTAGAAAGAAAGTTCACTTTGTGCTGTTCGTGACAAAAATGAAAGGGAGAAAGATTACAAATATTCCTCAACATCTATCAACTCAGTCTTCAAGCATTTAGGATCTGCTCCTGAGCATCTCAGGCGCCTGTTATCATTATCCTCCACAGCTATTTGTTAAATGCTCTCATGCACTTTTTATAAAATGATTAACGTGAGTTTTTATGTGATATATAGACAAACAAGGAAATTAAACAAATTGGAAAGCTAGTGATACGGTTCAGTTTAGTTTGGGGAGCTATAGAACAATGACTTATTTCCTGTACTGTAATGAGCTTTTGTAGTGACAGTACTCTGAGTTAGCACTGCTTTCGGTATCATCGTTGAGTATGATTGCAACATACAGTGCAGTTTTTCACGTCGGCTAAGTTAATAACATGTCACTATTATTTGTGGGCTTAAAAATCCCAAACAGAATTATCTGAGGCCTAATTGGAAAGAAGGTGGAGGCCATGAGCCGTAAACAACGAGGCAGCTGACTTTCAAATTGCAGCCTTTCTGGCAGATAACAGTTTAGAGGAGGCCAAGATTCAGCTGTTGCACTTTAACCTGTGGGGCTTCTTGCAGAAAAGAATAGAGACGGCATGTAAATGTCTTACTTCCTAAACAGTCCTTTGAAAATAACCCTCCAGAGCCTATGGCCTCTTGCTTTGAGCTCTGAATAGCACTCAAGGGAATTGGCATCTCTTATCGACACTGAACAGCCAGTCAAGGGGCAGCCAGCACATTGAGAGGCCAAGCTCCTCTGCTGGTCAAGGGCATTAGGCAGGTAGGGAAAGGCCTCTCACTGAGTTAAACAAATACCATTTCCTTCCTGACTCTAGTCAAGGGGGGCTTTTTTTTAAAAAAACTTCTCTTTTAGCACAACAACAATAGGGATGAATAAGGCCATCCTTCCAGGGAAGGAGATGTGCATTAGATTATCATAAATCCACAGATACAAAGTGCAGTGGTCAATGGAAACAGGCGCTTTTAGCTGAAATAAAAGGTTTAATTGAAAGTATTATCCCAGGGGAGGCAGGGAATTGAGCTCAGTATTGAGTAGACATTAATTACCGTAGACCAGACTGAGAAGAAATTAAAAGGAAGAGGATCCATCTTTTGAAACTACCCAAATTTGTTTCTTTTGTAAAGAGGGGCGGGGGTGATTTATCACTTTTGAGAAGATTCATTCATTCATTCAATCATATTTATTGAGCACTTACTGTGTGCGAAACACTGTATTAAGCACTTGGAAAGTACAATTCAGCAACAAGTAGAGAAAATATCTGCCCACAACGGGTTCGCATTCTAGAAGGGGGAATGAATTAATTGACTGCTTACCCGTATGGCATACTCTGGGAGACTGGTGCTATGGATTGGACTTGGTTTGTGCATCTACATTTACTCTTTATTAAGATTCTAATTTTTAACATTGGCAGCAGTAGAACTGTAACTAGGTGCATCTTAAAATTCAGTTATGAAAGAGTCCAGATGGAATCTTTACATGAAGAATAAAATACTATGAAAGTGACTTAAGTCCCGTTCTGCACACAGTAAGTCTTCAATAAATGCCACCCATTGCTTGATTGACAACTAAAATGACCGAGTTTCTTATATCTAGGTACACGGGAGTCAGGGAGATAACAAGTGTTACAAACTGGAACAAGTAGTAAATTTTGTCCTTGGTGAGCTACAGAAATAGGTGTTCCCACCCTTCAAAATACAAAGTCATCTTTAAATTCTGGATGTTCCTTCTTATCGTAAGGTCACTCATCTGATTATTAACTGTGAGTAATTTCCGCGGTTAAGCAGAGTAAACGTGCACTGGGTTTGGAATGAAACACATGGATGAAATGCCATTATCTTCCTCCGACAGCATTGCTGATTGTGAGACTGGGGAAAAGAAGAGGAAAGTCAAAGGAGGCTAAAGCTATGCAATTAATAAGTAGTATTTACTGAGCACGTCCCGTGTGCCGAGCACTGTACTAGGCACTTGGGAGAGTTGGAGGACATAATCCCTGCACATAAGGAATTTACGGATGCGAGGAGAGACAGGCATTAAAAAAAAATTACAGCTGGAGAAATGGGTGTGAACATAAGTGCTGTGGGGCTGGAGGTAGGATGTCTTTCAAGTGCTTAAGGGGTACCGATCAAAGAGTTGAGAACTCTTAGAATTAGAATAGGGGACATGAAGCCTTCGAGAAAGCCTTTGGGAGAAGGTATGATATTAGTATGGCTTTGAAGGTGGGTGGACAGAGGTGGTTATCTCTCTAGACTGTAAGCTAGTTGTGGGCAGGGAACATGTCTACCAACTCTGCTGTATTGTACTCTCCCAATTGCTTAGTATGGTGCTCTGCACACAGCAAGTGCTCAATAAATTTGATTGATTGATTGATCTGTCACATATGAAGGGGGAGATTGTTCCAGGCCAGAGGGAGGACTTGAGAGAGAAAAACAAGATTCAGGTACAGTGAGTAGAATGGCATTGAGCGAGTGAATTGTGTGGGTTGGGATCGGCAAGGGTAGGTAGTGGGCGAATAGTTAATTGAATGCCTTAAAGCTGTTGGTAAGATTGATGCTGAGATGAATGGGCAGCAATTGGAGGTTGTTGAGTTACCAGATGGAACTTAATTTTACAAAAACGATCTAGTAGCAGAGTGAGACTATAAGCTGGTTTTGGGCGGGGAGTATGTTGACTGTTGTATTGTACTCCCCCAAGTGCTCTGCACACAGTAAGCACTCAATAAATACGATCGAACGAATGAAGTAGTGGCTGCAGAGGGTGAGAATCAAATGGCAGGGTGGTCAGCAAGGAAACTGATGCAGTAGTCAAGGAGGGATATGAGAAGGGCTTGGATCAACAGGGTATCACTCTGAATTGAGAGGATGAGGAATAGTCTAGAGATATTGTGAAGGTAGAACCAACAGGATTTGGAACCCGATATTGACACAGTCTGCATTTCCAAGTGTTGACAGCAAAGGCTGCCTTGGCAACGCCATGGTGACCCTGTGTCCCTTTCACCGATTAAGTCATTTTTCATTTTGGAACTTTACATCTCATTCTTCATTTATGTTAAATTGTCTTTCTCTGCCCTTCTATAATCTAACATATAATGGCCTTGAAAAGGCTGTGTTAAGAATCACATGATATTGAATCCCCTAAATATGTTTTTGTTTCCAATGTGGAAAATTCCTATTTTTGGTTATTTCTGAAGTGACAGTTGCCAAATAGTACCAGCTGTCAAAATGATACTGTGTTCCCACCCTATCACAGAATTCCAAGAAGGATGTGGTGATCATGTCTGCCAAGGCAAATGAAATACTAGAAAAATACATAAATGAGCTCAGCCCAGGCATTTGCAACTGGAGCTTTGTATCTTATCAGTTACTGTGGTTAAAAAATACCTGTATGAATGGGTATTATTTGAGTTTTAAATAGCATTTTTATTCCTTCTTATTTAGTTAATCAGTGGCATCTATCACAATCACTGAAATAATCTCCCTTATAGCAAGCAACACCTGTTGGCACCCTACTTCAAGAAAGGAGGTCCTTGTCCTCACGATGTAATAAATGTGTGTTGTTTTGGTTTGTTTTAATGATATTTGTTAAGCACTTACTTTGTGCCGGGCACTCTACTAAGCTCTGGTGTAGAATAAGCTAATCAGGTTGAAAACAGTCCATGTCCCACATGGAGCTCACAGTGTGAACCTCCATTTTACAGATGAGGTAACTGAGGCCCAGAAAAGTAAAGTGACTTGCCCAAAGCCGCACAGTAGACAAGTGGTAGAGCCAGGATTAGAACCCAGGTCCCCTGAATCCCAGACCCATGCTCTTTACACTAGCCGCGCTTCTTTAAGTGATTTGCTTTTAATGGAAGTATTTCAAATGTTGACTCGATGCACAATGGCAGAGAAGGGCCGATGTAAATGAGATAACAGAATGACTATAAAAATCTTTTCCTTTCACTTCCTTAATGCTCTATCGTGAACATTTCTTCTAGATTAAAACCAGTATATTATTTTATTTTTAAAAGATGTGCATGGGCAAAGCATTTTATTTTAATTTAATCTTTCCTATCCATCTTCCATGTAATTGAGTAAACAGATGGCTTTTTTTAACCCAACAGTTTTTTAAAAAACTAAGAAAAAAAAAAACCCAAACTAAAAAATGGAGAAGGAGGAGAGAGCCAGGTGGTAGTTGAGTCAGGACCGTGTTGAGGAGGCTGAAGGAGTTTTCAGGAAGAAGATGGTGTTTTGAAGCTGAGGTGGGGCTATGCCAAGGCCAGAAAGGTTATGTGATAAGGGACCCCATTGTGAAGAGGGCCAAAGAAATCCAGTTTAGGAGAGAAAACTGGAAGGTCAGTGAGGAAGGGAGAGGCTTCCCCTGCTGAGCCAGAAGAGAAATGAAATATCACATGAAACTGCCACAGCTGACTATTTCAAACAAACTCTTCGATTTTGATATTAGTCCTTATAATGCACACAAGCCCTTCCTCATATGGGTCCATAAAATGCTGTTTTGAGCTGAATTTCTGGTGTTACTATCTCTTACTCTGTGCCTCATGTGGGACAGGGACAGTAGCCAATCTGAGGTCAATTTCCCACTTCTAGACTGTCTCCCCCTTCTAGACTGTCTCCTCCTTCTAGACTGTGAGCCTGTTGTTGGGTAGGGACCATCTCTATATGTTGCCAACTTGTACTTCCCAAGCGCTTAGTACAGTGCTCTGCACATAGTAAGCGCTCAATAAATACGATTGAATGAGTGAATGAATGAATGATGATCTTGTATCTATCCCAGCATTTAGAACAGTGTTTGGCAAATAATAATAATAATAATAATAATAATAATAATAATAATAATAATAATAGCATTTGTTAAGTGCTTACTATGTGTGAGGCACTGTTCTAAGCACTGGGGGGGATACAGGTGATCAGGTTGTCCTACGTAGGGCTCACAGTCTTAATCTCCATTTCACAGATGAGGTAATTGAGGCACAGAGAAGTTAAGCGACTTGCCCAAAGTCACACAGCTGACAAGTGGTGGAGCTGAGATTAGACCCCACGACCTCTGACTCCCAAGCCTAGTATCTTTCCACTGAGCCACACTGCTTCTTATAGTGAGCACTTAACATGTAGTATAATTAATAATTAACTATCTGACTGTGAGAATGCTAGGGTGAGCCAGGATCCCTTGGGCTTCACACTGCCCCATGCTGCTCCACTGAAAGTTTCTCCAGCCACCTTGCCCACCTTGGCAAATCAGCTGGGGTTTCTGATAACCAACAATCACCAGTCATATATATTGAAGCACTTACTGCATTCAGAGCACTGTACTAAGCACTTGAGAGAGTTCGATTTAACATAGTTGGTAGTCATGTCCCCTGTCCGCAGTGAGCTTGCCATTGAGGTGGAGACATTGGTATGAAAAAATAAATTATGGTTATATACATAAGTGTGGGACTGAGGGAGGGGTGAATAAAGGGAGAAAATCCAAGAGTAAGGGTGACAAAGGAGTGGGAGAAGAGGAAATGAGAGCTTAGTCAGGGAACATCTCCAAGAGGCCTTTCCTAACTAAGCCCCCCTTTCCTCTTCTCCCATTCCCTTCTGTGTCACCCTGACACACTCCCTTTATTCATCTCCCCCTCCACCAGCCCCACGTCACTTTTGTACATATCTGTAATTTATTTATTTATATTAATGTCTGTCTCCTCTTTTAGACTGTTAGCTTGTTGTGGGCAGGGAATGTGCCTGTTGTTATACTGTACTCTCCCAAAGGCTTAGTACAGTGCTCTGCACACAGTATGCACTTAATACCATTGAATGAATGAATGAATGAACAAGATATGCTTTCAAAAAGGTTTTGAAAGTAAGGAGAATGATCATCTGTTTGATACGTAGAGGGAGGGTTTTCCAGGCCAGAGGAAGGGCGTGGGTGAGGGGTTGGTGGGGACATAGACGAGATTGGGATATAATGAGTAGGTTGGCATTAGTGTGAGCCCACTGTTGGGTAGGGACCGTCTCTATATGTTGCCAACTTGTACTTCCCAAGCGCTTAGTACAGTGCTCTGCACACAGTAAGTGCTCAATAAATACGATTGATTGATTGATGATTGATTGATTGTAGTAGTAGAGTAGCAAGGTGAGGTAGGAGGGGGCAATGTGATGAAGTGTTTTAAGGCCAATGGGAAGAAATTTCTGTTTTGATGTGGAGGTGGATGGGTAACAACTGGAGGTTCTTGAGGAGTGGGGAAACATGGTCTGAACTCATTTCCTTGTGGATAGAGCATAGGCCTGAAGTCAGAAAGGCCTGGGTTCCAATCCTGACTCCGGTATTTATCTGCTGAGTGACCTTGGGCAAGTAACTTAACTTCTCTTAGCCTAAATTACTTCATCTGTAAAATGGGGATTAAGACTGTGAACCCTACATGGGATAGGGACTGTGTCCAACATGATTAGCTTGTATCTACCCAAGTGCTTAGTACAGTGTCTGGCTCATAATAAGTACCTAACAAATACCATTAAAAAACATGATCCAGGCAGCAGAGTGAAGTATGGACTGGAATGGGGAGAGACAGGAGGCAAGAAGGTCAGCAAGGAGGCTGATGAAGTAATCAAGGTGGGATAGAATAAATACCTGGATTAATATGGTAGCAGTTTGGATGGAGAGGAAAGGGTAGATCATAGCGATGCTGTGAAGGCTGAACCAGCAGGATTCAACATCACCCTGAATTAATAAAGCTCTCAGCTGTAATGGGAGACAAGGAAGAACCTATTTAGGGTACAGCTCCTCTCAGAGATGAAATTTTAAAGTCTTCCTTAACCCATGTCAAGCAAAATCTCGATTGGGATTGTGCCGATCCTAAAAACATTCTGCAACAATCCCTTCTTTGGGGGACTCAAGAAGAAATAAGGAGTTCCACCACTCTGTGTTCCTCACTCTAATACTGGTAGCAAGGATAGATTGATTGACTAATTGACAAGTACAAAGGGAGACATAATTGAATGGAAATTGAATGCACTTAATTGAATTCTGCCATGTAGCAGTCTGTTAGCTCTAGTCCTTCGGTTCCAAGATGCGAGACTGCATCCAGGTGTGTGAGTGTCTTTGAGAGAAAATCTCTTGCAAATTTTATTCAAGGAATCAATCAATTATTGAGCGCTTACTGTATGCAAGGCACTGTACTGAGCATTTGGAGAATAGAATAAAATATAACAAGCACGTTCTCTGCCCACAACGAGCTTACAATCTAGAGAGAAATACAGTTGGACTTTTTTTCCTGGCCCCTTGCCTTTTGGGTGGACATTGCTCAGACACCAGTGGTTTAAAGGGGAATGGCTTGTCCTTCCACTCTGCCCTATTTCCAATGTCTAATTTATTTTAATGTCTGTATCCCCCACTAAATTGTATGCTCCCCGTGGAAAGAGAGCATGGATACCAGTACCACTGATTGACTGATTGATGGATTTGCAGTAATAGTGGATTTTTATTAATAGCAGTAATAATAATTATGGTATTTGCTAAGCGCCTACTATGTACCAGGCACTGTACTAAGTGCCAAGATGGATACAAGCACATCAGGTTGGACACAGTCCCTTGTCCCATGTGGGGCTCGCAATCTCAAACCCCACTTTACAGATGAGGTAACTGAGGTACAGAGAAGTAAAGTGACTTGCCCACGGTCACACAGCAGACAAGTGGTGTAGCTGGGATTAGAACCCATGACCTTATGATTCCCAGGCCTATGCTGTATCCATTACACCATGCTGATGATTGTGCTGTCACCTACACACTTAGTAAATACTTAACAAATAGAGAAACAGCATGGCTCAGTGGAAAGAGCATGGGCTTTGGAGTCAGAGGTCATGGGTTCAAATCTCGGCTTTGCCAATTGTCAGCTTTGTGACTTTGGGCAAGTCACTTAACTTCTCTGTGCCTCAGTTCCCTCATCTGTAAAATGGGGATTAAGACTGTGAGCCCCCTGAGGGACAACCTGATCACCTTGTAACTTCCCCAGTGCTTAGAACAGTGCTTTGCATATAGTTAGCGCTTAATAAATGCCATTTAGAAATACCACATTTATTAGTAGCAATAGCATTATTCTTATTATTGTTGGGAATGACATTCAGGCTAGTTAAGGTTGGGAGGATATTTTCCAATTCATCATGCAAAACAAAAGAAAAATCAATCAATGGAATTCATTGATTGTGTACAGTGTGCAGAGCACTGTATTTAGTGATTGGGAGAGTATAACACAATCAAGTTGGTAGACATGATCCTTCTCCTCAAGGAGTTTTCAGCCTGAGCACGGGGCTAGAAACTAAATCATCAGATAAAATGTAGTCCCTATCTCATAAGGGACTCTCAGTGGAAGAGGGAGAACCTGTACTTTAATCCCAAGTGCACCGATGAGGAAGATGATATTACATAGCTGGCCAGTGGCAGAGCCAAAACTAGCACCTCAGTCCCCTGAATGCAAGGGCCGTGCTTTTCCCGGAGTTTGGGCTGGGGTTTGGCTCTGCTTGAAGATGCCTCTCTTACTCCACCCAATTCCTTCCTTTGCTGACAAATGACAGATTTCATAAGAGCCTGAACTTTTCCCGCTGTTTCCCTTGAATAACATTGAAAATGATTTGTCACGACCTGGATACATGTTTCCATGATTCAGCATCCAGCTTTAAGCCGGGGTTTCTTCCATCTCGTACATCAGACCAAGGGAATCAAAGCCGTAAAACTTTGGCATCATTCTTTTTCAATTAGCCCGAGTATCAGTCAACAACAGAAGAGACACATGGCTGTAGGTAGAAATTCTCACACTACCAGAATGCTATTTGCCGCACTGAAGCATGATTTAATAAATAGTACCCAATGGTCCTAAAGTGGTAATGCACTTCCAACAGTGCTTAACATGTCTAGGGAGTAATTCACCCTTCTGACCTGGTTCATCATGGAGCATCTCTAAGCCTTCTTTTCAGTGTTTACTATCTAAATATTGCTATCCAGTAACAACAGGTCTGCTGAAAACCTCAGTTAAGATTTCCTTTAATAGAACATAGTTAACCACTGATTTGTCATAAAGAGATTCCCAGCGCCAGTCCCAGCAGAATGAAATCTTTCCCAAAGGGTCTAAGCACCATATATTTTCCTTTATGGAAAGAAGACAGAGTCAACAGCATAGTCTTCAAAAATGTAAATCACAATGGATGTACACCATCTATCCACTCGGAAGGGTTTTACAAAATTTAGAAGGGATAGAATGCCCTTCTGTTCCCAACATTCAAAACCAGAATTTTTCTTCAAGTATCATGTATAAGGGAAAGGTGACAAAGAAGCACGCATTTGTAGAAAATAGAAATGTGTGTAGCAAACAGCAGTAGGGTCGATGAATATGTTCAGTGGGATTGGCAAACCTTTATAGCCTACTTTCACCATGCTTAGCTTCATTTGAAAAATAGCTCCTACATGCTTCACCTCCCTGGAAATAAGCTTCTTTTTATTTTTTTCTTCCATTCCCTGGCAGCTGAGATTACACTGCCCTTGCTCAGGATAACACCTGGAAATCTCTCCTGATCTTGACTTTGCCAAATCACATCCCTCTTTCAAACCCTTTCTAAAAAAAAAGTCCTTCAATAACCTTTACAAGTTTATGAAGGCCTGGTCCCTCTAGATTGTAAGCTCACTGTAGGCAGGGAATGTGTCTACCAACTCTATTATACTTTACTCTCCCAAATGCTTAGTGCAGTGCTCTGCACACAATAAGCGCTCATTAGATATGATTGATTGGCTGATTGATTGCATTTTTGAACTTGGACAAATTGCATGTTCACGTTATGTTCGTTCTTGAGAACAGAGGCTCCTTCTCTTAACTCATCTGTAAAGTCCCGAAGCATCGAGTGTAGTGCTTGGGATATAGTAGATGCTTTGTAAATGATGGAGAAAGAGAGAGAGACAGAGACAGGTACACAGAGACAGAGAAGTGAAGAAAAGAGAGAAACAATCCTTATCACACCACATGAATGTAAAAATTGTCCATTAAAATGTCCTACCTGCAGTTCTTGATGCAGTGTTTTGTTCTCACCCTTAACGATAGTACTTTATGGAAATTTCTGCTAAGAGTAACTCATCTCTGATGGGTGAATTCCCTCCTAGGACTGCTTAATAATAACAATAATAATAACTGGGGCAGTTGTTAAATGTTTATTGTGTGCCAGACAGTAAGTGCTGGGGTGGATACAAGCAAATTGGCTTGGATGCAGGCCCGGTCCCACATGGGGCTCATCGTCTTAATCATCATTTTACAGCTGAGATCACTGAGGCACAGAGCTGGGAAGTGACTTGCCCAAGGTCACACAGCAGACAAGTAGTGGAGCAAGGATTAGAACCCAAGCCCTTCTGACTCCCATGCTCTATCTACTAGGCTTTGATTTGTTGTCTATCCCCTGCCCACAGCCATGCCAAAGTTTCAAAGGAATTGTTTCACTGTGCCTTTAAAACACGTCATCTGCCTACTTTGTTTGTGGCTTTCCCATTTCAGCATAATTTGGAGTGTCCCTGTGAGTATCCTGCTGTCACTAATTTTCCTCACATGGCCCACTTAATGAAGACATGAGCTGACAAGTATTGCTTTGATCGTTGTATTCCTATCTATGTATCTGTACATCAATAATAATAATAATAATAATAATAATTGTGGTATTTGTTAAGCATTTACTCTGTGCCAGGCACTGCACTAAGCAATGGGTTGGATACAAGCAAGTTGGATTGGACACAGCCCCTGACCCACATGGAGCTCACAGTTCCAATCCCCATTTTACAGATGAGGAAACTGGGGCTCAGAGAAGTGAAGAGACTTGCTGAAGTTCACAAAACAAAGTGGCAAAGCCGGTCAGGTCTCTACTCTTTTCACTAGGCCGTACTGTTTCTCAAAGAAGTTAAGCGATTTTCCCAGTCACACAGCAGGCCAGTGGTAAAACTGGAACCAGAGTTTAGATGTCTTTACTTGATCAGCCAGTCCCTTTCTTGTTTTATATCCTCATGCCATGAAATAATTCACTTTCCCCTAAAACAAGCAACCTCCAAAGCATCTTTATGAATGAGTCTTAAAGGTGATTAAAATATAAAAACATGGTTTCTCTAAAAACGTTTCATTATCAAAACCTAATTATGTGCCTCAAGAATGTTTACCCAAATTTTAAATAATGAACTTTTAATATTTCCTCATGAAAGTGTCACTAAACATTTTTAATTAATAATCCTTCTCCAATTCAGTTTCATCTATCACTAAGAAATAGTTTAGAAAGTTAACAGTTTCTCACTGTTAATGAAATATGGGCTAGAATATATAGATTCTTATGATATATTTATAAAAATTTTATTCAGGGTGCATTTTTATGAGATAAAATGATGTGTTCATCATTTCTATAACCTTCACTGAAGAATGCACTACAGAATCCATCAGTGCCAGTCAACTTCATCATCATCATCATCATCAATCGTATTTATTGAGCGCTTACTATGTGCAGAGCACTGTACTAAGCGCTTGGGAAGTACAAATTGGCAACATATAGAGATAGTCCCTACCCAACAGTGGGCTCACAGTCTAAAAGGGGGAGACAGAGAACAAAACCAAACATACTAACAAAATAAAATAAATAGAATAGATATGTACAAATAAAATAAATAAATAAATAAATAAATAGAGTAAAAAAAAACTTATATATCTATCAATTTTTCATGACCATGTAATAAAAGATCATATTTTAATGCATTGTAAAAATGAAAAGAATGAACATTACTCTAGGAATCCTAACTCAAAATTTCTTGAATTGTATTTTTTCAATTCTCAAATTTAAAATTACATGAATGACTTTTGTGTTAGATAGGTAATAAGGAAAGTTGATTTTTTAGACACTTGTGTTCTGGCATTAAGTGAATCCTTCATTTAAAGTAAATTGTTTTTTGATAAGCGTTGTCAGAGGGGCACTCTCTTTTCTATTTCAGAACAAAGCCTCTTTCTTTTGAAAGGACTAATTGATACAGCCTAAAATGAATTCAAGGTTTATCATTTTGAGTAAACCATGTATGTAGCTGTATTTACTTGCCTTTTTAAAAAAACTCATAAAATAAAAACTTTGGAGAAATCTGTGAATAATTTCCAAAGGCAAAATAGATGGGGAAAAGATAAAACATAGGAAATTGAAACGTTAGGGTAAAAGATACAAACATGGATTTCATTTCAAAGAAAATCTTTACGGGGGCAAAAGTTTAATGTCAAACTGGTTTTATTTGGCATTAACTTCAGTACAGTGTTTTGCACTTAGGAGCTCAGCTACGACTATTGATTGATTGATTAGCTATACTTATTTATAGTGACTGGAGAGACATGCTTCCATTGATACTTGTTAAGCAATTAATGTTTACTTTTCCACAGTTGATTTTAATTCAGATAGTAGTGAACCTTATGATGAATTTTATTCAGCAGACTCTTTTGAAAAAGTTACCACGAAAAATATCTTCAAATCTTTCAGAGCATTGGTTACATTGATACAAAGAGTTTAAAAATAATTCTCCTAATTAAGGCAAGATTCGTATGGATTTATTTTATACAAGGCATTTCTGAAGTGACTTTTGTAATTTTTTAAATAATCTTTCCCCAACAATCAGGCATATGGTCCTTGATATGTTTTTGCCTCTCTCACTTACTTTTACTTTTTCTTCCATTCTACTCTGAAAAGTGCAAATGAAAGAAAATACATTACTGCCTTTGAACTTGAACTTGAACCTTATTGGGCACGACTCCAGGTTAAAATTAACTTTCTGACTTTTAAGGAATCTCTAGGGTCAAACACCTGCTCTAGTAGGGGATATTAGAATATCTTCCAAAAAAAAATACACTGAGGATTATACCTTACCTATTTAATGGTACACCCCTTTTTCCACACTAACAAAAATTCCAGCCCCTAATTTTCTTTGAACTTTATTTGAAGAAAGTTGAGTGTTGTGCTTCTTTTAAATACCTTTGAAAAGTTGCCAAAGATGGCATTTGCTTCAGAAAAAGTCTTCCTTTTCCTAAAAAGAAAAAAAAAAAAACCTTTTGTTTGCGTTTTGGTAATTGACAAAATGATTGCATGTGAAACATAATTCTTGCATAAAGCGAGCTGCTCACCACCAGGCTAATTACACATTTGGGAGGTAAGGGGAAGTCATCCAGAGCCTGCTCTTACTGAGCCAAGAACATAACGTTTAATGAAAGGAGAGCCGTAAAAGGTTCAGCTTGGATGCTTTCAAGTCCGACCAGGGCTTCTGGGAAATTGAATTTTGCCCCAGTGGACGGTTTGATTCCCTTTGGGCTGCAAAGCTGAGTTGTTTCCACTTACAAGCATGGGTTTAGGGCTCTGTTGCAATATAGATTTTGATTCAAGTTAATTACCTCAGCTGGAACTGACCAACACCTTGGGCTAACTTTGTGATTATCACCTCTCCTTCCCCTTTTAAAGCATCATTCCTTTAGCATCCCACAGTCAGAGCCTACAGACATGATTTCCCAACTTCTGTCATCTGAGGTCCTGCAGAGCGGATCTCCCTTTTCTCTCCCAAACCAATTCATCTGAGGCTCAGTTTGGGAAGGCCCTTGTTGGTTGACTCCAGCATATGGGGAAGCTGTCTGTCTTCCTTCCAACCCACACAGAGCCAGAAAAACCTTCCAGTCCAGTTCTGTAATAACCAGTTTCTCCATATCCAGAAAGTCTGAGGAAGAAGCTTTTGAAATTTGTTTCTTTGCTTCTGTGTACTCCTGTTGCATCATTATCATCAACATCTATTTATTAAGGGTCTATTGTACATGTAGCACAGGATGCAATGTATTAGGAAAAGAGGGGGAAAAATAATTGGAAGGGGCTGATAGAGAAATTGATTTAAGGAATTGAAATTGTCAACCCATAATTCAACCTCCTGATTTGACTAGAGTGGATTTTGGTGCCTTCAGTTCTGCCCTGGGACGTTGGCTCGATCCTGAAGCAGTTTCAGGGAGCACATTCCTCTCAGGCCCTCTCCGTCCCAGCTTAGAGAGTTATTTGGGGCCAGAGACCTATGCAGGTATCCAACAGAGAAATCCAATCCCTTGGAGGTGGCCACAGGCTGGAGCTAATACTCCCAAGACACCTCAGGATTTATCCGACCGCTCTTCTGATGCTGGAGGGGTTACAAGCAGTCCGGAAGTTCAAAGGCGCAGACTCTAAAGTCGCTTTTTTCCTGAGGAAAATATTTTGTGGCTGTAAATTACTTTATTTGAAGGAAGTGGTGAGAAGGCATCATCTATAACAGTGACAACAGTTCCAGAAAAACCAGTAGCAGATAGCAGACTAACAAGGTATCACTGAGTCCAATTCTTCCAGGGCCTCACACTATTCTCTGAGAATTAAGTGAGGCACGTTTCCTATCGTTAGGGAACTGGGTAGTGTTTCCCAACAGTGTTGATGCGGTAGATATAGTGATTCACCACACAGTCCCCAATGTGGCTAAGTGGAAAGAGCATGGGCTTTAGAATCAGAGGTCATGGGTTCAAATTCCAGCTCTGCCAATTGTCAGCTGTGTGACTTTGGGCAAGTCATTTAACTTCTCTGTGCCTCAGTGATGTCATCTGTAAAATGGGGATTAAGACTGTGAGCCCCTCATGGGAAAACCTGATCACCTTGTAACACCCCCCCCCCCCCACACCCGGATTTAGAACAGTGCTTTGCACATAGTAGGCACTTAATAAATGCCATTAATATTATTATTATTAAAATATTACTGTTCCTTCCAACTTTAAGCACTGGGAGAATTGAGGTCACTGTGTTTGAATTTCATGGTGTAAACTTTAGGGGGATAAATTATTAATTGGAAAGTTTGTTCCACATAGGAAAGAGAATCCAAAATTTCTAATGAAGACATAAAATCAAATTCCTTACAACTTTTTGATGTGCTGGGTACATTTTCTTTAGCTATTTGTTTCATTGTCCTTCTGGGTGAACTCTGACAGGGAGCCCTATATAGGACAGAGACTGTGTCCAACCTGATTATATTGTTCTGCCCTAGTACTTTGACCCATCAAAAGCACTTAGCAAAGTACCACAGTAAATAGTCAAAAACACTGGCTTTCAGATTGGTTAGGTAATGGTTAAGTAATTGCATTCTCATATTAAGCTCCTTCATACTTGTTCTTCTGTTACCTCCCAAGCAGCAAATAGTGGGGATTTGTGGGAATATTGGTTATCATCCAGTCAATCAATCAGTTGCATTTATAGAGCATTTACTGTGGGTAGAGCATTGTATCAAGCACTTGGAAGAGTACAGTAGATAAGTGGACACGATCCCTGCCCTCAAGCAGCACTTATTATGATGCATGATTCAGGTGTGCATTAACTAAACTAAATTTAATTGAATTATGGGTGTTTCTGGGCACCTGTATCTGATCGCACTCCACCCAGTTGAAGGGATTGATTTATGGGAAGCTCTTGAGCTGTGTCTTCTGAAGGGTTCCTTCAGACTGGATCTGTTTGATTGGAAGCTCTGCCATTCTTCTGATGCAGTGAAATCATAGTGGGTCACAGAGATTTATAAAGAGGCAGAGAAAGTTTCTGAAAAATAAAAATAAGTATCCTTCCCGTACCCATCCCTGCTGCCCCACCGCACTCATCTCTTCCTGCTAGTCACAAAGGAGGGGCAAAGAGAAGGTGGAAAGAGGGCCCTTGTGGTTGTTGGGGTATTGAGGGGGGCTCTAAGAGGTGGGGTCACCATGCCCCTCCACAGGGGCAGAGAGGAGGTGGAGGGGGGCTTCAGAAAGGGTTGGGTTGAGTGGGTGTGTGGGGACAGAGAGGCTGTTATGGGAGAGATGGGAATAGGCCTCACCACATGTCCCACCCCCCCTTTTTTAAATGATATTTGTTAAGCACTTACTATGTGCCAGGCACTGTACTAAGTACTGGAATAGATATAAGCAAATCACATTGGACACAGTCCATGTCCAGCATGGGGGCTCACAGTCTTAGTCACCATTTTACAGATGAGGTATCCGAGGTACAGGGAAGTAAAGTGACTTGCCAAGGTCACACAGCAGACAAGTGCAGGAGTCAGGATTAGAACCCAGATCCTTCTGACTCCCAAGCTCTTTCCACTAGGCCTTGCTGCTTCTTTTCCCCAGCTCCACCCCCTTGTCAGCGACTAGCAGGATTTAAACCACTTCTACAATGGATGAGACAATGTGATAATAGTAATAATAATAATAACATATTTTTAGCAATTATTATGTACCAAATACTGTACTAAGTGCTGAGGTAGACATAAAATAATCAGGTCCCATATGGGGCTCACAGGCTAAGTAGGAAGGAGAACAGTCATTGAAACCCCATTTTGGAGATAAGGGAACTGAGGCGCAGAGAAGCGAAGTGGCTTGCCCAAGATCACACAGCAGGTCCAAGACAGAGCCTGGATTAGCACTTAGTTTCTCTCACTCCCAGGCCCCATGCTCTTTCCATTAGGCCATGGCATCTTATCCGTTTATTTTAGGGGGCTTCACCAGATAAAGGGGTTGTAGTTGATAATGACAGTAATCCTTCAGGGAACCCTTGTTATGGAATCATTGTCTACAACACGTCTGATTAAATTATAGAGCAGATTGAAATAATGGGCAATACTAGACACAAGATGTTTTAAGTTGAAACTAATGGAACTCATGCTTCTAAATTCACATCTGTTTCAACTGTACAGCCCATCAGTTTTGATTTTACATTGCCAGCTTCTTTTACTAAGGGCTTAGGACAGTGTTCTGCACCCAGTAAGTGCTCAGGAAATACCATTTATTTATTGATTGATTGATTGATGGGCATTAGCTTCAGAGGCATGAGCAGGATGAGGGTGTTGTTGGGGAGGATAAAGGTGGGAACGGAATGAAGGAGAAGGGTGGATCAGTACAGGGAGGGGAAGGTGAACGGGAGCCCCAGAGAAATAGAGAAACAATTTTCAAATCCAGGGTTGTGGGGAGGGAAAATTTTAAAAAGTACATTGTAGAGGGAAGAGGAGAGCCCAGAAGGTGGGGAAGAGGGAGATGTTACCCTATCACCATGGGTATATCCATTTAGCTCCATTCAGGGCTGTGGGTCAGCCCCTTTGTGGTGCAATCTCCGACTGCATATAAGAACATTAATGTAGCCATATTACGCATCCATAATTAGATGAATAAACAATTCGGAATCAATTTTAGTCAAAATAGGTTCTCTGATCTTGTTCAGGAACCGGGCGTCGCTCCCTTCCCCTTTAACAGTATGACTTTTGGGAGTCTCTTTTGAAGGTCCTGAAGTCCAGGAGTGCCCTACACCAAGCTATCCTCTTGGCAGTTTGACCAGAGAGAACCCAGATCCTCTGAGCGGAATTCTCTGCCTGCCTCCCAGAGGCAGAGCTGTCTCTGTGTTTATGAAGTTTATGCACAGTTAAGCTATGTTGCTGATTGATCCTGCACAGTTTTCCCTCCCCGGTGTTCTCCCGGAGTGGAAGGGAGAATTCCAGGATGGGGTGTAAGAGACTCCCGTCTCATCCGTTTCTGGGAACACCCATTGCGACTTTAACTTGAAGAGCAAAGCCCAAGTAAAATAAAACATTTTCCTGATGTTGACAAATGCAGCTCTTAGGGTTCATTTTCCATTTGTGTTCTTTCTCAAACTATACTGGAAAATTTCCAGTTAAATCTTAGGACTGGGTTTACGCATTAAGTGTTGTTTGCACAGACCAAACGACCTGTTCCACGGACCTATAATACAGAGCATTTTGATGGGCACTTTTCAGAATGCAGAAAAGACATTCCCTGCCCTCTGGGAGCAATTGTACAAAACCATATTAGACCAACGATCCTGTCTTTGCCAATTGGATTGTGTTTGGCGCTCCAAGAGTAGGAAGCATTTAATCTTCTTTCCATCATTCACTGTGTTTATCTGTATTCTTTCTGACAGAAAGGAGAGCCTGACTGCTGGGCTCTTTCTCTGGAGGCAACTGAACAGCTGACCTTTGAGGTCCCTCTGAATGACTCAGGTTCCGCTGGGCTCGGAGTGAGCTTGAAAGGGAACAAATCCCGAGAGACAGGGGCCGACTTGGGAATCTTCATCAAATCCATCATCCACGGAGGTGCTGCTTTTAAGGTACAGGGGAGCAGTATGGGAATGAGAATCAGGAGAATCAGAGTTAGACTGGCGATTGTTGGCTACAGATTTGGTAAGCACCTAGGACAATTAGGCCACCACCTCCTCCCATCTGCTGGTTGCCAAACCAGCTCACTTGACTGTTCTGAGCTACAGTCATTTTGTTTTAATCAGTTAATGATGGTATTTGTTAAGCTCTTACTGTGTGCCAACCCCTGTTTTAAGTGCTGGGGTAGATACAAGGTAATCAGGTTGTCCCACGTGGGGCTCACAGTCTTAATCCCCATTTTACAGATAAGGTAACTGAGGCACAGAGATGTTAAGTGACTTGCCCAAAGTCACACAGCTGATAAGTGGCAGAGCTGGGATTAGAACCCACGACCTCTGACTCCCAAGCCCATGCTCTTTCCACTAAGCCATGCTGCTTCTAATTATGGTGTTTGTTAAGCACTTACTATGTGCCAAACACTGTTCTAAGAGCTGGTAGATACAAGGTAATCAGGTTGTCCCACATGGGGCTCACAGTCTTAATCCCCATTT
Organism: Tachyglossus aculeatus; assembly: GCF_015852505.1. NCBI lineage: Eukaryota > Metazoa > Chordata > Mammalia > Monotremata > Tachyglossidae > Tachyglossus > Tachyglossus aculeatus. The sequence continues at coordinate 10,384,502 of NC_052072.1, forward strand.
TACAGATGAGGGAACTGAGGAACAGAGAAGTTAAGTGGCTTGACCAAGGTCACACAGCAGACAAATGGCAGAACCGGGATTAGAACCCATGTTGTCTGACTCCCAAGCCCGTGCTCTTTCCACTAAGCCATGCTGTTTCTCTTAATCATTCAATCAGTACTGCTTTTTGAGCAGTCTCTGTGTGCAAAAAGCACTGAACCAAGTGCTTGGAAGAGTATAAAAGGATTGGAGGTATGATCCTTGCCCACAAGGAGTTTACAGTCTAATAGGGGAGACAGTCAAAAAATAATTTATAAATCAGAGGAGGAATGGCCATGCTTTTACTTACAGACCACAGCTTTAAAAAAAAAAAAACAATGTACAAGACAAGATAGCGTATTTGGCATCCTTTCCTGAGTGGTTTTCACACTCCTCATTCCTCTGCTTTCCTAGGGTGGCAAAGCTGAAACTCAAAACAAATAAGCAAAAACCATCTCCAAAACACATCATGGGTTTGTGCTTGGAAAAACAGTACACCAGAGCTGACAGATGATAGCGCTTGCCTTGTAAATTTGGTTTTTAACTTGAAGCAGTCCATAATGGTGAAAGGAAAAATTTACCTATCATTTGGGAAAGTTCTGTTGTATAAAAGCTTCTAACAATTGTGTGGGCAATTCATGTTATTCTTGGGGTGAAAACTCCTAGCTATTTTTTTGTTTGTTTTTAACCTGTTACTGGATATCAGTCCTTTCTAATTGTTAATGTGGATGACTTCTGCTTCCAGTATTTATTTCAGGTAAAATGAAAGAAATGACTTTCTCAAAATTCAAAGCAAAACCTTGACCTTTTGGTATCCTGTGGTTTTACTGCCAGGAGATGTGTGTATATATACATATATGTGTGTGTGTGTATGTGTGTGTGTGTGTGTGTGTGTGTGTACACGTATGTGTGTACGTGTGTGTGTGTGTGTGTTTGTGTGTGTATTTCTTTTTCATCTCACCAAATCTTAACAATTTCTGTTTCCTACAGAAGGATTTCAGGTGCTAGTCATGTAAGTTTCTTTACTGATGGTGACCTACTAAGTCAGATCACTCACACCAATAAAAACTACAAGAGAACATATTTATAGCTGATGTTAAATGGTGCATGGCACCAATTAAGACTCTTGCGTTTTTATATGTGATCGGTACCTAGATACCTCTGTCTTTCTAACAGGCTCAGGGCAGGAACGATTGTGTGGCTCCTCTTCCTTTCCCTCAGAAATATTGTATTGCTTTTTAGAACATTGCCACCTTTTCTACTGTCAGGATTATATGGTACAGCAGTCTGAAAACATGTTTTGTAGGGGATCCAATGAAGCTGATGACGGCCTCCCCTTGGGCAAAGGGGAGTGGGAACATCAGTCCCAAGTTTGATTGCAAGTCACCAAATAACCTCTCCATAGGCCCCCACTATTCCTCAAGGCCCCTTACATCCTTAATTGGACCCTAAGGCACTTTGCCCTTTGGGGAAGGTGGGTTTTGCAGAGGAGCAAGGGGAAAGCACTCTGAAAATGTAAGACCCAAATCTTCTTGTGGAGGCTCTACCTGATTTTCCCCAGTGGGCCTGACTCACTGTAAACAGCTGTTGTCATTGAGAGCCTTTTTGTACACTTATCTATTAGACTTCTCTTTCGTCTCCCTTTCAGATAAATATATTTGCTTCACCCACATCTCACTCTCCATTAGAAAAACAGCATTATGCCTTTCAAGGAGTGGTTGCCTGATGAGCTAGATGACAACTTTCTGGGATATCCCCAAACAATATACATTTCACTCATCTATTTGAACCAGTATCTACTGGCCCAGGAAATGAAGCAAATTCTCCACCAGTCCTGGGCCTTCTTGTGGTGGATGAAAATGTTATATTTCTGCTCTAACCTCATGAAATGTGGAACTCATTTCCCACCATTAGCTAACTTTCAAAGAATTATTTTCAGGTTTATCTCCCAAAGCAGTGTCAGTAAATGCTTACTAGCAAAAACATTTTTCAATAGTCATTTGGTTTCTACTTCTGTTTATAACAGCAGTGTTAAAAGTTCTGTCTTGTCCATTAGTTGTTTATGTTGAGCGGTAGACAGACATCCTGGGAATTTTTGCCTGTGTAGTGTGTTAGAATTGTTTCCACAACCAAAAAATGTAGGGATTTCAGCGTATGCATTTCTTTTCTGTGAACTGAGGGTCTTTTGTGAAACTGTGACCGGAATGAAATTGTGAAGTTCATAACCCTTTCAGTAAAAGGATGATTTTGCAATATCTCACTTCTGTGGTTGGAATTTAAACCCAATCTGTTCTGTGTCGCCGTTAGACAATGCATTTTGAAAAACAGCTTCCTTCCCCAAAAGCCCACACAATCACAGTTTTTCTTCAGAAAAGCCTGAATGCAGAGGTTGATGATCAGAGAGAAATCTTTGGATCACTTCTCACCCATTCTGAATGCTGAAAAGCATGGATTTTTTTCTCCTTTGCCTTAGATGCAATCCTGTGAATTGAATATTTATTTATGGAAATTTTAGTTTTATATTGTCCAAATGTATTTGGTATGGATTGGAGTTTAGTGACTTTTTTTCCCTGCCTCAAGCTCTTGTGTATAAGACAAAGGCTAATATATGTACAAAATTCAGTTTCCAGAAAGTAGTGAAAACAAACCAGATTTGGTTAGAATTTTCTACAGTGTGTCTGGATGGAAGATCTAAAGAACAACCAGAAATCCTCTATAATTTTTGTCATTTTAAAGACACTGATTTTCTGCTTGAAAAATGACCCAAATTTGAAGTTTGTAGAAAATGGAGGTAATCATCACATATAATTTAAAGGAATGAAAATGAAAAAGGACTAACTTTTTCAGTAATAAAAAGAGCCAATAGCAAGTTTCATAAATACCATTTTATCCCTCGCACCGTGCCTCGATCTCACCTGTCTCACCACCGATGCCTGGCTCACATCCTACTTCTAGGCTGGGACACCCTCCCTCCTCAAATCTGACACACAGTTACTCTCCCTCACCTCTTCAAAGCCTTGTTGAAGGCACTTCTCCTCCAAGAGGAGCACGCATTTCCCAACTCCTCAGAAATCTCCAATGGTTACCCATTCCTCGCCGCATCAAGCAGAAACTCCTGACCGTTGGCTGTAAGGCATTCTGTCAGCTCTCTCCCCCCTATTCATCCTTACTCTTCTCCCATATTACTCCAATCTGTTTATTTGGTTCCCCTCAGGCGAACCTATTTGCTGTTCGCTATTCTTGTCTCTTTCACAGGCCACCTCTTGCTCATGCTCTTCCTTCAACCTGGAACTTCTTCACCTTCAAATCCACTGCTCTTCTCAACTTCCAGGCCCTTCTGAAATCACACCTCCTCCAGGAATCTTTCCCTGATTAATTTCTCATCTCCCCACTCTATTTTCCCAACAATTCTACTTCTGTATCATCCCCGTACTAAGGCACTCACACTCCTCCACAGCAGTTCCATACGTTCCTATTGCTTCCCCCTACTTGTAATTTATTTTAGCATCTGTCTCCCCACCAGATTGCCAAGATCCTTGAGGTTAGGGATGGTGTCCACTAATTTTACTATACTCTCCCAAGTGCTCAGTACAGAGTAAGCACCCAATAAATACTGTTGATTGATGAATTGTTAATGGCTCTTCAAAGAGTTCAGTGGTTCCCTCTATTGTGGCTAAGCCACTACACCTTTGTCCCAGATTGAGCCCCCTTTTTCCTCTCCTCCTCCCCATTCCCCCCCCGCCCTACCTCCTTCCCCTTCCTACAGCACCTGTACATATGTTTGTACAGATTTATCACTCTATTTATTTTACTTGTACATATTTACTATTCTATTTATTTTCTTAATGATGTGCATCTAGCTTTATTTCTATTTATTCTGATGACTTGACACCTGTCCACGTTTTGTTTTGTTGTCTGTCTCCCCCTTCTAGACTGTGAGCCTGTTGTTGGGTAGGGACCATCTCTATATGTTGCCAACTTGTACTTCCCAAGTGTTCAGTACAGTGCTCTGCACACAGTAAGTGCTCAATAAATATGATTGAATGAATGTGGCTCCATTTAGCTGGAAAATTAGTGGTTGTTAGTAGCCACAGAAGTCTCTGTCAATCTGACTTTTTGTCTGTCTTCATCTCTGTCTCTCTCACTCTTTTTTTTCCTCTCCTTCCGTGTCTCTTTCTTCCTCTTTTTCTCTTTCTTCCACTTGTACCTGGGATCATCAGATGCAATTTATCAGGCTTTTTAAGGTCTTATTTTCCACATTCTGTAATAATAATAATAATAATAATGGCATTTATTAAGCGCTTACTATGTGCAAAGCACTGTTCTAAGCACTGGGGAGGTTACAAGGTGATCAGGTTGTCCCTCCAGGGGCTCACAGTCTTAATCTCCATTTTACAGATCAGCTAACTGAGGCCCAGAGAAGTTAAGTGACTTGCCCAAAGTCACACAGCTGACAAGTGGTGGAGCCAGGGTTTGAACCCATGACCTCTGACTCCTAAGCCCGTGCTCTTTCCGCTGAGCCACGCTGTATTCTCAGGCCACTCTTCTGTTTCTCACAGAGGTCCCAAAGCCAGATCCAAACATGTAATCGTAAATCATAAGACAGGAGGGACTTTGTGAAGGGCTCAAAAGCAGAACTTAGTCACGAAGTTAGGAAAATTTCACAATGGCACCAAATAAGAGTGTTACCCTTTTATTAAAAAAAAAAAAACTATTAGCTAAAGCATGTGAAAAGTTATTAGCACATCTGTTATGCCAAACTGTTTTTGCAAATTTCCTTTCCAAAAATTTGACTTCTCTTTCCTACTATAACCCAGCCCACACACTTAGTTCCTCTGCTGCAAACCTACTCACTGAACCTCCAACTTGTCTATCTCACTGCTGACCTCTCACATATGTCCTGCCTCTGGCCTGGAATACTCCCACTCTTGATTGTTCAGCTTCAAGGCTGTCCATCACCTCACCCCCTCCTACCTCACCTCCCTTCTTTCCTTCTCCAGCCCAGCCCGCACCCTCCACTCCTCTGCCGCTAATCTCCTCACCGTGCCTCATTCTCGCCTGTCCCACCATCGACCCCCGGCCCACGTCATCCCCCGGGCCTGGAATGCCCTCCCTCTGCCCATCCGCCAAGCTAGCTCTCTTCCTCCCTTCAAGGCCCTACTGAGAGCTCACCTCCTCCAGGAGGCCTTCCCACACTGAGCCCCCTCCTTCCTCTCCCCCTCCTCCCCCTCCCCATCCCCCCGCCTTACCCTCCTTCCCCTTCCCACAGCACCTATATATATGTTTGTACATATTTATTACTCTATTTTACTTGTACATATTTATTCTATTTATTTCATTTTGTTAATATGTTTTGTTTTGTTGTCTGTCTCCCACTTCTAGACTGTGAGCCCACTGTTGGGTAGGGACCAGCTCTATATGTTGCCAACTTGTACTCCCCAAGCGCTTAGTACAGTGCTCTGCACACAGTAAGCACTCAATAAATACGATTGAATGAATGAATGAATGAATAATAATAATGATGGTATTTGTTAAGCACTTACTATGTGCCAAACACTGTTTTAAGCACTGAGGTAGATACAGGTTAGTCAGACTGTCCCACGTGGGGCTCCCATTTTTTAACCCCCATTTTACAGGTGAGGTAACTTAGGCACAAACAAGTTAAGTGGCTTGCCGAAAGTCACACAGCAGACAAGTGGTGAAGCTGGGATTAGAACCCACGTCCTCTGACTCCCAAGCCTGTGCTCTTTCCACTAAGCCACGCTGCTTCTCTCGACTGTTAGCTCATAGTGGGCAGGAAACACACCTACCAACTCTGTTATATTCTCCCAAGCACTAAGTAGAGTGTTCTCCACACAGTAAGTGCTCTATAAGTAGGATTGATTGATGGATTGATTTCATGGCTGTTAGGTGATCACTCTCCCCACCTTTAAAGCTTTATTAAAAGCACATCTCCTCCAAGAGGCCTGCCCCGACTAAGTCATCATTTTCATTTCCCCTTCCTCCATTCCCTTTTACATCACCCTTGTACTTGAATTTACACCCTTTATTCGCCCCTCCCTTAGCTCCAGAGCAATTATGTACATATCCATAGTTTATATTATTTATTTACATTTATGTCTTTCTCCTTGTGTAAGCTCTTGTTTAGGGCATGGAACTTGTCTAGCAACTCTGTTGTATTCTCCCTAGGGCTTAGTACAATGTTCAGCACTTTTCATTTATTCATTCTCAGTCGTTCTGGCCATTCATTCTCAGTCTCCGGCCGTTCATTCTCAGTCTCTTTTGTGGGCTCCTCCTCCCCCTCCCATCCCCTTACTGTAGGGGTTCCTCAAGGATCAGTTCTCGGTCACCTTCTGTTCTCTATCTACACTCACCTCCTTGGTGAACTCATTCGCTCCCATGGCTTCAGCTATCATCTCTACACTGATGACACCCAAATCTACATCTCTGCCCCTGCTCCCTTCAGGTTCGTGTCTCCTCCTGCCTTCAAGACATCTCCACCTGGATGTCTGCCCGCCATCTAAAACTCAATATGTCCAAGACTGAACTCCTTATCTTCCCTCCCAAACCCTGCCCTCTCCCTGACTTTCCCATCAATGTTGACGGCACTACCATCCTTCCCGTCTCACAAGCCCGCAACCTTGGTGTCATCTTTGACTCTGCTCTCTCGTTAACCCCTCATATCCAATCCGTCACCAAAACCTGCCGGTCTCACCTCCGCAACATCGCCAAGATCCGCCCTTTCCTCTCCATCCAAACCACTACCCTACTGGTTCAATCTCTCATCCTATCCCGACTGGATTACTGCATCAGCCTCCTCTCTGATCTCTCATTCTCCTGCCTCTCTCCACTTCAATCTATACTTCACGCTGCTGCCCGGATCATCTTTATGCAGAAACGCTCTGGGCATGTTACTCCCCTCCTCAAAAATCTCCAGTGGCTACCAATCAACCTACGCATTAGGCAAAAACTCCTCACTCTCGGCTTCAAGGCTGTCCATCACCTTGCCCCCTCCTAGCTCACCTCCCTTCTTTCCTTCTATAGTGCAGCCTACACCCTCAGCTCCTCTGCCCCCGCTAACCTCCTCACTGTGCCTCATTCTCACCTGTCCCGCTGTCGACGCCCAGCCCACGTCCTCCCCCTGGCCTGGAATGCCCTCCCTCCGCACATCCGCCAAGCTAGCTCTCTTCCTCCCTTCAAAGCCCTACTGAGAGCTCACCTCCTCCAGTAGGCCTTCCCAGACTGACCCCCCATTCCTCTCCCCCTCCCCATCCCCCTGCACTACCTCCTTCCCCTCCCTGCAGCACCTGTCTATATGTTTGTACAGATTTATTACACTATTTATTTTACTTGTACATATTTACTATTCTATTTATTTTATTTTGTTAATATGTTTTGTTTGTTGTCTATCTCCCCCTTCTAGACTGTGAGCCCGCTGTTGGATAGGGACCAGCTCTATATGTTGCCAACTTGTACTTCCCAAGTGCTTAGTACAGTGCTCTGCACACAGTAAGCGCTCAATAAATAAATTCAGTCATATTTATTGAGCGCTTACTGTGTTCATAGCACTGTACTAAGCACTTGGAAAGTAAAATTCAGCAACAGGTAGAGACAATCCCTACCTAACAATGGGCTCACAGTCTAGAAAGTAAAATTCAGCAACAGATAGAGACAATCCCTACCCAGCAATGGGCTCACAGTCTAGAAGGGGGGATACAGACAACAAAACAAGTAAACAGGCATCAATATAAATAAATAGAAATTTAGATATATACACATCATTAATAAAATAAATAGAATAATACATATAATAAAATATAAATATAATAAAAAATAAAACTATAATGTAAATAATAAATATCTATACAAGTGCTGTGGCAGGGAAGGGAGGTAGAGCAGAGGGACAGAGTCAAGGCGATGAGGAGGGGAGGAGGAGCAGAAGAAAAGGGGGGCTCAATCTGGGAAGGCTTACTGGAGGAGGAGGAGGAGCACACAGTAAGTGCTGGTCGATTGATGGATTGATATTATTCCGTGCAATCAAGATGATTTTTGAATGGCTTAAGGTGGCATAGGTTTTTTTCATCAGTGACAACAGTTGAATTCAGTGTCATTTAACTTTTTTATTGCAAATGTTTTCCTTTTTTATGTTTTTTATTGCATATAAATACAGATACATATTTCTTTTGACATTTGGCCTTAATGTAGGAAAAGGGAGAAAAGTCCTCTCAAGTAAACTGTGAAGTATAAAGATAATGGATATAACAATAATGATGGTTTGCACTGCTCCTCTTCCCCCTTCTTCTTTGGACTAATTGGACTGTGAGAAAACCACAGGAGAGCACGCTCATCGTGTTCTTCCTTATCCTTGCCAGGTGGTATAGAATGTCATCCTCAAGCCCTCGCAAGCTCAGCGTACGACATAACGGCCCTGAATCCGAACACAGACTTGGCCAAAATCTAGCGCGGCATTCTTGGCCGGGGATGCCAGAATTGGGGCCAGAGACCACCTGTGTCCGCCTGCTTCCTTATGCCACTATTTAAGGGGAAGGAGGGAAGCCATATAGTTATCAGCCATGCAGGCCAACTCTACGAGAGATGTTCTGTATTCAAGCTGAGCAACAGCCTCACTCAGTCCTAGAAACTAGGAAGGAGGCAGAAGGAGAGGGTGTCATCCTCCAATGCCACAATAGCATGTAGACTGTACCGTAACAGATATATAAAGGCAAGATTGGCTAATTACCAATATTTTGGATTTAACAAAACTCCTCAATCTTCTTCCTTTTTTTAATCGTATGTTTTAAGTGCTTACTATGTGCTGGCCGCTGTTCTAGGCACCGGGATGGATATAAGTTAATCAGGTTAGAGGTCATCCCTGTCCCACATGGGGCTCACAGTCTTAATCCCCCATTTATACATGAGGGAATGAAGCACAGAGAAGTTCATTCATTCATCATTCATTCAGAGAAGCAGCGTGGCTCAGTGGAAAGAGCCCGGGTTTTGGAGTCAGAAGTCATGGGTTTGAATCCTGGCTCTGCCACTTGTCAGCTGTGTGACTTTGGGCAAGTCACTTCACTTCTCTGGGCCTCAGTTCCCTCATCTGGAAAATGGGGATTAAGTCTATGAGCCCCACGTGGGACAACTTGATTACCTTGTATCTACCCCGGAGCTTAGAACAGGGCTTTGCATATAGTAAGCGCTTAATAAATGCCATCAGCATTATTATTATTATTCATTCAGTTGTATTTATTGAGCACGTACTGTGGGAGAATACAGTATAAAATAAACAGACACATTGCCTGCCAATGAATGAATGAGACGAGGGAACAGAGGCGCAGAGAAGTGAAGTGACTTGATCAGGCTCACGCAGCAGACAAGTGGCAGAACCGGAATTAGATCCCAGGTCCTTCTGACTCCGAGGCCTCTGCTGTATCCACTAGGCCACACTGCTTCTCATCTGCTGGATTCCTCATACGTACCTGCCTTTCGCTCCTGGTTCACCCATTTCCTGCAGCCTGCAGTTGCACAATAGGGGTGTGATTCGCATAAGAGAAGCAGCGTGGCTCAGTGGAAAGAGCACGGGCTTTGGAGTCAGAGGTCATGGGTTCAAATCCCGGCTCCGACAGTTGTCAGCTGGGTGACTTTGGGCAAGTCACTTAACTTCTCTGTGCCTCAGTGACCTCGTCTGTAAAATGGGGATTAAGACTGTGAGCCCCCCGGGGGACAACGTGATCACCTTGTAACCTCCCCAGCGTTTAGAACAGTGCTTTGCACATAGTAAGCGCTTCATAAATGCCATCATGATCATGATGATGATGAAGAGGCATTTGTTTGGTTGACAGATGCTTGTGGGAAATCTATTGGATGTACCAATCCCTAGTAGGAATTCTGACCCAGTGTGGAGCCACATGCCCTGCGAATGACATCTGCCAGTATTCTGACACAATCTGACACCAGCCTGGCATCTGTCCCCTGGTCTGCAAACTGCACGTCACAGACACTGTCTCCCAATCCCACAGCAGGAGATTCATTGATTCAGTCATATTTACTGAGCACTTACTGTGTGCAGATCACTTTACTCAGTTGTTGGGAGAGTTCAGTATAACAATAAACAGAGACATTCCCTGGCTCACAACTAGCTCACAGTCTAGAGGGGGGTGACAGTGCTCTGCACACAGTAAGCGCTCAATAAATACGATTGAATGAATGAATGAGACAGACATTAATATAAATAACCGGTCTCCCACCGCAGGCGTCAGCTCCAGAAGAAGGGCCTGGGTGGCTTCTGCCCCCTGCCCTGGCCTTGGGGGTCAGCTCTGGAGGAAGGGCGTGGGCAGCCTCTACCCCTGCCTCCGTCACGTGGGTCAGTTCCAGAGGAAGAGCCTGGGAAAAAAATCTTGTAATCAGGTGCTTGGAAGCCGGGATCCTGCAGTGGGGCAGAGAGGCAGCTCTGGGAGAGGTATGAAGGACATAATCGAAAGAAGAGCTGCTCCCTTTAATTATTCAATTGTATTTATTGAGTGCTTACTGTGTGCAGAGCACTATACTAAGCACTTGGGAGAGTACAGTAAAACAATAAATGAACACATTCTCTGCCCATGATGAGCTTAATTAATCACTAAATAATTGAAAAGGAGAGGAGCAAAATTTAAGTATCCTTAAGTTCTCCTCCCTGCCCAACATTCTTCCTCCCACCCTACCTTCAGTTGACTACGGGGTCGCCCCCAGATCTGCACACCCAACACAGAGAGAGGTCTAGTAGTTGGCCTGGGTCCCTTCCTCCAGAGCTGATCCCTACCGTAGTGGGAGGAGGCGGAGGTCGCCCAGGATCCTTCTCCAGAGCTGATCCCCATGGCGGGGCAAAGGTCAGAGGCCACCCAGGGGCCTTCTCTGGAGCTGATCCCCACAACGGAGAGAGGCAGTCCAGGGTCCTCCACCAGAGCTGATCCTTGCAGCGGGAATAGGGAGTACGGGGCAGAGGCCACCCGGGATCCTCCTCCAAGAGGGTTGAGAGTCAGCACCACAACTCTCTGACAGGAAGACAAGATGAGGGGTGGGGCAGGGTCACAGAACATCCTGCCTGCCTCCCTCTTCCCCGGCGCGGCCCCCTGATCACGAGATCAGGTGACTTTGTAATTTCAACTATGAAGACAATCGGTTAAGAACCCATGTATACCACTCGTTTACCAGATTATCTTAAAGGATTTTGCCTGTTTAATGTGTCGTGGTGCAAAATTCTCCAATCAGTTGTGGAACTCTGCCAGATTCTCCCAAATGAATCAGCTTCTGTTCCCTTCTTCTCCCACCTCCAACCATTCTTTCCATTCTCATGCCTTTCTATCCACCTGGAACTCCTCTTCCTTCTTCCCCATCCAGCTTCATCAACCCATGCCCCATCCCTCTTTCAAAATCCTTCCATAAAGCACCTCTTCTGCAGGTGATCCCTGACTATTCATTCCACCATCTTTTTCAGATTTCCCCTGCAACCAGCTCAGACCTTTTCTATTGTATTATATTTTGCTTTATCCATGTTTACTTGCTCTTTTTAGCAGTGCTTACATGCGCTGAAACTAGAATGCATTCAGAGTATGACAGCTTTTCTTTCCCAACAGACAATACATTCCTCAAGGGAAAGGGATTTGTGTTTAATTTCTTCTAGAAATTCTCTAACCACCTGGTGCAGTGCTTATGCACATACACAGAACCTCAGACAGACAGACAGACACACACACACAATACACCCAGTTCTTTTATAATGTATTCTTCATATTGTCTTGTAATATCAGTATTTTCCCCTAGTCTGAAGAGGTAACCCACCCAGTTTCTGATCACTGTATGCTGGATTTCAAACATATCTACCTTCTGCCGCTGTCTCACTGTTGTCCACTGCTGTGAGGCCTTGCTTCCTCATCTCTTCAAATAATTTCTTCTGCTTTGTTTATAGTTTATAGTTGTCCATTTCAGCTCATCATAGAGCAGCTCGTTGGGTATCCTGCTGTCACTGTATCCCCCTGCATTTCCCGCCCAGCAAAAGCATGGTGCGACAAGCATCACTTCGATGCTGGTGGACTGACTCATTCTGGGAGCTCATTGTTTGTGATCCTGTCTTCCCACCTTGTAGTGGTGTCAGTAGAAATGTTTCAGCAGTTGGAAGTGGCATCTGTCAAAGACATGGCTGTCACAGTTCTTGATGCTCAATAAATACCTTTGACGATAAATTTATATTGTATATTTATGCATTATATACCATGTAACAATTGATAGCAGTAAAAGAAAATGAAATGTAATGTATCAATCAGAAAATAGAAGTTATTAGTACAGTGCTCTGCACACAGTAAGCGCTCAATAAATACGATTGATTGATTGATTGACAGGGCTGGCACCGAGAGTGGTGCGGAAACCCCCAGGGGCTGGGCCGGGGACCCTAAATGCGGAGCAGACTGTTCTGAGCCCTAAATCTCTAGGTAACATTTCAATACCACATATAAATGCCACATTCAGCTGTGCAATCTGGGAAGTTTTATGGTCTTTAAAATATTCACTAACTGCCGAGGTAAGAGAGAAATTTGTCAATGAATGGGGTAAAGGGTAGTAAAGCTACCAGCCTTCTAGACTGTAAATTCATTGTGGGCAGGGAATGTGTCTGTTATATTGTTATATTGTACTCTCCCAAGTGCTTAGCGAAGTGCTGGGCACACAGTAACTACTCAAAAAGTACAATTGACTGACTTTCTTATCTGCTATGTATGTGCAGCCATCAATGCACATAGTCTGGTAGACTGTTAAAATTTTTGTGGGCAGGGATCAGATCTCCTGTATCTGTGTACTCTTCCAAGTGTTTAGTGCAGTGCTCTGAGCACAGTAGATGTTCAATTACTACTATTGATTGACCTCTACACAGCTTGAGTGTACTTATTGTATTTTCCTAGGACTTTCAAAAGTTCTTTCAATAATCTATTGATTATTTAAATATCAGCGTTTATTATTTAAAAACATTATCATTTAAATATATTTATTTAAATTTAAATTTATTATTGAAATATAGTATTTAAATTATTTAAATATCAGTAGTTTTAAATGAGTGTCTATTGTGTTCAGAGCATGGCTTAGTGGGTAGAACACAGGCCTAGGAGTCAGAAGGTCATGGGTTCTAATCCCAGCTCTGCCACTTGTTTGCTTTGTGACCTTGGGCAAGTCACTTAACTTCTCTGTTAGGCGCTTAGTACAGTGCTCTGCACACAGTAAGCGCTCAATAAATACGATTGATTGATTCTCTGTGCCTCAGTACCTCATCTGTAAAATGGGGATTGAGACTGTAAGCCCTGTGTGGGACAAGGGACTGTATCCAACCTGATTTGCCTGTATCGACCCCAGCGCTTAGTACAGTGCCTGGCACATAGTAAGCGCCTAGCAAATACCACAAGAAAAAAAAGAGTTCAGCAGAATTGGTGGACATGATCCCTGCTCTCAAGAAGAGGGAGGCAGACACTAAACTACATTTTAAGAAGGAAGGATGAAGGAAACAGAAATATGTTCATGAGTTAAAGCAAAAGTTCCCTAAGAAATTGGAAGCACTTAAATGTGTAGGTGAGTCTTCAGTGCTCATCATGCCTGGCCTGGGTTAGGGGAGTATAAAAAGAAGATATTATAAATTAATCAGAAGAGCTAAAAGCAAGTCTACAGGAGATATGTTAACAATGAAACCATGAGAGGATATGAGACAGTGTAAAATTCACGGAAATGCTTGGAGAGTCTTTGTAAAGTCTCACAAATCATTCTTCCTTTGAACTGCCACTTAAAAAAAAACAAAACAGAATTCCATTCATTTTTGTTGGTTTGTTGTTGGGAATGCAAATTATCTGCTCTGCTTATCAGAGAGTGGTCTGCAGTAATAAAACATCTTGTTAATTCTGGGCAGAGATGGGTAAATCATGCAGTATATTTGTGAAACAATACAAACATAGGTCCTCTTCAATTGACAGATATTTTCTTGGCTTCAAGAAGAGGCCATACTTACCTGAACTCTCAGCTGAGGCTTTGTGACTTCTCCCCTGCCCCCCCCGCCCCCACCAACCCTTTTTTTTTTACCCTTCCTTTTTTCAGTTTATAGGCTCCATTCTCTGATCTTAATTCTTCACCATTTCACTCTGTATCCCATCTCACTCTTTTTTTTTACTCTTGTTACTACCCTGTTGTAGTTACTCCAGGGCACTGGTTACCTTTACCATCATATCTCCTATTGACATCTATGTTCTATTGCTCCGGAAGCTACCAGATTTTAATGAAAAAGTACACCAATGCCAAGATTTCCGGATACCACTGTCGGCTATTTAATGAACTTCCTTGTGCAAAATCAATTAGTGAGCTAGATGGCTGGGTTTGAAAATGACAGTAACATAAAAACCACTGGAAACAGCTTTTTAAATATATAGATTATATTTATATACTTTTAAATCACTCTAAAGCAAAGGCTATATAAACAATTTTGATGAGTGCCTTCTGAAGACTACATAATGGGCTCTTGATTTCTTCAAGTTCATTTTAAACAGAAACTAAATTGTTTCCTCTTCCATCTTCCCTCCATTCTCTACTCACTGACTGCTCTATTGCCCACTTATGTTGTTCAAATGTGATTCTTTTCTGTAAGAATTCCAGCACCACAATGCTACACCTGCCCTGCACTATCATTTTGAAGACTGTCCCCTCTAAATGTACAGGTTATGCCTAGGTATTTACTGTAAATGGAATGCTTCAGAAGGAACTGTAGAGTGCTGGCCCTCAGACACATGAAAAACCCAGAATTTACTTGGTAAAGAAAAAAATGCAATAAAGCAGCATGGCCTAGTGGGTAGAGCATGAGCCCGGGTGGCAGAAGACCTGGATTCCATTCCCAGATCTGTCATTTGTCTGCTGTGTGACCTTGGGTGAGTCACTTAACTTCTCTGTACCTCAGTTACCTCAACTGTAAAATGGGGACTAAGACGATGTTTCCCATGTGGGACAGGGACTGTATTGAACCTGATTAGCTTGTATCTACCCCAGCACGTAGAACAGTGCCTGACACATAGTTAGCGCTTAACAGATACCATATAAAAAAATAGCAAGAGGTCAATCAGAGCTGGAAGCAGAAAATATCACTGTGTCAATGACTCTGTAGTGGTCCTGGCCATGAATTTGAATGCCTTGAAAACATGCCATCTGCCCCGGTGACCTGACCTCCTTTTCATTCTTCCCTCTGAGAAAGTTAGCCAGGCCCAGGCTGTCCTGTTAACTGTCAGTTGAAGTCATAGCACATGATTTAAAATAAAAACCAAATCCTCAATAGTTATGGTAGAATAAATTGTTTTATGATCAGTGAAAAGTGGCTATGTTTTCAGGAGCCCAAAGTGGGACAAGGGATTGAATTTCCAGGGAGTGAGGCCAAAAGGGCAGGAGGGAAGACAGACAGGGGATGGGGCAGATGGAGAGATCCACATGGGGAAAGGCATAGAAAAAGGGATAGAGAGACACCCGATCAGGACAGCAAATTCCCACAGTCATGGACATTCCCCATTGGAAAGAGCACGGGCTTTGGAGTCAGAGGTCATGGGTTCAAATCCCGGCTCCGCCAATTGTCAGCTGTGTGACTTTGGGCAAGTCACTTAACTTATCTGGGCCTCAGTACCCTCATCTGTAAAATGGGGATTAAGACTGTGAGCCCCAAGTGGGACAACCTGATCACCTTGTATCCCCCCAGCGCTTAGAACAGTGCTTTGCACATAGTAAGTGCTTAACAAATGCCATCATTATTTAAATTAGCTAGTTTTCAAGACCATGTTCTCAGCTACAGCTGCAATGGCCCTGCCTGGCTGACATCAGTGGGCTGAGGAGGACTTCTCTGGACCCCCTGCCTGCTCTCTGCCACCCATGTTGCCGCCTGACCTTAGTTGCTAATAACAGTAGTGGTATTTGTTAAGTGCTTACTATGTGCCAGGCACTGATCTAAGACAAGACAGTCGGGACCCTGCATTACTTCCTCCCATACCCTGCCAAGGACAAGGAGGGGAAACATCCAGAGGGGGAGGAGACACCATCTGCAGACAACAGTCAGAAGGGCAAGACCCTCTTTTCCTTTTCTTCCTCTCCCTTCTGGGTCACCCTGATTTGCTCCCTTTATTCATCCTCCCTTCCAGCCCCATGGCACATATATACATATCTGTAATTTACTTATATTAATGTGGTCTCACCCTCTAGATTATAAACTCATTGAGATCAGGGAATGTTTCTGTTATAGTGTTATATTTTGCTCTCCCAGGTGCTTAGCACAGTGCTCTGCACACAGTAAATGCTCAATAAATATGATGGACTGACTGACTCTCAATCAATCAATCAATCAATCAATCGTATTTATTGAGCGCTTACTTTGTGCAGAGCACTGCACTAAGCACTTGGGAAGTACAAGTTGGCAACATAACAGATGTTATGATGGCAACATAACAGATAACATAACTCTCTCCTCCACACAGCACCTGTATATATGTATATATGTTTGTACATATTTGTTACTCTATTTATTTTACTTGTACATATTTACTCTATTTCATTTGGTTTAAGTGTTTCGTTTTGTTGTCTGTCTCCCCTGTGAATCCGCTGTTGGGTAGGGACCGTCTCTATATCTTGTGAACTTGTACTTCCCAAGCTCTTAGTCCAGTGCTCTGCACACAGTAAGTGCTCAATAAATACGATTGAATGAATGAATGAATGAATGAATGACTGGCTGAAAGCTGAGTGGCTCCACAGGCTCCCTCTCCTTCTGCCCCTTTCCACTGCTGTCAATCAATCAATCAATCCATCAACTGTATTTATTGAGCGCTTACTGTGTGCAGAGCACTGTACTAAGAGTTTGGGAAGTACAAGTTGGCAACATATAGAGACAGTCCCTACCCAACAGTGGGCTCACAGTCTAAAAGGGGGAGACAGAGAAGAAAACCAAACATACTAACAAAATAAAATAAATAGAATAGATATGTACAAGTAAAATAAATAAATAAATAAATAGAGTAATAAATATGTACAAAAATAAATATGTAAATATGTCATGGTCCTTACTGCCCCTTCCTCTCTAGTTTCTGTTGTGGCTGGGAAGCAACTGGTTTTTTGCATTTAGGTAAATGTACTTTACCTAAATTTACCTAGGTAAATCTTGGGTGATATCATAAGCTTGATCCTAGAGTAATAATAATTATGGTATTTGTTAAGCGCTTACTATGTTCCAGGCACTAAATTAAGCGCTGGGATAGATACAAGCAAATTGGGTTGGACACAGTCCCTGTCCCACATGGGGCTCAGTCTCAGTCCCCATGTTATAGATGAGGTAACTAAGGCACAGAGAAATAAAGTGATTTGCCCAAGGTCACACAGCATACAAGTGGCAGAGCCGGGATTAGAACCCATGACCTTCTGACTTCCATGCCCATGCTCTATCCGCTTTGCAATGCTGCCTCTCAATTGAGAAAGCAATTGAGTAGTCAATCAATCAATCAATGGTATTTATTGAACACTTTTTGTGGGCACAGCACCGAACTAATAGTTTGGGAGAGTACAGTACAATAGAGTTGGTAGACACGGTTTCTGTTCACCATCTAGTAGGGGAGATAGACATTAAAATAGACAGGCCTTAAAATGAAACATTAAAATAAAATGTTAAAACAGACATTGAAATAACTAAGTGGGTTAAGCTTCAGGCAGCATTAAATGGGAGTGATTTGCATATCAAAATCTTTAGGTATTTAGGTTACAAATGTTTGCCCTACTTCTAAGATTGTGAGCTCCATGTCTGATCTAATCCAATCTCCTTGTCTTGTGTCTAGCCCAGTACTCAGCATAGCACTTGACACATATCGAGCCCTTGATAAGTACCAATATCATGATTGTTATTGGTAATAATATTTAAATTCATAGGCAGATAGAGGCTAGCCTCTGCTACATCTCTATAGCTTTCCTCCATTTCATTCTAGATAGAATTTATTAATTTCTGATACATGTCGACTAGTTCATAAAATTGGAAAATAATACCAAGCCGTTTTCTTAGCCGCTTTTCTTTTTAATGTATTGACCCTCACCTTGCAGTAGCCATAGATCATATCCACGCATGTGGTTTATTTAGTCTTGTTTTCCCCACAGGATGGCCGACTGAGAACGAATGACCAACTGATCGCAGTGAATAGTGAATCTCTTTTGGGAAAGTCCAATCATGAAGCCATGGAGACACTTCGGCGATCCATGTCCATGGAGGGTAACATCCGTGGGATGATCCAACTGGTGGTTCTCCGAAGGATGGAGAGACAGATAGAGGTAGTTCAGAAACCATATTAAAAAACTTGTCTTCCTTAGGACATTTTCAGAATAAGCCAATCATTGCAAAAAAGTGCCAGTCATCGCATTTGTAGGTGCAAGTTTACAATTATTGTGATTATGATGATATATTCCAAAAGTGCTAGAGTATGTGTGAAAATTTTGGCTCAGGTTAGAGGGGTAGAGAACTTGGGTATTAAATGGATAATGTGTGACATTATCATCATGAAGGTAATTTTACTTACTATTTTTACCCTGCGAGCAGTTCTTGAAAATGTTCACTTGTAATATGGGAACAGCCTCTTTCCAGGTTTTGCAAATGATCGACAAATAACACAATATGATTTTAAACTCTAACAACACCTGTGCTCCAAAATAACACTTAATATGGAGATCATTTTATAATCCACGATAACTTTTTACACTTTGTTTGAATAGGTTCAAGGGCATTCAATTAATGCACACTTGATTTTACCCATAACTTGATGTTTTAATAAGTTTGGTGTCTGATTGAAAAAACTGAAGTGTGGAAAAAGACCGTGTGATTTCAACCCTAGTGACGTGTCTGTTTGAATAGTGAACTTTCACAGATCCTGAAACAGAAAAGAATTGCACTCTGTTTCTTGCTTCTTGCTTATGTGTCTTGTCACATAAGGAGCATTCACCTTTCACATTTTTTTGGTCACTTCAGTTATAACAGTTAACTGTCATTTAAGAATTTGTTCAAGTCTTCAATAAACCATCCTGCAAAGGTTTGTAAGAAGAAAGGTGATATATACTTTTTAAAAGCGAGCAGGTGGTTATGGAAAATGAACATAATGCATATTTTCATATGAGAATAACTAAAAAGAGAAATGACTTTAATATGTCCAATTTATTTATCAAGGAAAAGTGAATTGGTTATTCGATCAATGGATCAAGCAAAGCCCTATTTGCTAGTCGGAAAATATTAAAAAGGGAAAGTTTATGAACTTATTTTTGTATGTTTCTACATAGCACTTAGTACTCAACAGGGAGCTCAGTGGGATGATGATGGTGGCACTTGCTAAGTGCCTACTGTGTGTCAAGCACTGTTCTAAGCACTAAGAGTGATATATAGTGGTTTGCTATAGTGCTTTTATTTCCAAAGCAATCTCACATTAGTTAGTTCATTTCAACCCTCACAATTCTGTCAGGTAGGAAGATAAGGCAGGTATTAATACCCCCATTTTACAGATGGGGAAACTAAGGTTTCTGTTGTTGTCTTATGCTGTCGAGTCATGTCCGACCCATAGCGACACCATGGACATATCTCTTCCAGAACGCCCCAACTCCATCTGCAGTCGTTTTGGTAATATATCATAGAGTTTTTTTGGTAAAAAATACGAAAGTGGTTTACCATTGCCTCCTTTCACACAGTAAACTTCAGTCTCCACCCTCGACTCCCTCCCATGCTGCTGCTGCCCAGCACAGAGGAGTTTTAACTGGTAGCAGATTGTCTTCCACTCGCTAGCCACTGCCCCAAGCTAGGAATGGAATGGATATGCCTCTGCTTGACTCTCTTTCCCGTAGTCGAGACTGGTAGAGTACTGGAAACTCTCCAGGTGTGACTCTGAGATGGGGGGAAACTGAATTACAGAGAAATTAAGTGACTTGCCCACAGTCACACAGCTGGCAAACATATAGTCAGACTCCAGCTTCTAGACCGACGCTGTGCCGCTTCGCCACTCTGCTTCCCCTTGCTTATTTTATATCTCCCCCTAGTTCTTAGTACAGCACATAGTAAGCATTTAATAAGTACCGCAATGATTATTGTTATTTTCATATGGACTGTAGAGCAGTTACATGGCCATCTAATTAAGGATAGTTACTTCCTTGAAATCAAACAAGGTCTGCTGAACTATTCGTCTCTCCAGAAACCTGTGCTATTTCCTAGGTGGAAGAGTTTCTTTGTAGTTTTTGTTTCTGTTTAAAATATAGTAACCTCATTGTTTTAAAATGAAAAGGAGTAAAAACAATTTTAAAGTGGATTGTACCTTCGTAGCTTCTAGACTGTGCTCACCTTCTATTTTCCTGTGCGTGTTTTTCTCCGGGAGCTTACCGTGAATAGGGGAATTATATATCTTAAAGCAGATCAATGTGAGTATGAATATTGGGCCATTTATATTTTCCTTTCATGCAAATGTTTTCATTCCAATTCTCTTCCTCTTGAGCGGGTGGAGAATTATCGCAGGAAAAGAAAGTACTTAGCACACTTAGTCCATGACCCATATTGGGAAGACACATCTCAGAACAATCCCACAGGGGATCAATCAAAGAATGAAAAAGGCAAAGTGAGGGGAAAAAAAAGGGAAAGTGTATTTTTATTAGGATGTTTACCAAGGTATATTTTTAGCTTTACTCATGACTTTCTATATGGGATATGCCACCGCTTTGTTTGTAGCGTTGTTACAGTTTGAAATCGCTGTGGGACCAGAGCAGAAAAAGAGAGGTCCTCTCACTCAACAATACCCATTCACTGTACAGCTTGTCTCTATTAAATTAAAATCTGCAGATATCTGCTATTCCAGATCTGCACGGCACTATAGGAAAGCAAACAGAGGCTCTGGGTTTATTTTATATTCTCCTACGGGCCAACGATCACCCTTTAGTGCAATAAAAACACATCCTTTCCTTAGAGAAGGGACTCAGCAGTACTAGCACATTCCTGAAATCAATTAGTCAGATTTGGCACGTGTACCAAAATGGTGTAATTGAACATTATATTGATATAGAAAAATTGAAGAAGCTACTTATGAAAAGTCAAAATATATAGTTGTTGAGGCTTTTTTTAACATTACCCAGATGTACAAGACATGTAAATAGTTCTGATGAGTGCCTGGAGAAGAATACATAATTAGCTCTTGATTCAATCAAAATCATTTTAAAGAGAAATATTTTTCAAAGGATGAGCTTGAGGTTCAACTGTAATTCTATTTGAGGCTAGGGATTTGGTTC